>NC_047124.1:18951371-19294871 GCF_902500255.1 Thalassophryne amazonica | reverse complement strand
CCAGCCTATAGCAGTCTGCCTCTCGGTAGGAGGGGTCTGGTTAGGTTTAAAACTCCAGCTTTTGTGACTTCTTGATTATGTCTTCTCTACAAGAGTCAAGACAGAAGTCAGACCACCAGAGCAAGAATTTAGCTGAGGAAGCTTCTGCGATTTGAAGCGAAACGTCCTCGCGTCAAGCAACCCAGTCCAGTCGAAGATTCAAGCTTCTCTACTATGGAAACCACCTGGACAACTGAGAGGCTGCACAGAAACACCCAAGTACTCTGCAATCAATTTATAGCATCTCATGTCTCCAGAAGGGGCCATCAAAGCATTCTTGTTCATATCTTATCGCTAAACTAGATCAGTTCATTGAGCCGGACAACAAAAGATCAAAGGTTATAAAAACAACCAACATTGGGATGGAACTACAGTGCCACCTGGAGGAAGAACACAGACCCTTCATGCGAATATACTTTCAACTTACTTTCAACAAAAGAGAGAAATTGTAATTTCTTTTTCTGTTGTTATATTTAACCAAAGACAAAATGTATATTCTAATTTAACCCCTTAAGCCCTAGAGTCTATTTCACCAAAATCACATACCCATACATTGATTTATTTATCAGCTTGTACAAGGTCAAAAATGCAAAAGTTTGGATCAGCTAAAAGACAGGTCCTAGGGGATGTTGTGGATGCAAAAAAATTGAAAGTAAATAATACTTGGTAGGAGTAAATTACTTTTTTAAAAAAAAAAAAAAAGGAATTCTGATTTATGTCTTTATTTGCTTGGCATTTCAGCTGTGGTTAGTTGATATGTGATTGAAGTGGATACTTTTGTAGAGGAGACTCCGCTTGACATTTTGATGTATAATAAGTGTATGTTGGTGTCAGCATTGGTTAGTTATGAGTGTTCAAATGTTCCAAAACAGGGCAAGTCCCCAAATTTGGGGACTCTAGGGTTTAAGAGGTTAATCTGTAACATATTTGTTTCACGTGTCATTATGGGTATTCCTTTTATAACTCTTGGTGCATGTTTAAATTTAATTGTTGAATTATTAATGAATTGTAAGGGCGAAAACAGTGTTTCTGCTAATCACATCCCTGCTTCTAGGATGGTTTAGATGATGATTCAGTCATCTTACATTTTGTTAGTCAAAGAAGAAAGAAGGTATATGCTATTTATTGTATCTTGTTTGTTTTTCAAATAACTTTATTTGGGAGAAACCTGAGGTCAAGTGGGCGGAGCTTATGACCATGTGTGTAGTCGATTTAAAATGAACCTGGAACAAAGAAACTTGCTTTTTCACTCTCTTCTGATCTCCTCTCTTTTGGCTCTTCCACTCTTCCTCTCTTCAACACTCTTTACCTCCTTTAGTCTTAGGCCGTGGCTTTTGTTTCATTGTATTTATTTAGCCGTAACTTTCACTGTTGATAAACCAGTTTTTAATAACTTTTAAGGCATGAGACAAGTGCTCTGCATTTTGAAGACAACTTCCGAGCTGAGTTTTTCAAATTAAGAGTGAATTTGCGAGTCTCAAAATAAATTTTTCACTGAATGACAAAGTGTTTTTGTTAAACATTCATTTTTCTCTACAACCTTCTTTGCAAAGCCTTGAACTTTTTCTACGTTTTTACAAATACTTTAAATTGGTCTTCCACAAGTGCTGGAAGCTGACATAGCATTTCTGTCGGAAAACACCAAAACCTTCATCCCGGGTCAGTTGGTGAACCCAACTTCTACGGAATCGCCGAACCATCACGTTTATTCCCACTGTGAAAGCAAGTAGTCTGCATGCCTGTAGTCATCTAGGAGACCCAGTGTGTTAACCCGACGCAGGTGAAGCGAGGCCAGCAAAGGCCAAAAAGCAAAGCGCACTACACACAATCCACAGGACCCAGATAAGTCAACCTTCAACTGTTCCAATGGTCTTTGCTGTCAGTGATGCAAAGTGGCTTTCTTTGGTTCATTCTTTTAATAATAATAACAATAATTTGTGAACCCTAAATTCACCACTAAATTCCAAACAGGTTTATTCTTATTACATTTCTATATTTCATTCTTTCATTTCTCATGCTTTACTCGTCATGAACACATCATCTCAGTAATAAAACTATGAATCATTACCCATATTTTCAAAATTTCAGTCACATTTGTTTCTACATATACATATGAAACTAAATCTGCAAATATTACACTAGTTGTTTGTCTTGTGTCCAGTTCAAGGCAGATTTTTAATAAATCATAGCCAGAACTTTCAGATCAATGACTGATTAACAACTTTATCATAACATGATCAAGTTCCTGTGGTATGCAGGTGGTGCCCCTTTTGAGGTATTTAAATCATTTAATATTTAATTAAATATTGTTTCAACATATCTACTACACCAAGTATATTCAAGCTTTTCACTATACAATTTGAATTTCAATTTATTTTCCTTTATATAACTCCAAATCACAACAGAGTTGCCCCAAGGCGCTTCACACAGGTAAGGTTCAACCTTACCAACCCCCAGAGCAACAGTGGTAAGGAAAAACTCCCTCTGAGGAAGAAACCTCAAGCAGACCAGACTCAAAGGGGTGACCCTCTGCTTGGGCCATGCTACAAACATAAATTACAGAAACAATTCACAAAACAATTCACGGACAAATATACAAGAATTGCTGTTGGTGCACTATACCTCACAGTATGCACCAAATATACTTGAATTTTTAGTATTCAACAGTATAAAGTAAGTATACTTTAAGAATAATCTGTTAATGTACATAAGTAATCTTATATTTATGATAATACTTAAACATTTGAATATTTTGACTGATATTTAATTATTGATTTGTTTAAACAATATTCATTCATAAATTGTTTTAAAGTTACATACTTTTGTAGACTTTTTCCACTTTGACTTTAAAAGGCATAATTTTAAAAATTTTAGTATAGAGAAACCGGATCATTATTTTTTTTAAACTTGGCATTGTGAAATATGCATAAGACTGCACGCATCTATGGGTGACAAGATGGCACCTGATGTGGAGTTTGGATGACTGTGTATTGATGGCACTCGTACAGCAGCTCTGCTTTCAGTGGGATTAAACATCTGTGATCACAATGAAATAAGGGGAGAAAAAGAAAAATATGACATTAACACCATTAAACTCAGTCTTGCTGAGATGTTTGTTATTCCCAGAGCATCAGATATTATCTGTGATACATGCTCGCTCCCGATCCAACACCTGCCCCTTTCATGGCAAATTTCACCCTGTAAAACCATAAAGAGTTCATTATTATGAATTAAGTTTCAGTGCAGCAGTCCTGGAAGGCATCATTGCCTCTGTCATGTTGGCTTTGCGACTGGCGGGGGCCAGATGGCGAGGAGGCTTCCAGATTTGTCTTTCTGTGGTAGATTAATTATTTCTCAGTCACTGCACTGTGAGACTTGCTTCGTTATTGGGTTACACCCGCTGAAGATTTCAAAAGATTTGACTGCCAAAACACTTTATTTGACAGTGAGTAAGCTGCCGTGGTTTTAATTTTCACTCGCACTGCTATGGGAGGGCTGTGAATTTTAATGATACACCTTCCACTTTGTACAGTGAAGTCAATAGAGAAAAAAAAACATGCAGATTTACTTCCTCTAGCACTATTTTCCTCGTATTATTAAATTTTGAATAGGTTGTAGCTAATATTAGTAGCAATAAAATATTTTGAAATTACAAAAACAAATTGGCCGATCTATGTACATGTATAATTAACAAATATTTTAAAGTCCAATTATCTCCCCTTAAAGATATCAGACCAAACATCTGAATTTATTTCCTTGCTGCACACATTCACAAGGTGTTCACTGAAGTCCATTAAGTGGTTTTGGAGGAGTTGCACTTTCAAAATCAATATCATACAGTATGATGCATTAGTTACAATTAAACATATAAATCCAGTTTTCTCCCCTTGAACACACCAGAACAGAATTATTATTGTTTGATTGTATATTCAATTTCAATTTAATTAGCTTATAACGCGCCAAATCACAGCAAAAGCCATCTCAAGGTACCTTACATAAAACAATTCAACATAAAATTTAAATAAATAATTAAAAATAATTAAAAAAAATTCAAATACATAATTAAAAACAGAAGTAAAGAATAAAACAAATAAAAAAAATATATTCATAAGAAAGACAATAAAAATAGGTTTTCAGTCTTGACTTAAAAATATATAATTATATCAGTTTCATTAAACGCACCGGTCGATAAGTCTTTTTTTTTTAAAGATGGTCCTACTGGTTCATGCAACAAGAAGCAAAATGAGTTTAATCGTTATAACACAAACACTGCATTAGCGATCAGAAGCTAATTAATGTTAGTCTACGAGGCACAAAATGCAAGTGAACCGCTTCTTGTCAGCAGTGAACAGATGATCACAGCAGAGGTAAACGTGCAATGTAATAAAATGTTTGAAGACACGGCACATTCAGAACAGAGCATATAAAAGATAATACAGTTAGTATATATTGGCTGATTTGCCGTTGCAGTTCCTTTTGTCACGTGCAGTCTGCGTAGTATAAAAGTTTTATTCCCTGTTTTTTATTCCACAGCATAGTCTTTCAGTTTGAGAGCATGATGTCTTAAATGTAATTGTTGAAAAGGGAAGTACGTTGGCTTAGTGGTTTGCACCGCTGCCTCACAGCAGTGGGACTGCTTTCCGCCTGGGCCTTTCTATTTGGAGTTTGCATGTTCTCCCCATGCTTGTGTGGGTTCCCTCCAGGTGCTCCAACTTGGTCCTACTTCCAAAGACATGCAGGTTAGGTGACTTGGTGATGCTAAATTGACCGTAGGTGTGCATGTGTGTGACTGAGTTTGTCAGCCTATATGTGGCCTTCCAGTGGGTGGGTGTCCTGTCTGGGGTGTACCCTGCCTCACATCCTATGCCTGCCAGGATGGACCCCAGCCCCCCATGACCCTTAACTGGAGTAAGCAGGTATAGAAAATGAATGAATGAATGAATAATTGTTGAAAACAAACAAGATTTTTCTCTTGTGGCATAGTGGTTTGCACATTGGACTGTGATGCTGGTGAACCGGAAAATATTTCCCGATCAAAGCCAAGCTCCCAGCTGGCGCTTTCAGATCAGTTAATGTCATACTGTCTCCAGCCGTATGAAGTCTGAACTGGGGTGCTGGTTAGGTGGGAGCCCTTCTAGAAATAATCTTAGTGCTTTCATTGGCTACCCATATTAAATAGAGATGAATTCTTCCTCTTCTCCTCCTCCTCCAGAATGTGAATCTCAATACCTCATTCAGTATACAGGAGCAGATTGTCACAATGGCCATCTTATGGCTATAGATCACAATGCTGTATTTTTTTCATATACATATTGCTTCAGAATATTGCTTACAGGGCCTCCTAAACTAGTTAAACACACACACACACACACACACACACACACACACACACACACACACACACACACACACACACACACACACACACACACACACACACACACACAAAAACATGACCAGAAAATGCAGTACATAATTTGCAGACTTGGAGTTGGAACCAGATTGCCAGATTGAGGCTCTCCACGGTTTGCCCACTGTAAGTGAGATGGGTGAAATTTTGATGACGAATTCTTTGTATGTACAATGGTAAATAACAGCTCTTCTACTGAAGTTTCAAAGACACATGGAAGACAATGATATGTGCTAAATCAGCCACCTTACATTTGCTCTGTTCTTTGATTCATAGGTCTCATAACACAGCTGGAGTCTGGAAAACCAGGGAGAGACTGTTTGAGGGGGCGACTCCTCTCCTGGACACTGGACAAACTACTCGCCGTGAAACCTTTACAGTCTCCTGCGAACGGCTGGCTGCTCCGGGCTTGTGACTGCTCCCTCCTGTTATTTGTCATCGGGTCAACGCGTCACATCTGCCTCCTCTCCACTCTGTGAAATTAGCAGCACACCCTAGTTACATGAAGGACTGGAAAAACTGTAATATCCTAGCGGTTTCATCAATTCCTCATGTCGGGAGTCCCTGCCACACTTGATGAGAGAGTAGATCGGTGGCAAAATTTTAACGGACCAGACCCTGTTGCTTCTTGGACAACCTTTTTTTTTGCGAGGCCGTCGACTGAAGCGGGCGCTCGCCGCTGTGAATAGGCCTTCTGCTGGAGTAACCCTCCTATATTTTTATAGACCAAAGAGGAAAACAACAATTACGATCATTGTGACGCGGTGGACCATATGATGAAGACTGTCGGTTATATTTGTGTCGCCGCGGATTACCGTCTGCGAACTGAACTTGGCGTCCGGTGAGACCCGCGTATGTACTGGACACAAACACAGGAGTACTTTTGAACCTTTCTGGACACTTTTTCTCAGACTAAGCCCAACGCTGTATTTTGGAACGGGAGATTATAGGTACTACATACGTATAACTGTGTATTAAAAAAGAAAAAAAAAAAGTCTGATTTGCATTTTTCAGTAGTTCCAGTTGGGTGAAATTGAAAATGCATAGCTGGTCTCGGGGGAGGGGAGAGTGCTAACGCTAACAGAGGCTATTATAAAGAGTGTAAATGCTGCCGAATGTGCAGAGAAGGAATCAAATGTCATTAAATGTATTTTGAAAGGCCCTAAAAAGTTATATATTTAACAGTTTTATATGTTGTACCTTTGTAGAGAAGCTTATTGGACTGTGGTCCCCATGGCAGTTTAGTAGGATGTGAACCAACGCCGTTCTCATTGCTGCAGGCTTGTAGTCCCGAGATTTCTGTTCAAACCTCTGTAGCCGCTTTCTTTTCATGCCATCGACAAGTCACTGTCTACCCAAGCTGTAATAGGGGGGAAAAAAAGGGAATGTGACAATTTATTGAAGACTGATCTGCAGCTAACTGAACATTGTAAATCTATGGTAGTCAGTGGAAGCCATTTGAAAATCTGCTAATTTGCTATGATATTGTATTGTACACGGTGTGGAATACTGACTCATTTCCTCTCTACAGATTTTGATCTCTTAATTTATTTCAGTGCCTGTGTTTTGTTCGCACAATTCTCTCCGACGGCGACAAAATGCAACATGAGAGAGACAGAGAGGACAGGAAAACAGGAGAAAGCATCACAAGAAGTCTTAGTCATTTTACATAATTCCTTTTTTTTTTTTTTAATATCATGAAATATTTTAAGAATAAATTAATTACGTGAAAGAAACGTGCCCTGGAAAATTTTGATGGTCTTGCTCTGCAAGGTCATCAAACTCAAGTCAGTGGATTGTCATACTGTGATGCTTACGGATGGTGTCCCATTATCGAAAAATAAATAAAAGGGGACTTGACAGAAGTCAAAATGTGCCCGTTACTAGGTATCGAGGTGGTTAGGGCGCGCTGCAGCCCTTCTAGGAGTATACAAGCACACCAGTTATATACTGGCCAAAATATATGTTTAAAAACACGCTTGTTAATTAACTGTTCAGGATAATGGCAATAAGGAAGGTAAGTAATAAGCGTGTGTTGTGTGACACCACATACAATGGCTATCACAA
The DNA here is from genome assembly GCF_902500255.1 of Thalassophryne amazonica. Classification (NCBI taxonomy): domain Eukaryota; kingdom Metazoa; phylum Chordata; class Actinopteri; order Batrachoidiformes; family Batrachoididae; genus Thalassophryne; species Thalassophryne amazonica. The sequence goes on along the minus strand of NC_047124.1, from coordinate 19,287,355 downwards.
CTGACAATGGCATATATTTGATATTAAAGAGGGTGAAATAATTTATAAAAATGTATTTCTCAATAATGCTTGAAAAGTTTTCATTTTGAGAATATGGGACGTTACAGATTATAGTGTTATTTAGCATGAATCATAACACCCATAATTTCGAAATGCTTGATTTGAGACTTAATCTTCAATATGGTCAGATTTGTTTTAGGTAATTAAATTATATTGTTTCTTTGCAGTGACTCTAGGTTTGCAAATGTATATCTTTATTCGATAGTGTAGTGGGTAAAGCACCAGATTGTGGCTTAGAAGATGTATTCGATGTATAAATCCATTTTTGTCTGAATGCCAGCATCTTTATAATCGCTCTAAATGAGAACACTACACTCTGTCTTTTTTCAGAGCACCCTGCTTTTTTTGTGTGGCCCACGACGGGCGCTTTTAATTTGAAAATCCTTCAACTTTTTTACACAGCAGCTGTGATGTTACTACTGTGCCTTTTTCAAGCAACCAATCAGATGGAGCAACTTTGTCCCTCTTTGAAGGTGAAGCTGTGAAAGGCAAAGCTTTTGCAGCGTGTGTCAAAATCAACTGATATGTCACACAAAGGCCCAATACAATTGTGCAAAGATGAAGGGAAAGGGAGAAGTAGTAAGTATTAGGATTCAGCCTCAAAATCTTTCACAATAAGGTAAAAAAGCAAAAAACAAATCTGTGATAGCAGATTGGACAGATGCTTGGTTGTTGTTGAGGGTGAGTGCTTTTTAACTGCTATACAATTATAAGATAATCATTTGCTGTTTACTGTTGTCATCCAACGAGAAGCATTTTTTTTTTCTTTTTAAAGAAGTGCTGAGATGAGGGGCTGGGATGAAATGTTTCTGAACACCCTCTCAGTGCTTTTATGACCAAAAAAAAAAAAAAAAAAAAAAAGCAATTTTGGTACTTTATTTAATGAAACTGAAAGGGAAAATTCCATTTGATCCCCCCACATTAGGAAGGTTTGGATATTTCATATTGAATATGGATTTGCTAATTAGAGCACTGACTTGCAAACGCATTTTAAGCAAGATTTTGTGGCGCTTTAAAATTGGCATAATGTGTGGCAATTGTAGTGTTTTTTCTTTCAGAAGCTACAGAAAGGGGGCTCCATCTGTGCGTGAATTTTTGACGCAATTGACGCAATCGACAGGCGTGAAAAAATTCACGCATGCGCACGAAGGTTCAAGGTTGGCTCATGCAAGCACACGTGATTCAAATCCATCAGGTTTTTGAAAAAAATAAAAAGGTCCGATACTTTTCTAACAGACCTCGTATGTGATACTAAAATGACGCAAACCCAAAATATTTGATACACAAGCTCTTCTCACAAGTCTTGCGTGACTTCAAAGGACGCCAAACTGGAATTACTTTTTTCTGGGTCGAATTTGGCCAAATATGTAAAAGTAGACCTTCTCCATGCTGTTTCAAGACACCAAATTGTTGTGGTGAACTCACAATCTACCACAAAAGAATGGGAAAGTTACTGTTCCTAAAAATCTCATAATAAAGTGCCTCTCATTTCAAAAATACCTAGCTAACAATTCTGCCATTATATGCGGCGTAGAATGATTAATTCTAATCCAATTACATTTTTTCCACGAATCTGATTGGTTAATTGTGTGACATAATCAGGTGTATAATATCTCTGGAATGCAACAAAATATTAAACAAGTAGCCGGTGTATTACTCCGCGCTCTGACCGATGTTCTGACGAGATGTGAACACTGTTGAATGTCATTCCCGTCATCCGCGTCCAACAGTGCACGCGCGTGCAACAGGGCATGCACAATACTGTCGGGACACCGAACTTTCGAGACTCACAGTTCGTCAGAACACCGCCTATGCTTTCTAGCTGTTAGCACTGTTAGCTCAGAGTGAGAGAAAGTCATGTGCCGCCGCCGAAATGGGTGATGTAGATTCTGATACAGAATTGCCGTTTCATGTTTGATGGATTTTCACATTTGATGGATTACTCCGTGCCCTGACCGCTGTTGGAGAGATGGCTCGCTGTTTCATGGTAAGCCTACCCTCACTGACAAAATTACCCACAAAAAAAAAAAAATCAACCGTACAAACGATGGAATTGGATTAAAATTGGAATAACCTTGTTGTGTCTTATGACATTTTGGATGTTCATGCTGGGATATACGGTCGAAAATAGGCAGTTTTATCAGCGACGTGTCATCAGACACAACAGGGTTATTCCCTAATTATTATCAGGAATGTCAATTTAATTTTCACTATAGTGAAAATTATTCCATGTCTTGTACATCAATCAATCAATTTTATTTATATAGCGCCAAATCACAACAAACAGTTGCCCCAAGGCGCTTTATATTGTAAGGCAAGGCCATACAATAATTATGTAAAACCCCAACGGTCAAAACGACCCCCTGTGAGCAAGCACTTGGCGACAGTGGGAAGGAAAAACTCCCTTTTAACAGGAAGAAACCTCCAGCAGAACCAGGCTCAGGGAGGGGCAGTCTTCTGCTGGGACTGGTTGGGGCTGAGGGAGAGAACCAGGAAAAAGACATGCTGTGGAGGGGAGCAGAGATCGATCACTAATGATTAAATGCAGAGTGGTGCATACAAAGCAAAAAGAGAAAGAAACACTCAGTGCATCATGGGAACCCCCCAGCAGTCTAAGTCTATAGCAGCATAACTAATGGATGGTTCAGGGTCACCTGATCCAGCCCTAACTATAAGCTTTAGCAAAAAGGAAAGTTTTAAGCCTAATCTTAAAAGTAGAGAGGGTGTCTGTCTCCCTGATCTGAATTGGGAGCTTGTTCCACAGGAGAGGAGCCTGAAAGCTGAAGGCTCTGCCTCCCATTCTACTCTTACAAACCCTAGGAACTACAAGTAAGCCTGCAGTCTGAGAGCGAAGCGCTCTATTGGGGTGATATGGTACTATGAGGTCCCTAAGATAAGATGGGACCTGATTATTCAAAACCTTATCAGTAAGAATAAGAATTTTAAATTCTATTCTAGAATTAACAGGAAGCCAGTGAAGAGAGGCCAATATAGGTGAGATGTGCTCTCTCCTTCTAGTCCCCACCAGTACTCTAGCTGCAGCATTTTGAATTAACTGAAGGCTTTTCAGGGAACTTTTAGGACAACCTGATAATAATGAATTACAGTAGTCCAGCCTAGAGGAAATAAATGCATTAATTAGTTTTTCAGCATCACTCTGAGACAAGACCTTTCTAATTTTAGAGATATTACATAAATGCAAAAAAGCAGTCCTACATATTTGTTTAATATGCACATTGAATGACATATCCTGATCAAAAATGACTCCAAGATTTCTCACAGTATTACTAGAGGTCAGGGTAATGCCATCCAGAGTAAGGATCTGGTTAGACACCATGTTTCTAAAATTTGTGGGGCCAAGTACAATAATTTCAGTTTTATCTGAGTTTAAAAGCAGGAAATTAGAGGTCATCCATGTCTTTATGTCTGTAAGACAATCCTGCAGTTTAGCTAATTGGTGTGTGTCCTCTGGCTTCATGGATAGATAAAGCTGGGTATCATCTGCGTAACAATGAAAATTTAAGCAATGCCATCTAATAATACTGCCTAAGGGAAGCATGTATTAAGTGAATAAAATTGGTCCTAGCACAGAACCTTGTGGAACTCAATAATTAACCTTAGTCTGTGAAGAAGATTCCCCATTTACATGAACAAATTGTAATCTATTAGATAAATATGATTCAAACCACCGCAGCGCAGTGCCTTTAATACCTATGGCATGCTCTAATCTCTGTAATAAAATTTTATGGTCAACAGTATCAAAAGCAACACTGAGGTCTAACAGAACAAGCACAGAGATGAGTCCACTGTCTGAGGCCATAAGAAGATCATTTGTAACCTTCACTAATGCTGTTTCTGTACTATGATGAATTCTAAAACCTGACTGAAACTCTTCAAATAGACCATTCCTCTGCAGATGATCAGTTAGCTGTTTTACAACTACCCTTTCAAGAATTTTTGAGAGAAAAGGAAGGTTGGAGATTGGCCTATAATTAGCTAAGATAGCTGGGTCAAGTGATGGCTTTATAAGTAATGGTTTAATTACTGCCGCCTTAAAAGCCTGTGGTACATAGCCAACTAATAAAGATAGATTGATCATATTTAAGATCGAAGCATTAAATAATGGTAGGGCTTCCTTGAGCAGCCTGGTAGGAATGGGGTCTAATAGACATGTTGATGGTTTGGATGAAGTAACTAATGAAAATAACTCAGACAGAATCATGAAGTCATTACTAGTTAAAGTTAAAGGAATACTCGGCTCAATAGAGCTCTGACTCTTTGTCAGCCTGGCTACAGTGCTGAAAAGAAACCTGGGGTTGTTCTTATTTTCTTCAATTAGTGATGAGTAGTAAGATGTCCTAGCTTTACGAAGGGCTTTTTTATAGAGCAACAGACTCTTTTTCCAGGCTAAGTGAAGATCTTCTAAATTAGTGAGACGCCATTTCCTCTCCAACTTACGGGTTATCTGCTTTAAGCTGCGAGTTTGTGAGTTATAGCACGGAGTCAGGCACTTCTGATTTAAAGCTCTCTTTTTCAGAGGAGCTACAGCATCCAAAGTTGTCTTCAATGAGGATGTAAAACTACTGACAAGATACTCTATCTCACTTACAGAGTTTAGGTAGCTACTCTGCACTGTGTTGGTATATGGCATTAGAGAACATAAAGAAGGAATCATATCCTTAAACCTAGTTACAGCGCTTTCTGAAAGACTTCTAGTGTAATGAAACTTATTCCCCACTGCTGGGTAGTCCATCAGAGCAAATGTAAATGTTATTAAGAACTGATCAGACAGAAGGGAGTTTTCAGGGAATACTGTTAAGTCTTCAATTTCCATACCATAAGTCAGAACAAGATCTAAGATATGATTAAAGTGGTGGGTGGACTCATTTACATTTTGAGCAAAGCCAATTGAGTCTAATAATAGATTAAATGCAGTGTTGAGGCTGTCATTCTCAGCATCTGTGTGGATGTTAAAATCGCCCACTATAATTATCTTATCTGAGCTAAGCACTAAGTCAGACAAAAGGTCTGAAAATTCACAGAGAATCTCACAGTAACGACCAGGTGGACGATAGATAATAACAAATAAAACTGGTTTTTGGGACTTCCAATTTGGATGGACAAGACTAAGAGTCAAGCTTTCAAATGAATTAAAGCTCTGTCTGGGTTTTTGATTAATTAATAAGCTGGAATGGAAGATTGCTGCTAATCCTCCGCCCCGGCCCGTGCTACGAGCATTCTGGCAGTTAGTGTGACTCGGGGGTGTTGACTCATTTAAACTAACATATTCATCCTGCTGTAACCAGGTTTCTGTAAGGCAGAATAAATCAATATGTTGATCAATTATTATATCATTTACTAACAGGGACTTAGAAGAGAGAGACCTAATGTTTAATAGACCACATTTAACTGTTTTAGTCTGTGGTGCAGTTGAAGGTGCCATATTATTTTTTCTTTTTTAATTTTTATGCTTAAATAGATTTTTACTGGTTATTGGTGGTCTGGGAGCAGGCACCGTCTCTACGGGGATGGGGTAATGAGGGGATGGCAGGGGGAGAGAAGCTGCAGAGAGGTGTGGAAGACTACAACTCTGCTTCCTGGTCCCAACCCTGGATAGTCACGGTTTGGAGGATTTAAGAAAATTGGCCAGATTTCTAGAAATGAGAGCTGCTCCATCCAAAGTGGGATGGATGCCGTCTCTCCTAACAAGACCAGGTTTTCCCCAGAAGCTTTGCTAATTATCGATGAAGCCCACCTCATTTTTTGGACACCACTCAGACAGCCAGCAATTCAAGGAGAACATGCGGCTAAACATGTCACTCCCGGTCCGATAGTACATAGATGTGACAAAGTCACTTAAGTTCAGCCAAGGTGATTGATTAACCTGATTAACCTGACACATGAATGATCCAGCGATAGGAAATTTCAAGTAACAACTAGAAGCACTCGGAGAGCGCAAACCTCCACCAAGGCCATAGGGTCACTGACGTCACATGGAATACCCTTTGGCAAAGAGACTTATTCCACGTTGTTTCACGTTATCTACCGTTATGTTTCAGACTCAGTGGTTAACCCTCTGGGGTCCGAGGGCATTTTTTGGACAGTTCACTCGCCTGGCATGAATGTGTTATTATTACTGTTATTCAATGAGGAGAAACAAATGCTAAATTATTGTTGTGTCGTAACTTAATTTTTGTTCAGCCTTTGTGACCCGTCTTCATGAAATTAGATGCAAAAATGTTGAAGTTGGCCCTATCCTGCAATGATAAAGAGTCCTTAAAAAAATTACTGGATCCGGATTGTGTTCCGGATCATTACCAAACTTTAATAACATCTAAGTTAGGCCAAGGTACACCCTTTGTAAAAATTTCATTGAAATCTGTTGAGGATTTTTTGAGTAATCCTGCTAACAAACCAACCAACCAACAAATAAACGGACGCGACCGAAAGCATAACATCCTTGGCGGATGTAATAATAAGAACAGTAACAACACATTTTAAGAAATAATGAGAATCCTTATAAGATCAGTTCAAAAGGACCTTTACTATCGTACAATGGCTTGAAGTGACAGAGCTGTGGGTGGGAAATGGTAATAATACAAAATAATAATAAATACATTAAAAAAAAATCTAAATTTTATTTAATGCTTAAGTCATGATCAGGGTTAGTATCTAAGCGGAGAGAAGTTCCATATAAAAACAGGTCACGGTGTCAGAAAATATCAGTTGGTAGCATTAATTCATATATGCAGTAATTATACATTCAGCAGGAGGCTTTTGTTCAGTGATGAAAGCTGGCATGTTGCTTTTCCAATCCAGATTTCAAAGGCTATTGAGTTGACTTCAGTAATGACTGTGTTACTGAAGAGAGCAGGGTTCATTATGGCTTCGTGTTCAGCTTTGCTTAAAAACAGTAATTTTGCTGTGAGGATATTACTTGTATTTATATTTTTATTTTGCTGTCTGTGACAAAGCAGTATTCCTTGAACTGTGACATCGAGCCATTATGGATTTGTTGATAGCTTACGAATACCGTTATAAAGCCATCTAAAAGTAAGCATCATTGGTGCTGAAATGTTTCTGTTTATAATCATTTGGCGGCCCAAAACCAGGAGGTTGCCTGTCTCGGAACATTGAATGAAAGTACACTTTAAATAACACAAATCAGGTGAAAGCTGTTCTATTCTGGCTTTCTTTCTTGCTGTGGCTCATTTAGACTTATCCCATGAAAATTATTCGTCTGTATCGTCAGTGGTGGGCACAGTTCCACTAATCCGCTAACTGCTAATTAGCAAAGCTAAAATTTTCGTTAGTGGATTAGCTTTTCAGCTAAATTTGAAAACCATCAGCAGATCAATTAGCTTCCGGTAAATTTAGTTCTACTAACTTTCAGTCCGCTAACATTTTTTTTGCTAGTAAAGTGAGTAAATTTAATGGTCAAAACATTTGCAAACCTTAAAATCATACATGTTAGTTCCTGTTTATGAATGCAGAGAGCTAGCTAACACTTCCGGTTCACAGGTCAAATTACACACACGCTGGTAAGAAGACAAGAAGTTGCACTGTGGACAAAAACGGCATGTAAGCTGCTCAAAAGTCACTATATTTATTTATTTTGTTGGGAAAGTGTAGGTACACGGACCCACAACAGGGGGCGCAAATGAAAGGACAATGGATGAGGTCAAATAACAACACTTTACTGTTGTGAATGGGCACAACAAATACAATCAGATTACAACAATAGACAAAAGCCAAATCACAAAAGGTGTCGTGTGGGCAGGCTCGAAGATAGGAGACGTCTGTCCAAAGCAGAACCGGAACCACACGATTTCGTCCGCCACCAGACCCCGGGAATACTGGAGCCGCCAAGTCCCGAACTCCCAGGTGGCCACTGCCTTCGCGTGTCGGACCTGGTACTGCTGGCGAGGAACAAAAGAACAATTAAATGTGGATGCGTCTGCACCCAGGAATCCGCACGGCAGGAAAACTACCTCCACCACTCGCTGGAAAAGGAGTCAGCTAAACAACTCACAAAAGTCACAAAAGATCACTGTTAACCAGTCAGCTGAGCACGTTACCTTCCAGGTAGAACGATATCTCGGCAAAGAGGTGGAGGCGTCGTCCTGCTGATATTCCCCTGCTGATCAGATGATGGGTAACAGCTGTTGCAGGTGATGCGTGACAGCTGTCACCCTGGCTGCTCCTGTGAGGCGACTGCACCCTCTCGTGCCTGAAGCCCGCACTTCAGGCAGGGCGCCCTCTGGTGGTGGGCCAGCAGTACCTCCTCTTTTGGCGGCCCACACAACAGGACCCCCCCCCTCAACGGGCGCCTCCTGGCGCCCGACCAGGCTTGTCCGGGTGGCGGCGGTAGAAATCAGCCAGGAGGGCCGGGTCCAGGATGAAGCTCCTCTTCACCCAGGAGCGTTCTTCGGGGCCGTACCCCTCCCAGTCCACCAAATACTGGAAGCCCCGGCCCATCCTACGGACATCCAAAAGCCGGCGTACAGTCCAAGCCAGCTCGCCATCGATGATCCGGGCAGGAGGCGGTGCCGGACCCGGAGTACAGAGGGGTGAGGTGTGATGTGGTTTTATCCGGGACACATGAAACACAGGATGGATCCGCAGTGAGGCCGGAAGCTGAAGCCTCACCGCGGCTGGACTGATGACCTTAAGGATCTTAAATGGGCCGATGTAACGGTCCTGTAGCTTGGGGGAGTCCACCTTGAGGGGAATGTCCTTTGTGGATAACCACACCTCCTGCCCTGGCCGATACGCAGGGGCCGGGGCCCGCCGACGGTCTGCATGGGCTTTTGCCCTCGTCCGGGCCTTTAGCAAAGCAGAACGGGCGGCACGCCACACCCGACGGCACTTCCGTAGGTGGGCCTGGACCGAGGGCACACCGACCTCTCCCTCAACCACCGGAAACAACGGGGGCTGATACCCCAGACATACCTCAAAAGGGGAGAGGCCGGTGGCTGAAGATACCTGGCTGTTATGAGCATACTCGATCCAGGCCAAATGGGTACTCCAGGCCGCCGGGTGCGCGGCAGTCACGCAGCGCAAAGCCTGTTCCACCTCCTGGTTTACCCGTTCTGCTTGCCCGTTGGTCTGAGGGTGGTACCCGGACGAGAGACTCACTGTGGCCCCCAGTTCCCGGCAGAAGCTCCTCCAGACTTGCGAGGAGAACTGGGGACCGCGATCGGAGATGATGTCTGTTGGAATCCCATGCAGCCGGACGACGTGGTGGACCAGGAGGTCCACTGTCTCCTGGGCTGTTGGGAGCTTCGGGAGGGCCACGAAGTGGGCCGACTTGGAGAACCGGTCCACTATCGTGAGGATGGTGGTGTTGCCCTGGGACGGCGGGAGGCCCGTGACAAAATCCAGGCCAATGTGGGACCAGGGGCGATGAGGCACAGGCAGCGGCTGGAGTAGGCCTGGTGCCCTGCGATGGTCAGCCTTGCACGTGGCACAGGTGGTGCAGGCCTGGATATAATCCCGGACGTCGGCCTCTAGGGACGCCCACCAGAAGCGCTGCCGGACACCTGCCACGGTTCTTCGCACCCCTGGATGACAGGAGAGCTTGGAGCCGTGACAGAAGTCCAGGACTGCAGCCCTAGCTTCTGGTGGGACGTATAGTTTGTTCTTCGGCCCAGTTCCAGGGTCCGGGCTTCATGCCAGGGCCTCCCGGACGGTTCTCTCTACGTCCCAGGTGAGGGTGGCCACGATAGTGGACTCCGGGATGATGGGTTCCGGTGGATCCGACAACTCCGCTTTGACTTCATCTTCATGTACCCGGGACAAGGCATCCGATCTCTGGTTCTTGGTCCCGGGACGGTAGGTGATCCGGAAGTCAAAACGGCCGAAGAACAGTGACCAGCGGGCTTGCCTGGGGTTCAGCCGCTTGGCAGTCCTGATATACTCCAGGTTCCGGTGGTCAGTGACAACCGTGAATGGCACGGACGTTCCCTCCAACAGATGTCTCCACTCTTCAAGAGCCTCTTTCACCGCAAGGAGTTCTCGATTGCCGACGTCATAGTTCCGTTCGGCCGGGGTCAACCTGCGGGAAAAATAGGCACACGGGTGAAGGACCTTATCGGTCTTCCCGCTCTGGGAAAGCACAGCTCCTATCCCTGAGTCCGAGGCGTCCACTTCAACCACTAACTGGCGACTAGGATCGGGCTGCACCAGGACGGGTGCAGACGAGAATCGCCGTTTCAACTCCTTGAACGCGGCATCGCAACGATCCGACCAGGTGAAGGGGACTTTTGGTGAGGTCAGGGCTGTCAGGGGGCTAACTACCTGACTGTAGCCCTTAATGAACCTCCTGTAGAAATTTGCAAAGCCGAGGAACTGTTGCAGCTTCCTACGGCTAGTGGGTTGGGGCCAGTCTCTCACCGCCGCAACCTTGACCGGATCTGGAGCGACGGAGTTGGGGGAGATGATAAACCCCAGGAAGGACAAAGATGTGCGGTGAAACTCACACTACTCGCCCTTCACAAACAGCCGGTTCTCCAACAACCGCTGCAGGACCTGACGTACATGCCGGACATGAGTCTCAGGATCCGGAGAAAAGATGAGTATATCGTCTAGATATACGAAGACGAATCGGTGCAGGAAATCCCGCAAGACATCATTAACTAATGCTTGGAACATCGCGGGGGCGTTTGTGAGGCCGAACGGCATGACCAGGTACTCAAAGTGACCTAAGGGGGTGTTAAATGCTGTCTTCCACTCGTCTCCCTTCCGGATCCGAACCAGGTGATACGCATTTCTAAGATCTAGCTTAGTGAATATTTGGGCTCCATGCAGGGGCGTGAACACTGAATCCAACAGGGGCAACGGGTATCGATTACGAACCGTGATTTCGTTCAGTCCCCTATAATCAATGCATGGACGAAGTCCGCCGTCTTTTTTACCGACAAAAAAGAAACCTGCACCCATCGGGGAGGTGGAATTCCGGATCAACCCGGCGGCTAAAGAGTCCCGGATGTAGGTCTCCATTGATTCGCGCTCAGGTCATGAGAGGTTGTACAGCCTGCTGGACGGGAACTCAACGCCTGGAACCAAATCAATGGCACAATCGTACGGACGGTGGGGGGGAAGGGTGAGCGCCAGATCCTTACTGAACACATCTACAAGGTCGTGGTACTCCACCGGCACCGTCCCTAGATTGGGCGGGACTCTGACCTCCTCCTTAGCCTGGGAACCGGGAGGAACCGAGGAACCTAAACATACCCGATGGCAGGTCTCGCTCCACTGAACCACTACCCCGGACGGCCAATCGATCCGGGGATTGTGTTTTAACATCCAGGGGAACCCTAGGATCACGCGGGAGGTAGCAGGAGCCACAAAAAACTCGATCTCCTCCCGGTGATTTCCTGACACCACCAGAGTTACTGGTGGTGTCTTATGTGTGATTAGAGGGAGTAGGGAGCCATCTAGTGCCCGCACCTGCACAGGCGAGGTAAGCGCCACTAGAGGGAGCCCTACCTCCCTGGCCCATCTGCTGTCTAACAGATTCCCTTCAGAGCCCGTGTCCACCAGTGCTGGGGCCTTCAGGGTTAAATCCTCATAAAGGATTGTCACTGGGAGTCGTGTGGCAATATGGGTATGTCCCACGTGAATGTTTTGGCCCACCCCTAACCCAGTGTCTAGGGGCGGGCGTTGGTGTTTTAACCGCTCGGGGCAGTCCCTCACTTGATGCTCTATTGAGCCACAAACAAAGCACGCTCCGCGGACCAGCCTCCTCTGTCTATCTGGTGCCCTAAATGTGGCCCTGCTCGTGTCCATAGCTTCGTCAGCAGGGGGAGCTGTCACCACACGGAGCGTAGAGGCCGTGGAGCGTGGGGAGGGCGGAACTCAGTCGGAACCGGAAGGGAGAGGGACGGCGCGTGCCCGGCCACGCCCTTCGTCTCGTTCCCGACGGCGTTCTTCTAACCGATTGTCTAATCGTATAACGAGATCAATAAGCCCGTCTAAATCCCGCGGTTCGTCCTTGGCCACCAGGTGCTCCTTCAGAACTAACGACAGTCTGTTTACGAAGGCGGCGCAGAGGGCAGTGCTATTGCAGCCGGACCTCGCAGCCGCGATGCGAAAGTCGACTGCATAAGCAGCTGCGCTCCGGCGCCCCTGTCTCATTGACAGCAGCACGGTTGAAGCGGTCTCTCCTCTATTTGGGTGATCGAACACAGTTCTGAACTCCCTCACAAACCCATCATATATCAGAAGGAGCCGCGAATTTTGCTCCCAGAGCACTGTAGCCCAAGCGCGTGCCTTGCCGCGAAGCAGATTAATCACATAAGCTATCTTACTAGCGTCAGTCGCATACATAACGGGACGTTGTGCGAAGACGAGCGAACACTGCATAAGAAAGTCCGCGCATGTCTCCACACTACCCCCGTACGGCTCTGGAGGGCTTATGTATGCTTCAGGGGAAGGTGGGAGGGGTCGTTGAACGACCTGTGGAACGTCACTGTTGCGCACAGGATCGACAGGAGGGGGAGCCGCAGCAGCGCCCTGAGGACGCGCTTCCACCTGCGCGGCAAGAGCCTCCACCCTGCGGTTAAGGAGGACATTCTGCTCGGTCATCAGATCCAGCCGAGCCGTAAAAACGGTGAGGATTCGCTGCAACTCACCGATCATTCCTCCTGCAGACGCCTGTGCGCCCTGCTCTTCCATTGGCCGTTCAACAGCCGGTTGACGCCCCTCGGGGTCCATGACGTTGGCCGAGATATCCTGTTGGGAAAGTGTAGGTACACAGACCCACAACAGGGGGCGCAAATGAACGGACAATGGATGAGGTCAAATAACAACACTTTACTGTTGTGAATGGGCACAACAAATACAATCAGATTACAACAATAGACAAAAGCCAAATCACAAAAGGTGTCGTGTGGGCAGGCTCAAAGATAGGAGACGTCTGTCCAAAGCAGAACCGGAACCACACGATTTCCTCCGCCACCAGACCCCGGGAATACTGGAGCCGCCAAGTCCCGAACTCCCAGGTGGCCACTGCCTTCGCGTGTCGGACCTGGTACTGCTGGCGAGGAACAAAAGAACAATTAAATGTGGGTGCGTCTGCACCCAGGAATCCGCACGGCAGGAAAACTACCTCCACCACTCGTTGGAAAAGGAGTCAGCTAAACAACTCACAAAAGTCACAAAAGATCACTGTTAACCAGTCAGCTGAGCACGTTACCTTCCAGGTAGAACGATATCTCGGCAAAGAGGTGGAGGCGTCGTCCTGCTGATATTCCCCTGCTGATCAGATGATGGGTAACAGCTGTTGCAGGTGATGCGTGACAGCTGTGACCCTGGCTGCTCCTGTGAGGCGACTGCGCCCTCTCGTGCCTGAAGCCCGCACTTCAGGCAGGGCGCCCTCTGGTGGTGGGCCAGCAGTACCTCCTCTTTTGGCGGCCCACACAACATATTTATTTATTTTTCATACATTGATGTTTGTGAACGCAATATGGGGGAGCCGTAGCTCCTTTAACGGTTTATAAATATATAATATAGAGATGTGATTTCTAGTACTGCGATTTATGGCTTTTGATAAAGATGATGACAGTGTTTGGGGTTTTATTTTTTCTTTATTTTTCCTGTTTTCATTTTGTGTTTGTGATCGCCTTTGAATTTACCCAGCAGCCTCTGCAGCACTTGCACTCGAAACTGGCTTATCAATAGCCGACAGTTTAATCAGATGTGGCCGGGTCAAGAATAAAAGCGGTTAGCGATAACTTCCACTATTTTTTTTTTTTTTTGCAGTTCATCAGTTTAGCATTCTAAAAGTGAACTTTTCAGTTAATGGTTTAATGGTTATCCAAGCTAACTTTTTGGTTAGCTATGCCCACCACTGTGTAGCATCCATCAAGCCCAAAGCTGTGACACTATCTTGTTTCCACATGAAACAAGATAGTACTCATGTCATTGTGAGGTGCAAATATTTCCAAATTAGCAACCCTTGAAAAGAGACTTAAACCATTATTTTGGGTGAAACTTGGGTGAACAAAACATCGATGATATGGTCCCCAATGTTCCCGCCACTAACTTTGATGCTGCATCACAGTTACTTGAGATTTGAGGTAAAAACAGAAACAGTCAGATGTCAAAGGTACAACACTGGCTCTGTCCGATGGAACCCATATTTTTTTTCTTTGCATTCTTGCAGCCTTGGAGAAGACAACAAGCTACAGTAGCCCTTTCTCCCAAAATGAAAACATCATTTATGCATCAACAATGACAGTTTAAATAGTATATTTGGGGTTGGGGCACTTATTGGCAATGCAACAATTAAAAATTTTAGTGTTAAATATGGCTACGTATGTGAACATTCTGTAAAAATTTGTCTATACACCCTGTTTCTCAAATAAAGTGTGATGAAGGGGCTGGTACACCCATCATAAATGTCCTGCTGGTGCCCATGCTCATCCAGTCCATTGCACGTCAGAGATCGCAAAGACTGGCACCTCCTGTCCCAGGACCAAGACATCTATCATGACCGGGACCTGAACCTAGATCTTAATCTAGTTCTAGACACAAGTGTAATGCATATTAACCCTGTCATGCATGAAGCAGATGCCTCTCTGAATATTCCTCAACTAGTCACAAGCAACAAGGTTTTTGATTCCAAGACAAAGACAGAAACCAACCATCTTCATCGTGGCTTTTCTTGCTAAATCCTGGATTGAACCCATTCTCACCCATATTTGACTTTTACTCTGAGAGACAACATACCGATCCAGCTGGCTCACTTGCTAAGATTGTGTGTACAGAGGCATATCTGCTGCCGGAGATATCTACCAGAGGCCTATTTAACCCTTATTACTGGTAGAGCAGTTAATTATATCAGGTTGAATCCTTTTAATCTGCTTCAAATCCTTGAGGGTTTTTTTGATTGCATCTGAAGTCATGCCTCAACATGACATAATTTGATTTGGGCTGGAGGATGTGAAACTACAGTTTAAGAAGATGCAGGATGATGTATCACAACACAGTTTGGAAGTAAGACTGAGACATCGACTGCAGAGTGGAGTGTTCTTACCTTTGGTGATTTTTTTTCCCTTTTTAATCACTTTACATATTTCGCCTTTTACAGTCTCCTCTGTTGTCCCTTGTTTGGCTTTTGTTGTAAACTAGACATCTGGGTTTAAAATCAAAAGATGAACTGGAGAAGACAGTTTAGTTTTATTTCCAAGTATTTAGATCCTAGAAGTTAAGTCCTACATAGACTCTGAGACAATGCCTTAGAGTGAAGCAGGTGAGAATCTATGACTTCCCCTGGACAAGACGCCGGTCACTTCCCCAGCCAAGGCCGGTACCCATTTATAGTCGGTGGACCAGTGTCAATGTCCTGAAGAAGAAAGAAACAACTGCTGACAAAACTATTGTGAGAGCTGTGATGAAACAAAAACCCAAACAGCAAGTGACACCAACGACCTCAACAATCCCCCTTTAGAAGACCTCAAGAACAGAATGAAAGGTATAAGAAGGCCGATACATACCCTACATGCTCTACACACCACAATATAAATATAAATGTACAAGTAATTATACATATGTCTGTAACGGTGTTTTTGATTATGTGCAGTAGTGTTCAGAATAATAGTAGTGCTATGTGACTAAAAAGATTAATCCAGGTTTTGAGTATATTTCTTATTGTTACAGGGGAAACAAGGTACCAGTAGATTCAGTAGATTCTCACAAATCCAACAAGACCAAGCATTCATGATATGCACACTCTTAAGGCTATGAAATTGGGCTATTAGTAAAAAAAAGTAGAAAAGGGGGTGTTCACAATAATAGTAGCATCTACTGTTGATGCTAGAAACTCAAAACTATTATGTTCAAACTGCTTTTTAAGCAATCCTGTGAATTACTAAACTAGTATTTAGTTGTAACCATATATAACCACAGTTATAACCACAGTTTTTCATGATTTCTTCACATCTGCAAGGCATTAATTTTGTTGGTTTGGAACCATGATTTTGCTTGGTTACTAGTGTGCTTGGGGTCATTGTCCTGTTGAAACACCCATTTCAAGGGCATGTCCTCTTCAGCATAAGGCAACATGACCTCTTCAAGTATTTTGACATATCCAAACTGATCCATGATACCTGGTATGTGATATATAGGCCCAACACCATAGTAGGAGTAACATGCCCATATCATGATGCTTGCACCACCATGCTTCACTGTCTTCACTGTGAACTGTGGCTTGAATTCAGAGTTTGGGGGTCATCTCACAAACTGTCTCTAGCCCTTGGACCCAAAAAGAATAATTTTACTCTCATCACTCCACAAAATATTCCTCCATTTCTCTTTAGGCCAGTTGATGTGTTCTTTGGCAAATTGTAACCTCTTCTGCACATGTCTTTTATTTAACAGAGGGACTTTGCAGGGGATTCTTTCAAATAAATTAGCTTCACACAGACGTCTTCTAACTGTCACAGCACTTACAGGTAACTCCAGACTGTCTTTGATCATCCTGGAGCTGATCAATGGGTGAGCCTTTGCCCATCTTGCCCCTTCTTCTTTTTTTTTTGTCCATTTTAAAGCATTGGAGATCATTGTAGATGAACAGTCTATAATTTTTTGCACCTGCGTATAAGTTTTCCCCTCTTCAATCAACTTTTTAATCAAACTACGCTGTTCTTCTGAACAATGTCTTGAACGTCCCATTTTCCTCAGGCTTTCAAAGAGAAAAGCATGTTCAACAGGTGCTGGCTTCATCCTTACATAGAGGACACCTGATTCACACCTGTTTGTTCCACAAAATTGACGAACTCACTGACTGAATGCCACACTACTATTATTGTGAACACCCCCTTTTCTACTTTTTTTTACTAATAGCCCAATTTCATAGCCTTAAGAGTGTGCATATCATGAATGCTTGGTCTTGTAGGATTTGTGAGAATCTACTGAATCATGTAACAATAAGAAATATACTCAAAACCTGGATTCATCTTTTTAGTCACATAGCACTACTATTATTCTGAACACTACTGTATAACTTCATCATCTGACTTCTTTATGAAATCATTCATACCAACCAATCAGACCAACCAGTAGTTTGACCAAACTAGTTTGATCTATCTCAGCTTCTTGATAGTTGAGATATTTTTTAAAAAGGTGTTTTTCAGGCCATGTTTGCCTTGTTCTTTCACTTTTGAACAAACTACTCCAAAATAACCTCTAGATATCTATTCAAATAATGTTCCCACCAAGTCTGAAGGAAATCTGTCCAGTTGTTTTTGAGTTATCTTATTCACAAACATACAAACGCCAGTGAAAACAATTTGACTGGGTAAATAAAAAACACCCCACCCCAAGACATAAAATCAAATCGGATCACATGTGGATCAAACTTAGTCTGTTTATTGAGAGGGCCTGTTTGCACCTCATTGTCACAAATGAGAGTGATTGAGGCACTTTTGATTGAGATACAATGCAAAATGTACAACAAATGGGTTTTTCAAAATTAAATTCAAATGTCCACAAAATCCACAGTCCTGATCAGATCCAGATCAAACTTTGCCATGCGATAGTGAGTGCCAGTCTGCACCTCACTTTTAAATATGAGAGTGATTGGTGGATGTCTGATTAAGATATACTGTAAAGTATACATCAAATGGGGTTTTCAATGTTAAATTTAAATGGTCACAAAATCTGTAACCTGGATCAGAGTTGGATCAAACTTTGTCAACTGATAAAGAATACCATCCAACATAATGCATTCAAATATGAACTAAATTTAATTTGTTCAATCTTAAACATGGGGATTTTTCCAATTTGTTTTTTTTCCTGACTTTGTCCTTTGACCTTGAAAATTCAATCAGTTCTTGCCTATCACGATATGAATCTTCAGTAAAAATTTCCTAACTAAATATGAAAAATTGTGGGCTCCAGGCTGTTCATAAACAGACCAAAAAACAGGGGCAATAACATTTCTGGAACAAAAACCAAGCTTATCCTCCACCAAACTGATAGAACATCCAAAGTGTGGTGAAAGAAGAGTTCTTCTCACTATCAAAACCATATAAGGTCATCTGTGTTGAGGGTATCTTCATGGCTTGGGTTTGCATAGCTACTGAAAAAAGTAGAGAAGTAAAATCAAAATGTATTCTAATCCAATTACATTTTTTTCGTGAATGTGATTGGTTAAGTGTGTGAAATTTCAGACCGTATAATATCAGGGTAACAGTGGCAAAATATTCGACCGTTTCACATGTGGATGTATTACTCCGCGCCCTGACCGGTGTTCTGATGCAATATAGTCGGGACGCGGAACTGTCGATTTATGCGACAAGACGCACAATTCGACAGAAGACCGGCTGTGCACGCTGCTAGCTGTTAGCGCTGTTACCTGAGAGCGAGAGAAAGTTGCGTAACGCGGCAAGCTACCATATGAAAGTATTGATGTGGATTGTGATACAGAATTACCCTTTCACATTTGATGGATTTTCACATTTGATGGATTACTCCGCGCCCTGACCGCTGCTGGAGAGACGCTGCCTCGGCTTGACGGTAAGCCTCGCCGACCGAATTACCTCCAGAAAAATAAACCCTGCAAACGATGGAATTGAATTAGAATGGGGATAACCGCCTTGTGTCTGATGATTTGCGGATGTTCATGCTGTCATACGGTCGCAAATAGCTGTTTTACAGCTCTGCTAACGCATCACTGTAAAACTCCTTTTTACCGGCTCCGCTTACGCGTTTCCAGTAAAGCCCCATTTGCAACTGTATAACAGCACGAACATCCACAAATCATCAGACACAACAGGGTTATTCCCTAAATATTTTGTCTCAATTTCAAGAGAAATGCATCAAAATTAATGAGTTTGCAGGAATGCATCAATCCAAAACACACCACCAACTGGAAGGTTCTCGATTGGCCAAGTCAGTCATTAGACCTTCACCCAACTGAGCATACAATTCACATCTTAGTTAATTAATATCTCTGCAGTGCACAAAAGTACAGCAAAGCGATTGCACGTTTGCGTCGCCGCCTCGCCCGTCAGCGTGCACTGCCCCCAGAGATGCAAGTGTGTGCAGGCTGCACGAAGCTTTACAGCCGGCCGTAAAACCGAAGGGGGTGAAGATTCTCAGTCCGTTTACAGCCGCGCTAAATCTCACAAATACCAATACTGCATCACACTGCACAAAATATTATTATTTGCTTTGATGGATAACATTTACTCGCTAATTCAAATTTCATACTGTGAGTCTTTGTTTACAATATAAATCTAATTAAGCTCAGCCATCACAGCGCAAGCAGATCGATACGCAATATGGCCAGCACAGCTGCTTACCTCACAAGGATGCCTCTCCCTGCCAATATTCTCAACCTATAAAATGGTCCAGGTTTTCTCAGCGCGGCCAATAATCTGTCAAGGTTAGGGCAACGAGAGACAAAACATTACCTTAACGTGTGACATGCCGGCTGCAGAACAAATAACTAAACCGGCCCCACGGGGATATGTTGGTCCGTCATTTATTTCCCTTTAAGGTGCTTTATGGAAACATCACGAGTGCTTTTGATTTGTTCCACACTGTCATTTGGATTGAATGTTAACAATACGTTTCAAATGATTTATAGAATTTCCTTATATATATATATATATATATATATATATATATATATATATATATATATATATATATATATAAACACATTCCTAAAATAGTCAAGACGGGTCTAATTCCAAATATAAAGATTACATCATCACTTTTACAGCCAGTTTTCTTGAAACAAGTTAGTGGAAGGATACATGTACATGAATACAGTTTGTCTAGGGGTTCATTTACATCAATTATTAATCAATACAACTGGGCTTCACGGTGGATTAGTGGTTAGCACTGTTGCCTCACAGCAAGAAGACCACAGGTTTGATTTCCACCTGTGGCCTTTCTGTGTTGGGTTTGCATGTTCTCCCCGTGTTTGTGTGGGTTCCCTCCCACATCCAAAGACATGCAGGTTGGGTCGATTTGAAACTTTAAATTGCCCGTAGGTGTGGTGTGTGGGTGTGTATGTGTTTGTTCGTCTATATGTGGCCCTGCAACAGACTGGCGTCCTGTCCAGGGTGTGCCCCGCCTCACACACTATTACTGCTGGGGTAGCCCACCCATTACTCTCAAATGGAGTAAGCGTGTAAAGAAAATAGATGGATGGATTAATCAATACAAACATTGGACAGTATTTAAAATCTATGTCAAGTAGGAAGTTATCAAAAATTGAGTGACCATGCTGGCAGGAGACTAGTGAGGGAAGCCATCAAGACACCATGACAGCTCTGATGGCTTCCCTCACTAATCTCCTTCCAGCATGTTAACAGCATTCGGGACATGGATCTACCATCTTATTCTTTCATTGATTCTTACTGTCTGTAATGAAATCGAAGTCCAATTAAATGTTTGGTCACTGCATTTTACTTTTTTGGTTGTTTTTTTTGGGGGGGGAGCTTGCGTTTTCCATATTGTCCAAACTTTTCCTGATTTGGGGTTGTATATAAAACTGTTTTCTTATATTAAGGCTCTTCTCTGTTACACTCCACTATGAATGTGTGACTGGGTAATAGATATCGTGTGGCTCCCCTCACTTGTCTCTATTCTTACATGATAACTCTGTTTTTGAGAACTGCCTACTCTAGAGTTACCACACAGTGCCATACTGTCTGTATTGCTGAGAGCGCCACCATGAAGACTCTGTAACAGCCATCATACTAAACTAATAAAAGTGTAATACGATAAAACGTGCAAGATCATTTACTGATCAACACGTCCTCAAAAACAGAATGTTAAGTTTATCAATCCTTGATGTTTTACCAATTTGTTGACTTCGGTTTGCGCAACCCATTGGACAGCAAGGTCTAATCTTCTGGATGCGGTGTGACCCTCACGACAGTGAAGAGGTGTATGTATCATGTTGCCTGCATGTATCCTGTAGTCTTATTTGACTCGATGGCACATGCTTGACCATGCAAGGTTTTAAAATTCATCACAAGAATTTTTAAAATGAACTATGAATGGTTTGGAAACCAATGAAGAGATGATAAAATTGTATTAACACTCTTTGGAGTGGGGCAAGGTGGTTTTGCACCGTCTGTGGAGAGATGGCATATGATGAGCCACTGTGGCGCTGCGCCAGCTGCTTGTACACCACGCTTGAGCGGTTTTTCAATTATCCAGCTTCTATTTAGGCCTGTTGCAGGTGGGGATTTGAGGACACACCTCAACCAGGAGACTAGCAGCAAGACAAGGACCGGCTGGGCAGAATAACATTCGGACAAGAAGGCCAATTGTCCAATTACAGTGAAGGACTTTAAAATTTAAGACTTTCCCAGAAGTGACATTAGTGGGAAGTGAGGGATTTACATTATATCCTGGAGGTGAGCTTTTTCTCCTTCACCATCAGAAAACATTGCGGTTGGGCTCCTTTTGCTCTACATGAGGTTAAGCAGGAAACAAAATGGGAATATTCCCATTTTATGGTGCAAATGTGACATACAGGGCACTGGACCCGGTGTCACAGACCGAACAGTCCACCCCTAAAAATCAGTCTGCCTTTTGCATCTGCGCAGGCGTCATTTCGGACAACAGCCGCACATCTGAGACCCAAAGCTATCAAATGGATTAATGGATTGTCAACCATCTTAAATCATTCTAAAGTCAGTTTTAAGCATAAACGAGGTGAAATTCCATGACACTTTGAAATGTCTGACAAACCATGAACGCATCAGTTAGCAGCTCCTTTAGCCGCGGCGCTCTGATCGCTTCTGCCGCCTTTTATGATGAAATAATGCTGAATTTATGTGGAAATGATTGTTGTACAAAAGCTTCAGATATATGTCGCTGTGATAGATGATGATTGGAGTCCAGTTTGAAGCAGAAACGAGGTGTTGATCCGTGAACCACATCATCGGGGGGAACCGATTTTTAAGGGGACCGTTCGGTCTGTGACACCAGACCTGAGCTGCTCTGGTTTACAGGGCTTAAAGGAACACCAATAACTTTATTTTTATCTTCCTTGAACATGCATTTATACTACTGACAGGACTGTTTGATGGCTTCATGTTTCGCTCTCTGTTAGTTTTCGACTCAACCTCAAGTGCAAACAAGAGATGCTGCAAATGCCAAACAAAATCTCATTTAACAAACATGAAATGCATCAACACCACCAAGTCGTCTGCAAACGGGAACATTTAAAGCCGTGTTTGGTGCACTGATATTTCAACCCAATTGACGTGGGGTGATGTGCTCATCTTTAGCTCTGCTAAACATCTCACGGCGTTGATACGGCGGGTCTGAGGTCAGTCTCCGGAGCTCCGGGCCTGAGCTGTGCCGTTACTCCCCTGATCAACTGCGCCGTGGCGGCCGGTTTGTTGTCAGCTGGGTGTTCAAGCTCCATTTAATACCAACTAACTGCCTTTAGTCATTATCGCTGCTCATTAATGCCGCAGAGCCGCCGCTGCGAGCATCTGGGTAAGGTGAATGCACCGTACATAACTCTTAGAACTATGCCAAAGCTCTTTTAATTTAGTTTTATTTTTGCACAATTATTTGGATAAACATAACTTTAATAGCATAAAATATTAAGGTTATTTACTGACACATACCCTCATTACGACGCAGACACCTGCCATTGTCTTTAAAGCTAATATTTATTCTCCCTGACATTGTAAAGTCTTTGAAGTGTCAGAACAAAGTGCCTTGTTTTTGTCTGCTCAATCCAGATGAAAGTGAAAATAAATATAGAGGAGTAAAGAAAAAAAAGACCTACAGAGTGTGAAATGCATCTTCTGGCGAATACGCCGTTAGTAATCGCCGTTTGTTACTGTACGTCGAGTGCGCCACCCTACCCGTGCACAGCTACGCGTGCAGGGTGACAGCTGGGGACCGGGCCAGCACACTGGACCACTAAATGAGAAAAATGACCAGCTTTCACCAGCGCTTTTAAAAACTCATTTACATCCTGTCAGATTTCATTATGGCCGGAGCCGCGCACCGGAGAAGCGGGACAGGACTGAGCCCGAGTGCAGCGACTGTGCAGGCCAAGCTCCTATCAGCTTGACCCACCTCACCGGTCCAGTAGACAGCTGATTCTCCGGTGTCAAGGTTTTTTTGGCTTCTCCTTCTTTTTCCACACCCCTTTTGGTGTCCACTTGACAAAAGGGTAAGTGATCCTCAAAGTGTCTGAGACCCCATTTTTTCCCCCTTGCATACAATTACTGTATGTTATGAGCACATACGAGCATCAGCAGAAAGGATTAGGCCTGCTAAGTGCTGAGCCTTGAATAAATTATGTGCTTGGCATGAGGGTCGGGGAGGCGGGTAGCACAAGAAAAGGCACGAGTAAGTGGGAAGGACAAAAGAGGATGGATTTTCCTTTTCGAAATAAAAATATATTACACTTACACCTAGTATGGCCATAAAGGTCCAGTGCTTGCACAGACCAAACACATTTCAAAGTGTTCCAGTCTGGTTAAACAATCACAAGTGGATGTGCAGGACATTTTGCAATCTGTAAAGTTTACAGAGCAGGTTTTTGTTCAGTTAGATATCACCAGTCACCATATTCTAAAGTGCTAATTGGTTGAGATTGTGCACTTTGCCAGGTGTGCCGATAACGCCTCCTCGAGACGGCAATGCCGGCGTCAAAGTGTTCAAAGTTCAGCTCATTGGCTCAGGCTAAAACTGGGGCCCCAATGCTTATATGTATAAAGGACATTTGCTATTTTTAGGGATTGGTTAAAGGTACATCTTTGGTTACTATTAAACACTAACGTAAAGTCGTATATCACAGTTCTGGTAATCAAACAAACAGAAAAATAGATAAACGCTGATGATTTTATTACATCTTTGGCAGATGTAAAAATATCTAAAAAAAAAACAAAACAAAAAAAACAAAATTAAAAAGGTTTAGCAAAGTTCCATCCTCCACCAAGGTCCAATTTTCTATATTGCATATTCTGTACTTTAATGTTTCCCATAATCCCTCTGCCTAGCATAGAATTCACCGCGGCACCAGCAGAGTTCCGGTGTCGCAGATCAAACGGTCCCCCCCTAAAAATCGCTCTGCCATTCCTTCACTATGCATGCGTCATTAGACGCGATTCACCAATTATCACCTCGTTTCTGCTTCAAACTGCACTCCAGTCATCATCTATCTCAGCGACAGATAACTAAAGCTTTTGTACAACAATCATTTCCCCATAAATTCAGCATTATTTCATCATAAAAGACGGAGGAAGCGATCAGAGCACCACAGCTACACGAGCTGCAAGCTGATGCGTTCACTGCGCGTCGGTCATTTCAAAGTGTCACTGATCATTGCCTTGCTTCTGCTTAAAACTGACTTTAGAATGATTTAAGAGGTTTTACCTTATTATCTGATGGTTAATAATCTCATTAATCCATTTGATCGCTTTGGGTGAAGAGACTCCTAATGCACGCGCAGTGGATGCAGGGCAAACCAATTTTTAGGGGCGGACCTTTCAGTCTGCAACACCAGCATTTCAAAGCCATATAAACAATGGGTAGCGAGGATGTGAATGGCGCCGATTCAGTGGGTTCACAAGCGATTATGATGACACATTCACCCAAGTTGAGAGGGTTATCTGGAAGAGGTGTAGCACCTGTGATGAACTTCTGCTGTGCCCCGATGTTGTCTTGTTGTCCATACTTCACGAGGTGTGTTTACATTGTGCCTTAAACTGGAACTCTGCTGTCACGTGTCACGTGAGTCACAGACCGCAAAACAGTGCGTAATTCATAACTGTGAAAAAAACAAATTGCTAAAATTGATCCAGAAAGCACAGAGTTGTCAACATCGAGGATTTTATTTGCAGTCAACTGAACTTCTGGCTCCTTTCATGCACTTTTTGCATTGCAGTGTCTGGCAACCGCTTTATTTCTACATGTTTCTCATAAAGCTTCACAAGTTTATGTGATTTTGCAAGTGTGTGACCATTGAAGGATCAGAGAGGAAGCAGTGGTGTGCGAGTACAGTGGACGTATCTGTTCGCAATGTCAATGGGACAGCTGTGGCGTGGACACGGGACCTGAAACAGTTAACTACCCCTTTGTGTTAGCAATGTCTATGCTAAACCTGTGTGTTGAGTGTTGTTGGACAAATGAAGGAATCAAGAAACCATCATGTCAGAGTAGCAAAACTTGGAAATATCTAAGCCTATGAAGCAGTGTGAAGCCTGAGCAGCGTTGGATAGCAGCATGATATTCTACGTGGCTGTTGTGCTCCAATTCAGGAGCAGTAAAATCAGCGGGATGTGAATGTGTTGCATGGTATGCATTTATTACTTTGTTTGTCCAAATTGGGTCAGCAGAATCGCAGATGCCAGCAAAATAAGGCAAAAGATAATAGCCTACTCCCTACTGTTAATTCCTGGTAGCCATTATGTGATACGGAGAAATATCATGTTCGGAAAAATCCAATTGCCGTTCAGTTGAAACAACAGCAGTATGAAGTCTAGAATGTGAAAATCCAGCAGTGGTACTTGAGATGGGAACTGCTTTTACCAGTACCTGACTTCACCGGGGTCACACTCTATGGTCGTACGCTGTGCCACACTTGTATGGACCATTCAAACTCAAAGCACGCCTGTAACCCTGTGATCAAATGCAGACTTCAAAGCCACCGAGTACCTCAGCACACACTAGGAGCTCCATAAATACCCTCCAGCCTGAGGAAGCTGCCTTTCCCAACACAGTCGGCCATCAAGGGTGGCATCCTTGAGGAGGTGATACAAACAGTGCCGAATGAATTTTTAACGATGAGCGTTGCAAGTGGCAAAGAGGAGGCGAGCGGGAAATGAAGAGGGTGTGTAGGAGAAACCCCTGCTGAATGCATTACAGTGATTTGTGGGCTCATCTTTGAGCGGGCGTAAGAGGCGTCCCGCCTCAGATCATCGGGGTGTTAAGTGCCCTCTGCGGGGGAGCCTCTCGACACCGTATTGTGAGCCAATGATGTTTGAAATGTGTTAATCAAATCCTGTCCGTTCATTAGCCTAACAATAGGCATCACAGGGTGAGCGCTTAGTGGTTCAACTTCTTACTCGACTCCAGGGGAACCCTTCTGATGGAGTTGGTTCCCCAACCCCGAGGCAAAAATTTTAACTTGATACTGCACTATACATTTAAATGGGCTTTTGATCAAGGCTGGCACTACGCCACGCAACAAAATTTATTTGGTGGTGAAAAAAAGGGTATCAATCTGTCTTCTACAGTATGTCAACCTGCTGTCGACTGGTGAACTGCTGAAGTAGGCAGAGACGATAGAAGGGGTGTTGCTAATAGCAGCAGACTGCCCTTCTCGGATAATCTATTTGGTTTCCTGTCACAGTGGGGAAAGCTTAGTCAGTGGTGACATGCTGGAATAATATTTGTCAGATTGTTTACAAGTCCTATATTCAACATAAACCACCACAGGGGCTACATACCAGCTATCCAACAAGAGGTGGCACCCAACTACTGCTGACCCCCGTCCCAGCATCAGGCACAACCTCCTACTCCATAGAGAGTGGCGACCAATGCCTCACCTTGCACAGTTGACACTTCCAAAAGCTGGCAATACCCCAAAGCACCATCATGCTCAGCGGGGTCGAGACCCCTGCACGGGAGCCAATGGTATTCTGATTACGTCTTATACCTGCAAGGGTCTGTGGTTCCAGAATACCGCAACAGCTCTAGAATGCTTAAAAAGGAACTTCAGAAGGTCTATATTGTGTTGACAGACGTGGCAACATATGTATATAAATGGGATAATTAAAGTGCTGGTTTGTAAAAAGTATATTTTATTACAATTCTCAGGTACTTTAAATTGGTAGCAATAGACAACTGAAGTATCTCTTTTAGACAGATTGCTTAAAAAAGTGAAGAAAAAAATCCTATAAATAATAGAAAAGGGCTTATATTAATCTAAAAAAAATATGCTATTACAAATTAATGGGAATGTAATCTACAGGTTTATTCATCAGCACTGTCTCTATAAAAATGAACCTCCCCAAAGCACATTTATAATATAAATGCAAAGTGCAGCCAGAAATTATTGGATACCTATTCTATAAAAATATCGCTGGTTGTTTTGGACAAATAGAGATACACTTTTGATAAAATACAATGTTATTAGTGATTACAAGGGAAGTGTTGCCTATTGGTGCTTTTACAGTTCTTTCCCAACACTTAATAGAGCGGGTAGCTCAGTAAGATGGGAGTTGGGCTTCAAATATGTGGATATGGATTTGATTCCCAATCAGGTAGTGGTGGACACGATACTTGATCTGTATTGTTCTAGTCCGCCCGGCTGTAAATAGAAATCGAAGCAAAGGAAGTAACTTGCGTTGGACAAATCCCATCTAAGAGGATTTGTAGGCTCTTTTCTGCTTCATGCTACAGAATCCAGAGATAAGCATCGGCACCAATGTGCATCGATTTCTATATCGGACTTATACTTTATAGGAAAAAGGGATTATTAATTCTCTTTTAGGTTTCAATAAAACCCAACCAATTAACATTTTCCATTTTTCAAAAGAATATGCAACATTTTTCAAAGGTTAAACGTCTGATTTTAGAAATACTAGCCACCATTATCTGGATGTTCATGATAGCCGAGTGCTTTCTATCATCTTTTCAAAGCACTAAGCAGGAGCCTTTTATCTCAAGTATGAAGTGTCCCCACATTGCTAGACCACTAAATCTACTTTATTGTGTTATTTCAACCTGTCAGACCTATCGATCAGTGGATTAAGACAAAGATGATGTTTTAAAGCTTTGAGTGAGGGTTTCATTGCTGTCTTGAAATCCGATACAAATAGGGGTTCACAGATCCGGGCTACAATTTAGTGCTACAGACAGGATTGATGACGAGGAGCTCGAGTGTAAGGCCTAAGGTGTTTGAGCCTCGTCCCTGCACATAACTTAAGATAACATGTTGCCTTTTATTTGCTTATTAGAGTAATTCAGGTGTCCAGTTACTTAAAACATCTACGGCATTTTGCTGTGATGCTGTCATAAATAATGTGATTACATCTACTGAATGGAAAACTTCATCTGGGACTTTGTGTTGTAACTGCAAAAGTGTAAACAGTGTCAATGACAATATTGCTCAAGGTCAGCAATATCATTCTATAATCCGAGCAACATTTGTACATCTGTGTGTTGTGTGTCCTCACTCCTCCCAGGTCTTTTTGCCGATTTCCACCAAACCTGGACTATGGATGAACATCAACTCCATAACTGTTCTTGATGAGAGCATTTCGGTAAAAATCTGGTGCTCACAGGTCAAAATTTTGATTCCCATGCTGACTGGCTTATTGCATATTACAATCAAACGCAACCTTGACTAAGTGCCTGAATGCAACCCCTTTGCGACTTGCAAATACAAAAGTGGAGGTGGGCATGGGGCATTCGATCCGATAGTTTAAATGAGTATCAGTCCAATATTGGCCAAAATGACTGGATATCAGAAAAACAAAAACAACAAAATCCGATCTGATACGAGTCTTCTGTTAGATATCTATGCCTATTTTTTATTCAGAAATTAGTTGTCTTAAGACGGGAGAAAAAGTTATCGGACTGGTATCGATATTGGTGGATATTGAAGGTTCCAGTATCGGTATTGCAATGGAGACACACACATCCAAAACACATAAAAAGGCACGCAGGACCAAAAAAATGTCACAGAGAAAAACCAAATGATCCGCACAGCCACAACGCTCCCAGACAATTTTTTTTTTTTTTTTTTTTTTAATTTAACAGAAAATAAATGTAACTTTTTTGGCAGACACCCTCCAGTATGCTCCAGTCCAGCAGTGCACCACAGATCACCAAGATAAGGCTTTATAACTTTAATGCTCATAGTACTGGGTGGATTTAAGTGATGTGGCTTCAAACACAAATACAGACCTGGCATTATTTTTCCAACATAATGTTATTTTACACAAAGAAAAAGAACGGGAAAAAAATGTTTAAACGACCTGGAGTCATTAGCTTTGTATTTCAGTGTGTGTCTGTATATTCAAGCATCAACCACTCTTAATAGCACCACTCAAGCAACGGCATTAAAAAAAAAAAAAAAAAATCCTGCTGTCATTCTTCAGATTTTCAAATGGTTTAAAGTCTGTTACAAAATTTCAAGTCACAATGGGGTCAGGAGCTTGACAGCTCTATTGCTATGCTGTCAACATGCCGTAATTACTTCAGAAGCTCGTCTTCTCATCATTTCCACGGCATCAGAGGAGTCCTGTGTCACCGCGCTGAAGTGAATTCCTGCATTTGTCTTTGTAATGGCTTATGGAAAAGAACAAGACGTCAACTTGACTTTTATGGCTGTTTTCCAACTTCGGCAAGAGTGACAGTCAGTGCACGTTCGTCTTTGCTTCGGTAACTTCAGTTGTTCCGTATACTTTGCACTGTTTCGTTTTGCTGTGCAGGAAATTTCAGATCAGAGTGAAAATTCGCTCATTTGGTGTGATTGTTTGTACGACAGAACTGTGGATAATTGCTCATTCAGTGCAATATATGATTTTCAGCTTAATCTGAAATGCGAACGCAATGGAGTTAAGAGCATTCATTTGACTAAATAACAGAGTAGATGCAATATCATTATTACCATTACCATATCCATCTCTGCAGGAGACTGGCAGCAATATAGAAAAACACAGGCCTGTATGCAAAACTGTTTTCCTGACAATGTTGAAGTGCATTTTTCAATCACTTTGACATCCAACTGTTTTCCACTTTAGCGGTTATATTACCATAATTCCATTTGGGTAAACGATGAAGCAGAATGTATGTCTTTATGTATGTATAAGGTATTATATCATTTTTATTCGTGCAAATGGAATTAATAAAGGAGCTAGTATCACCCATTAACCCCACCCCCACCAGAACCAAACCAACTTTGTACATTCCATAGATGACCTCAAAACACATTCACTATGTTCTCCAAAAGAAAAACTGACCTCAAGCCAGACAGTCAAGACAGTGTCCAATGTAGTTGCCAAAATCTGATGTTCTATTATTATTAATTCTAGTGGTAGATTCTATGATGCAATTTAAGGGACATTTTTTGCCCATTTTGGACACCATTTCAAATTTAAAAGTCATGAATGAAGGCATAAATATATTTATTGTGATGTAAAGTCTTCTTCTCATTGAATATTTTTGAAAAGTAAGTCCTTTCTATATCATTTCAATGTGTTTTAAAGCAAAGACATCAATATTTTGGTGGCCATTTTGGACACCATTTTGATTATGTCCCTCAAGTTTCTATTTTTGGAAACAACATAATTATATTTTGGGGTCATCAAAGGATAATAAAAGAAATTAGTTTGGTATAGTTGTACAGGGTGCACAGGGGTTGGTCCTTGGTCTCCTACTAAAGACATTGCTGTTATTGGTCAGGTTGGTTTTCTTTTCTGAAGACATAAAAGGTCCGCTTTAACAACCAAGATAAGTGAATGTGTCTCTAAGTTCAACTTTTTCACCAAATACAGATACGCTTCTGACGGCTGGGTCCAGGAAGTTGCTAAAAGCCTGAATCTTAGTGTTGATCCAGGACAATCTCAAATCCAGACACTCTGATTCCTCACTCAGCTTCTCAAGTTCTGCAATCAGAGTATCCATTGATTCTGCAAAGATCACAACATTGCCCACAAAGTCAAGGTCAGTAAACTTTTCCTTGACAACAAAAGCACCCAAGTCATTGGCTTCTTGTCATTGAAATGGCAAAAATGCCATTAGAAATGGGTGGTGGCATGGAAACCACATATGTTTAACTCAGTAATTGAAAAGCAACATTTTAAATTAAAATGTTGTACAGGTAGAAAATTATATTCACCTCCAGTCCATTTGGTGGAAACCCCTGTCAACTGGGCCATGACAAGACGATCATGCATGTAGAGGTTGTTCGTCTGTCCTTGTCCATCACTCAGCTATGGGAGCACATAGTAGTACATCGCCACACTACGAACAGTCTGGGATCCTGAGTGCTGCCACCATCCACAGCATGAGTGTCAGGGTTGGGAGGGTTACTTTAAAAATGTATTCCGATACAGTTACTAGTTACCTGTTAAAAAATGTCATCAGTAACGTAATCCAAGTACCATAATATTAAAGTATTGTAATTTGATTACTTTCAATTACGTCTGGATTACTCCAATATCAAATATGCTAATACAGACAAAAGAAACTAAATATAAATAGTCTTGACCACATAGTACAGTTTATTAAGCAAAAATAAAACTTTCTTTTACATGGCATGCTCTGTTTTACTTCACATTATGAATTAAGAGCGCCACAATATTGTTTTAAACACACTCATTGTTCACCTGCTAAATTTTCAACAAAAAATGCCAAACAAATGAAGGATAATGAAAACTCAGGCGGTGGGCAGATGAATTTGTAATTAAAAGTGGCTTGCAGAACAATATACAAAACAAACAAAAAAAAAATCTGCTACTTGTTCAGTAAATTCGCACCATGTTTAACATATCAGTCCACTTATTGAACTTTCAAAATAAGAACAAAAGCATAATGAAAACCATTAAGTAAATCCTGTCAGTAAGGAGGCGTGGTCGCTATTTTAATTCCGGGCAAGTTAGTGATTTGCGTGCATAGAAGTTCAAGAAACAGGTGGAATATGCCGGAAAGCTGCGCATGTTGGCAAAGCCACAAATGGAGGAACAAGGGAGACAATATTTCCTTCCATAAGTAAGTGGTTTTGGTTCTTCTTGTCACTTTGTCCGTGATATTTGGATGATAAACAGCTGTATGTTTCCTGTCGTACCTGTGTCGCCCAATGACACGGACCATTAACTCTTCACTTATGTCTAGTTGATATTTTCCACTGCTAGACCAATGTCTAGTTAAAATACTTGTCGTTAGTGATTAAAATTGTTCGACAAGACTGGGGATTTTTTTTAAATTTGCACCTTAAAATAATGAGATTATAATGACCCGCGCTGTGCCGCTCACAGTCACACCCACACATAGAGATGTGTACACACACCACTGACTTCATGAATAAAACTCAGTCAAAAAAGGATAATTGTGTAAAAATATAATATGTATATAAATGTATTGTAATGGTTTTAGGAGCTGTGCTGCGCTGAACAGCAGGACGCCTCAGCTCAGCAGCTTGAACAGCGCACATCCGTGTAACTTTCAACACTAATGTTTGGGAATGTATGTGTCAGAGTAAGTTTAATACTTTCCTGACATAATTTAATGTAATTTAATTTTACTGGCTCAATATCCAGGTCAAAATGGCATTTTTTAAAACGTATTTTGCGAGCATTTTTCTGAGTGTGTTCAGTCGCGGATCTCCATTGAAAATGCATTAACATCCATGTACTTCATCAATATTTTGTCCGGTTAGGAGACGTCATGTTGCTGTTCATGAAGGGATGTTTTCATTTCAAAGAAAAAAAGTATTATATACAGATAATATCACAAAATGCATTAAAATTGTAATCCTGCGAAGTAATCCCCATTTTTACTATATATACCTGTAATCTGAATGTCTTTTTTCTGTAACTGTAGCGGAATACAGTTACCTTTTTTTGTATCCTAATTACGTAACACCGTTACATGTATTCTGTTACTCCCCAAGCCTGATGATTGTATATAGTTTTCCGCAGTTTATAAGTAAACTAGCGCATTGCCCATGAGGATCCACGGGCTCTAGATTGGGTCGTGTTTATAAAATAGGTAGCTAACATTTTTCAAGGGTGGTAATAAATTATGCAAAGTTTCTATCATGTTTTTAACTGAAAGTGCAAGAAATTAAAATGAGAAAGTTTTGTGAATAATCGTATTTAGTTGATGTCATGTTTTACAACTGGCAAGGTTGAGATATTTCCTTTGTTCAGACCTTGTCTCGTTACCAGGGACTGATTAATGCTGATATCTACATCCATTGTTCAATGTTGTTGTCATATATCTCTAATTTCTCCAAAAATGGTAGTCCTATCAACTTACTGTTTTCACGGCGTTCATCCTTGACCCAAAAACATTAAATTCAAATAAAAAACTAGAGTGCAAAGGGACCTGTGGGTTACCGGCTCAATTAAAGCCAAAGGCAAAATGGCCATTTTGTGCATAAAAATGGCTGCCATTTCCAAGGAATCTACGCAAATAATTTTGGGACAGGAACAATGTCAATGACCAATCTTGTGTCCTTGTCAAATTAAAAGACAAGTTATAGCAGTTTTTGAGAAAATTTGGTTTAAATGCCCAATTCGGCTGATTTTTCCATAAAATGGCTGCCATCCAAATGAAAGAATCTATGACTATAATTTTTTGACATGAAATATGTCAATGACCCATATGATGCCCTTGACAAATTAGAAAAAAGTCATCAGTTTTTGAGAAAATTGCCTTTAAGTGCTCAAAATGGCTATTTTCTGCATTAAAATGGCCGCCATTTCCAAACAAATGAATCTATGAATGTGATTTTTAGACAGGAACAATGTCAATGACCCATATGACGCCCTTGCCAAATTAGAAAAAAGTTATGAGACTTTTTTTGAGATACTGCAATAATGGGATGACGATGATGCTGCCACCGGCACCGCAGACTACAACGACTACGACAGATGCCGTACCACAACATAGGGTTAGCGGCCTATTGGCCGGTACATAAGCGTACCAAATGGCAAGTGTCAGCTCGCCCCAGTTTCTCTGTGATCGATGATCCACAAATGTACACAAAGGCCACTTAGCTTTTAATATATAGAATTCATTGTCTTTAATTGGGATTTAATAATAGTTTTATTATTGAACAATCATCAGCAACTGTGTGTTGTCATATCCAAGACAGTACACCTAAAAAATGTAAAAAGGTTAGATGGCTATTAAAGTTATAGATTAGATTTTGTTTGGGGGGGGGAGAAGGTTGACGAATAGTTGTGTAACATTTTTCTATCATCTACAAAGCAATCTGGTTTAACACTGCTTACCCCAACGAAACCATAATTTCAATGATTCCCTTTCTGCTGCTCTTCAGGTGCACAGAATGAATGTTCCAGCACGCTGGTGTGCACAATCGGGTTTTACGCCAGTTGCAACTCTTTGATACTTTGCAGCCTTTATCAAATGATTCACGCCGTCCCAAAAAGACCGAGTGAGACGTGTGGGATTGCTTTTACTCCCGGCACATTGCACCTTGTTAATGGAGTGAGGTGAAGCGATTAGCACACTAACAGCTTCACGCAAGCTGGAAGAGAATTCTCTTTGGGAGGATGACAGGAGGCAGGGAGGAGGACGTGACCCCGCGGCAACACAATTCACAGCGCAACTGTTCGCAGCGACGCTGCACCCTAACACCTTGAGAAGGACTCAAACCAGGGTGACGATGCATCTAACGCCTGTGAACTTTGTGTGGAAACATTGTGCCCTAAAATTAATCACAACTGCAATAAGCAGAACATGCGCCGCATTGTAAGCGGAGCCGGCTGCACAGAAACAATCAATGCACATAAAGTCACAATGAAAATAACACTGTTGCCCAGAGGTGTGGAAGTGCAAGATGCAAACACAAATCCAGGCTGTGTGTCTCGTGTTAAACACATTCAAAGTGAGATCAGAAATTAAAGTTGAATGTAATTGCAACAGGAGCTTCTGTCATGAACGTGGGCATTTTTAATCCTCTTAGTTTGACTGGTGATTACTGATAAGGTGTGCTGACCTTGATTTCGCGGATGATGCTGTGATCTTCGTGGAATTACTGGATGCGCTGATTACGGCACTTAAGCAGCTGAGCGAGGTATCCGAGTGCCCAGGTTTGTGAGTGTCCTAGTTCAACACTAAGAGCCACCAGATGTTTGTCTGAATGCCGCGAAAGGCATGAACTTGTAGAAATTATCACTTTGTAACCAATGCTTTAATGTAGATTCATTAATTGCAGTAGTAATAAAGAAAATTTGTGATTAATTGCAATTCCTGATTCCGTTTGAACTGGGCAATAGCCATTACCCCTCTGGGGTCGATGCCATTGTATACGACTAAGTATAAGTGTATAAGTATACGGCTAAGACCAAGCTTTACTAACTTTTTAATGATATGAGATAGAAACTTAATTTTTTATTTTTTTTTGCTGAAAAGTTAACTCCACGGACTTTCGAGTCAGCCATCAGCCATCTTTGTACTCCTCATAGAAGCTGTGTGATGATGTGTGCAATGTGAGTGTTCAATCGGAATTAGTTCACCGTCACATGGTTTTCCAAAATCCAATCGTAGGGCAGATTTACCTCACGTGAAAAGCCAAAGATCATTTTCAGGAGTGATATGTTACTAGCTGGCTCATTTCAATAGCCCCCTGGGTGCTCCAATGAGTACATACTATTAGTACTTACTCAGTGTGCCCTGTGCCATTACGCACAGCGATCAGTGAAAGCAGATGGAGAGCCATGTGAATGTTACTGGATAACTTTCTCTGCATAAAGCACTGTTTACCATATCAATGGACAACAAAATGCGTAGATTATTTTGTATATATTGTTCAAAATGTGCATTTGTGTTTATTGTTTGAACCTTTTTGTTGTACAGTCTTTCACACAAGACCTCAAATTACCTTTATAAAGTGTCAAAACAGTTGTTTATTATAGTTTGCTGTGTGTTTTGAATAAATGTGTGTAGAAAATTATTTTTCGCTTTTTTTCCCTTGCCTATTTTTGATTGTAAACCTTTATTACACTTATAAAACACAACATATATATAAAAACATATATATTCTGAAAGCACAGGTTGTCCTGAAAAAAAAAAGAGAAATAAAAATTGATTGTGGGATGCAGGGAGAGCTGTTAATAGCAATAATAAAACATTTATGCCAGGCGAGTGAACTGTCCAAAAAATGCCCTTGGACCCCAGAGGGTTAATTTGATAATCAATAATGATTTCAGCATATCCACAGTACTTGATCCAACTCGAGGTCATCTTAAAACAGTTGGGCTCAAGATGGGTCCAATCACTTTCCAGGCAAACACATCTTAGTTTTCTTATAGATCTCACTTACTGTAACATCATTTTCATATGAACATGTAACTTAAGACTTGTGGAAATATCTAAAATTTATTTATGTTGTGTTAATTAGAGGATTTTTTTTTTCCATTCATGAACCACAGCAAAGGACCAGTTAAACATGCAAAACTGTGTAAAAAAAGTTTGATTCCTTGTGTTTTTCATCCAGGTTTTAACTTCAACAAGCGGATTTGACAATAAAAATGGTCTTGATCAAATAAAATGTATGGTACTTTGTATTAATCTGCCTGCAATGGGCAGTTCTCAAAAAGAACATGTCCATGTAAGAAGGAGACGAGTGAGGGAAGCCACCAAGACACCACAGTTACTCAGAGTTATAAACTTCTGTGACTGACAAAAGCATAGTTTGTTTCATCTTATGTATAAAAGTCATGATAAATTAAATACTATCTCTTTTAACCCTTATTTGTGCTCAGATAGTTTAAATAGCCAGGTTCACTATGTGCAAGCTAGGTGCTAGCTTTTGCTGGAATTTTGTGATGATTTACAAAAATATAAACTTTTGAAAAGTGCATATAATAGCCAATCAGAAAACAGATAATTCCATTTTGCTGGAAACCACTATGGTGTCCATCTTGGATTTGTAAAAATGATGGCTTAGAAATTGGTCTTTTTCAGTTATCTCAGCCTTATATTTTCATTATGGGTTCACTATGTTCATATAATAGCTTTTGTGCCGATTTACAGAACTATACATTTTTGAAAAGTGGATAGAACAGCCAGTTAGAAAATGGAATCATCATGGTGGCCATATTGGATTTGTAAAAATGGTGGCTTAAGATGGGTGTTTTTCAATATCTTGAAAATCTCAATGTGCAATACATAATACATAAGATTGACCCCAGTGCCAAATACCTTCAATGAACCACTGTAGGCTTAAAAGAAACTTTTGCAGAAGATGTTGTTTGACATCACTTTTTCTGCTGTGTTCCCACAGAGATGACCTCTGAGGTTAAACAGAATCTTTTAATGTGCACCATCTTGTCCTGGAGAAAACACTTCAATTTGTCTGTGCACAGTTATGTAACACCTCCTGATACAGGAACAAAGGTGGAAATGTTCTCCTGAAAGCTGCAAAAGTTTGGGAAGAAACTCTAAATTGGTACAATAAATAAATGCATACGTGAACCGGAGCAGTGGCGGTAGTAACGGTAGAGCCGTGCGCAGTAATTACCGACCTGATTCTCTGACTGAAGCAGTCGGATGTAGCTTTTGATTAGCCATGTGTCTCCTGTCCTGCGAGACACAACTGAGCGTTAAACGCCATGCTGAAGCTCAAAGCCAGCTAACCTCTGAAAAAGCTCTCCAGAGGCGCCGTTAGCTAACCGCTGTGTCACGCTAACCAGCAGTCACGCCTCATGTCTTCCCTTTAGATTCAGTACCTTTTAACAGTGAACAAAAAGCAACACCGGCAAGGGAGGAGACCACGGTTTAGCATGAGTGATTAATTCAAAGGAACTTAAAGCAACAAAATGATGCAGTGCTGTTTTTGTCTGTGAGACACAAAGGAAAAAAAAACTGCTTTAGCAAAAAAGAAGAGCTTCATTGTGCTGTAATTGTGATTTAACAGTTTTGTTCATGTCGATATGCTATTTTTGACAGACAACAGCGTTGCTTTTTAGTGTGAAAACATGTGGTTTCATTTTTAAAAAAAAAACGTGTTTTTGAATAAAAATAATCAAGAATGTCAGTAACAGGTAAATTAATAGCACACGCTCAACTGTTTAGCACTGTTTAGCTAATCAGCTGACAGCTAATGCATGAAGCTAACCTTTTCATTTGCGAATTAAAGCAACAAAGTGATGCAGTGCTGTTTTTGTCTGTGAGACACAAAGGAAAAAAAACTGCTTTAGCAAAAAAGAAGAGCTTCATTGTGCTGTAATTATGATTTATAAACAGTCATGTCAATATGCTATTTTTGACAGACAACAGCATTGCTTTTTAGTGTGAAAACATGTGGTTTCATTAAAAAAAAAACATGTATTTGAATAAAAATAACCAAGAATGTCAGTAACAGGTAAATTAATAGCACATGCTCAACTTTGCTTATTTGTAGAAAATAAAAAATATATGTTAGCATATGTGATTAGCCAGTGGCGGGCACTGTTTAGCTAACAAGCTGACAGCTAATTCGTGAAGCTAACTTTTTCATTTGCGAATTACCTTTATAGCTAACTTTGAACACCATTAGTGGACCAATTAGCTTTCACTAAATTGAGTTCCCCCAATGGGGCTATTGCACAAAGCGCTGTTCTTTCCGGTTTAATCGTGAATAGCAAATCGGGATGCATTTTGAAGAATCATAGTAACTTCTTGATCCAGCTTTGTCAATCTTGAACAAACTTGGTGTGCGTAGTAGCTACAGCCATCAATGGCACCAAATTTAAAATCTGAATCAGATTTTTAAACTGTTTAAAAATTTGATCCCGATTCTCAAAATTGTTGATAGTACATGGTAATTTCCAGATATTCGTAGTCTTAGGAGCTTCAATCACTTTAGAACTTCTTTAAATGTGGTATTCGTAGTGACTACGGCTTGAAAGTTGCTTGATCGTGCTCCCTTGGAGTAAAAATTTGTAGCTAAAGCAGCCCTGATAAACATTTGTTGAGGTTTTGTTAAAAGTAGATCAGCTTGATCATGTCTGGCCAACAGCGCAAGGGTAGTGGAGGCAAGCCTACAGCTGGTAGCATGTGGGGGGGGGATTAGCCATTTCATCCGGTTATGGCACTTTTTTGGATTGTGGGCATTTGGCATAGAATGGCACTCTGTGGAGTAGCCCTGTCAGGCCCAATTTATGCTACTCGATATCTGCAACTCCGCAGCCACGCAGAGCCCTTGGTGTTGTTGCGAACCCCCTCCACGCTCCGCTTTGTAGCCTCACGTGCACCTCCAAAAAATTGTAACTACACGTCCAGACAACGGAAACCGCACAGGCTGTGACTGGTCTGCTAATTATATAATTTCTGGAATGTCACTTTTCCAGTTTCACAGTCAGTGACTTTCATTGGGATAGTAGGCCAGTCTTCACAAAAAAAGTTCATCCTCTACTGATATGGTGGGGAACTGCATTGTGATACTCACCAACCTTGATGGAGGACTTTGAAAGGTTCATGACTGCATCAAAGCAATTACATGACCACGGAGTTACGAAGCAGAAGAAGCATAAAAAGGCCTTCATTTTACATCAGTTAATTTTTTTTAAACAAAAATTCATAAAACCCTAAAATTATGCAAATGCAAGAAAAGTCGCATCAACGAAATGGTGGAGCACCTGCTATATATATATATATATATATATATTACACCTTATAAATTTGATAAATTTGCAACTTTTATTGATTTAATCAGCCTCTAACCATAACTCTACAAGTAGATTAAATTTAAAAGGCCCAAAAGGGATCTGAGCCCCATTTATGACTTTGCTCATATACTCGTTCTACGTAGCTTCCCATCATCTCATATTCTGCCTTTTTTTTTTTTGGAAATCTGCTCTTCTCAGCCAGAAATAATTGACAATCCAATGCAATCTCCATCTCTAAGACTTTGAAGGCACTGTATCCATCTTATAATGATTAGGGAAAGGGTCATATTTCTCAAAGACCTCGGTCGCCAGTATCCATCCTTAATCCTCCTTAATCCTCAAAACAACACGCACCTCCGTGCAGGGGACTGTGACAGATTGTTATCGTCCTTCTCAAAGGGATCAGTGAGCCATCATACAACACTGGTAACAATTTAGAAATACCCGTCCTTGCAGTTGCCAAGGCCAAGATCGTATGCGACAGCAAGCAGAAAACACGGGGCAAAAAAACGCAAGCAAGTAAAGATTCTATTTTAGGTGTGGCATTGAGGTACCACAACACACCTTAGTATGATTTATGTTTCAGGGTTAACATGTTTATACATCCCAACCCCTCAACTTTCATAGACTTCCCAGTTTTTGTACCAATGCTTCATATGGAAGGATGAAGGCTGGCTTTGTTGTGCACATGGCCGGAAGGTGTGACTTTGAACTTGGCTTTGGACTTGAACCAAACCTGAGATGAATCACAAAGAGGAAGAGAAACAGCGTGGACTGTGTGAACAAAACACACTCGTACCAAAAACTACACAACTACAGGAGGTCCGGGATGTTTGAATCTGTAAAATGAAAGTTACTCTTATTTAGAACGGCTAGATGATGTTAAACGGGAAGGACATTCATTAGCGCGCACGCTTCTGCTAAAACCAACACCGTGATGCAATATTAAAAAGAAATATTACAAAATAGATCAATGCTACTTCTTATGAGGGACTCCGCCTATAGGTTTAATGGTTTCTAGACCCGAAGTTGATTCAGTGAGTGAAATACAGTTCATCCAGAAAACACTAATCACTGAATAGTAAAAAAAAAGAACATGAGGATGAGCTGAACAAATGTATATTGCATCATTACTTCTATTCTATCTGGATACTTGTTCCATTTTGTATTGTTCTGGCAACCGTGATCAGAAACAAAGACTGTAAAGACTGCTATCAACTCTGTTGATGTGTCGATTATGAAATGGACAGCAGCTGAATAAAGTCAGTGAGACTATGAAGGTGATAGAATCCATCAAATAATCCCTTCGCCGGACCAGATACCAGTCTTTGAAATTCGATTGGCATATCCCGTGTAGAACTGTTCAAACATTTGGAACTATGGAAGTATGCTTCCTGCCCTTTTAAATTCAGTTTATTCATAATGGAACAGGTCACTGCCTCAACTTTATCTAAATTCAGGGTCTGTTAGTGAAGCTTGGGGCTGGCGGTCGGCGATCAACTTAGCATTTTCTCTGATTTCCTGTTGATGAATTATACCTTAGGTGTGGTTTTTCGGGCTGACTGATTCTGCTCTTTTTCTCTCTGTCCGAGGTGCGGAGGGAAATACGTGAGGGTGGCGTCTGTGGACAGCGGGATGCTGCACTGACGGTGGGATCCCACATCTGAAATTGTTGCAGCAGATGCTTTGTTTTTTTCCAAACTTCATAAAACTTTGCTCAACTTTCTAAAAACCTTGTAACTGTTAGAATGGCCTAAACAGTGGGTCACCCCTTTGAATCTGGTCTGCTTGAGGTTTCTTCCTCAATATCATCAGAGGGAGTTTTTCCTTACCACTGTCACCTGTGTGCTTGCTCTAGGGGTTGGTAAGGTTAGACCTTACTTATGTGAAGTGCCTTGAGGCAGATTTGTTGCAATTTGGTGCTATATAAATGTAATAAATTGAATTTAATTAAATTGAATTGTATTTGTATTAGTGAAATAAAGAAAATAAATCAATTTTTATTTCATTAAACAATGAATTCTGAAGTTTGTTTCAAATTAATTACAAAACAAACTTTATTTTTTTATTCATATTTTGCCTGGTATATGACAACATAGACTGTTGCCTAAACCCAATTTAAAAAACACAGTTTTTAAATAATGTGAAATGTGAAAAATAGCGACATATTAGAGATGCATATGCATTAAAGTATTACAAATTGAGAAACTTTCCATTAATTTTATGAAGCCTTTTGGCAGACAGTGTATATATAGTGTACAATTCATTTAGGACCAATACTGGGTTGACTACGGCATTCACTTGCTAACACTTATTGTGCTTCGGAAACTAAGTTCCCAAACTTAGAGTTATTCAAATGCAACAGAATTAATTCTTGCATAGTTTAGAAAATCATTGTGATTACTGTACATCCCTCATACTTAAATTATACAGTACCCACTGGCAGGCCTTTTGACCCACCCAAAGCCAAGCGGTGAATACCATAACACTGTATTTCAGATTCAAAGCACCTCCTATCCCTTTTAGCCACTCCACTGAAAAATGCACAATCACACATCCACACACACACAATGCAATAGAAACAACAGCATTAAGACATACTACCATTATTTCTCTGCATTTGTGAGCAGCATCAGTCAGACGCACCCGCTTCTAAGCACTGCGATGGCACATAACCACTCAGGCAGAGCGCTGATGTAATAGAGTGTAGTCTGATAAAGTCCCTGCAGGGATAACTTCATGGCCAATAGGTTGT
The DNA here is from genome assembly GCF_902500255.1 of Thalassophryne amazonica. Taxonomy (NCBI): domain Eukaryota; kingdom Metazoa; phylum Chordata; class Actinopteri; order Batrachoidiformes; family Batrachoididae; genus Thalassophryne; species Thalassophryne amazonica. The sequence continues at coordinate 19,245,184 of NC_047124.1, read as the reverse complement.
TCAGGGAGCTAATTGGTCAAAAAAATAAAAGCTCTCCCAGGAATTGGATCAAATGTCATCATGCAGAGTGTGCCACACTATTAATGAATTGCGCCGGCTCCCTTCATTCCCCCCGAACTGTATTTCTGCTCAGTCTGTGCTTTGGGACTTGTACTTGGGCATAATTATGGTGATAATGACCAAATGTTTACCTTATATGAAGAGGCGGTACACAGGAGAATTTCTGCTGAATCTATTTGGCGCAGGTCTAATAATAACAACCAGAGCAACAACGCTCTTCGAACATATCATCAATCCACACTCACCTTTAACAATAAAGATAAAGAGAAACAGAGGCCCCGAGGCCCATTGGAACCGGACCTGATCTTCGGTTTCATTTGCGTGAAGTGGACGAAACTCAACGACTCCCCCTGGAGGAAGCACCAGTCTATGGCAGGTTGTTTCCCCAGCCAAGGCCAGTACCTATTTACAGCTGGGTGGACCGGGTCGATACAGATGGAATGTCTTGTCCAAGTACAAGGTCAGACAGGTCAGGTTGAGTGGCCAGGAACTGACCCTAGGTCTACACATTGACCGCCCAACTCATGACCCACTGAGCTACCTGCTCTGAACATAACGATAAAGACATTAAAAAAATTAAATAAATAAAATCTACGACCGACCAGTGGCTTTCTCTTCAGCCAGGGCAGCCATTATATATCGTTTGCTAGACACAGTGGTACTAGAGGGGATCAAAGTGATAACACTGTGTTAAAGCCCTATGTCATGATGTCACAATGGCACCATTAACAGAGTACAGAAACAACAATCTGTCCAGGTAGCAGATATCTCAAAGTTTGTCCAAACTAATTGAACTTCTATTTTAAGCCTTAAGGATGTTGCAATGCTCACCCAAAAGGTTTCTTCAGTCGAAAGCAAACTGATGTGGTAACCCTAGTTATACCTTTCTGAGTCAGGGTGTTCCTAATAACCGAATACAGATGCTCATGTGAGTAATGGAGCTGATGTTAATGTTGCCCGCAAGAGTTGTTAAGATCAACTTTCCCTCAAGAGCGTCATTGGCTGTAATCTCCTTGATGGGTGTATGACATGCTTTTAATATTCCTGGGGAGACATGAAAGGACAGCATTGTAAATTGCGGGAATAGGTGAGGTGATGGTCTAGCGGTTAAGTGTTGGGCTTGAGTTGGGTTCAAATCCCAGCCTGACTGGAAAATCCCTAAAGACCCTTGGGCAAGGTCCTTAATCCCCTAGTTGCTCCCGATGTGCAGTGGTGGGCACAGCGAACCAAAAGGTTAGCTTTGATAACCGTTAATCCATTAAATGAAAAGTTAAATTTTATAAAGATAAACAGATAAATCCCCAAAATGTTTAGCAGAAATTACAGATAAACCAATACCTTTCAGCATTGAATTCAGTACATGGCAGCTACTGACAGAACGAGTCAGTGCTTCTGTCTCAGATCGGCCTTCTCTCATCAAAAGAGACCTGGTGACCAGAGAGAAAGGAAAGAGGGGGAAAAAAAGATCATTTCTCTTCACACCATACAGACCTGCCTGTCATTTTACTGGAGTCTTACACAGGAAGACAGTTTTGACTTATGGTTATAATTTTAAGCAAACTAATTGCCGACAACTTATTGAAATTAACATCACATCTGTCATTTTAAGTGAAAATATCAGCTATATGTTATAGTTTTAAAGTAAAGCACTAATTTAGTTAGGCTTTAACTATTGGCATCATTCCAGTTTGGTTCAAACATCTGTGGATTCCTGAGCTGCCAGATTTGGGTTGAAGGTCAAAGTCATTGGCGCCAAATGTCCATTTGCAGTTACTGCCATGCCCACAGATACTACTACCTATTGACACCTTTACGGTGTCAAATCTCACACGTAATCACGTTCTCGCTGGGGATGCCGAGATTTTGTTGTCAGTGTAAACAAGCGTTTGCGGTAACTTGTTTGCAACATTGCGTCGTTATGGAGGTGAGTTCAACCAAAATATGCATTTAGGTGTTTAACTAAGATAATCGTGAGTCTTTAATGTGAGTTTTATAAAAAAAAAAAAAAAAAAGCATGTTGCTGTTAGGGTTGGGAACCAATTCTTTTCGGGTATCCTTAAGCAATGATTCAATCCACTGACATCAATTACCTTTTTGCTTAACGATTCCCTCATCGGTCCTTCAGAGTGGCCATTGTTTTTGGGGGTGTTTGTCAGGAAAATGATCAATTCTCTACACTGATTACAGCTGCATAATCAACAGTTTCCCGGCTTTGCTTTGAACCTTGAACCAATGAAGCAGTGCTTCAATCTTCGATCTGCTGCTTCAATGGTTCTTTGTTTTATTTCGCGTTATCTTAATTTTTCCCTGCTAAAACCCTAAAGAGCATATGTTTGTGAGTAACATTTACCTTTTTTATGTTAAACTGACCTGTTACGGTCTTCTGAAACAGTTGATAGATGTATTTTATAACTTAAAAACGGGACCGATGCTAACACGTTAGCATGTCTATGGCATTTTCAATGTTAAAGTTAGCATTAAGCTGAGCCATTAACAAGCCTCCCTCCCCAGTGCGCAAAGGATTCTGGGATATTCTAAAACCGTGAATAGTTACATGAAGTTTGCAACAAAGCACAACCTGTGACTACACTGTTTGAAGTAATGCTTGATTGGAATTAAACATGCAAGAGTGTTGGTCCTTGGTAGAGTTTGGTACTAAGTTTCTGGATATGGACCAGATAAGGGTCTCGTGGGGTACTTTTCTTGCGGGAAATACAATTGGCTCCCCCCGTTCCCATTCAAGGCAGCTCGGCAAACTGAGGAATGGTTCTCCTTCACCGTATGACACTGTTTCTAGGTATCCATATACATCAAACATTCAACGCTAGTTTGACCAGTGAGGCGGATCCATGTTTACTGTACAGTATCTACTGATCGACAGCTTAACGCTGCAACAACAGAGAATATCTGACACTTTACTGACAGTATCAGCCTCATCTACCCCGTCCCTTAGCAAATCATCCCTCCTCTCCCTCGCCATCTTTTACTCCTCGTCCTCCACTCCCCTCTCCCGTTGACTCTTCTCGTCGTAACCGCCGTGGCGTGACAGGTGACTGACGACGCTAACAATTGTGGGTACAGGCCCCCTCTCAGCAGAGCACAAGCTGCATGATAAATTACCCTCATCAGTTTGTTTTGCCAACAGCCCACACAGGTCACCACCAAGGCCAGTCGTGACATTTTGTTGCATACTGTATATGCAAATATCTGCCAATCAATTAGCGCGTTGCTCCCACCGCTCCCCGCGCTGCCCATTGTGATTAAAATGAATTGATTGTGGGCTAAAATCAGCACCGTTCAGCCTGCCAAAAACCCAGGGGTCACAAGGACACAGCCAAAAAAAAAAAACGGGAGAAATAAAATGTGTGTTTTGTCTTTCTTCCTTCACTTCACTTCACATTATTCTTTATCACCACTTCATAAACCAGTGAAATTTGCTGAAAATGAGAATAAGGGTAATGCAAACAGACAAGAGGAATAAATCTGAGCTGGGCTGTCAAGGTTTTCTGTAGATCAGGTGCTTCTTGTTCTGACTTTTACACGAAGTTAACACCCAAGTCTTTCATCGCCAAGTGTAAATGGTAATCAAACCATTCCAATCGTATCTTTCTGAACTCTTCCGCATCAAACTCCATCGTGACAATATTTACAATGTGCTTGAGCGATAACAGGTGAAGTTGCATTTTAATTAATTAAGTTAATTTAAAATTAATATCACAATTATCTGGGAACTACTTTTTGTGCAGGAATTCATCAAGCACGTCGGCCACGGGCGCGCACTAACAGAGAATACCCAGAAACTGGACAGTTGTTCGGCCGTAACGAGAGCCCCACTAGCTTAGCTTGTCACAAGCTAAGCTAGTGGGGCTCGTGAAAGTGTGACGAAGAACTTGCAGGAGTCACGAGGAAAAATACAAGCTTTTGATTTAGTATCAAGAGCTTAAAGGCGGGTTAAACAACTTGCTGATGGTTTATCGAAAAAGTGATTAAAGGAAGAACTTTGCATTCAAATCTGTGCCTGGTTACATAAACAAAGCTTGAACAGGAAAACTGGGGAAAGTGAGGTTTGTGTCATTTTGAAGTGACAACATCCATATCATCTGGAAATCATACATAATTGTGAGTTATTACAAGTCTAATCAAGATTTATTTCTTTATAAACCATAATTAGTGCAATTTATAGTATAGAGCAGTGATTCTCAACCAGGGTGCCGCGGCACCCTAGGGTGCCGTGATCGATCCTCAGGGGTGCCGTGGCAATTATTAAATATCACCATTATCGGGTGTATGTGCTGTAATAGTGTGGCAGATGATGTAATGCTCTTTTATTCCAGTAGATGGTAGCAAAGCGCTGTACTATAGTATAATAGACATACTTGCGCACATAGCGTTGTGCGTCTCCATGGTTACGGGTTGCTCACTACAGCTTGAATCTCAGCTGCTCACGGAGCATGGCTCCTCTGGGGAAAGAGAAACCGCGTTGGCTGTGGAGGTGTGCGCGGAAGGCGGCCTGACCTCCGTTGATGTCACCGTGGTCAGACTTGGGCCTTCTCGCTCACAACTGGGTTCGCTGAAGGCAGCCTCTGCGCTCCGTGAATATTAGAGTGGCAGATTATTGTGAATAAAAGTGTCGACACGTCTAAAAAAAACCTCTTGAGATTAGGGCTGTCACATTTATTACAATATTCGTCAATCGCGATTATTTTTCATATTCGCGATTACCGTGAATTATTTATTTTATCCACAAAGCATAAAACGACTCAGAATCTGATGTCATTGTGCTGCAGCCTCGCTCTCGTCTTAAGGCGGGACAATAACATGGAGGCTGAAGAACGATCCGTCCTGCCGTTTGGATAAGACGGCCGATTAAAACAGTGGCCGTCTTCTTCAAAAGCCGTCTAAAATGCGGAGCTGTGTGTGTGTGTGTGTGTGTGTGTGTGTGTGTGTGTGTGTGTGTGTGTGTGTGTGTGTGTGTGTGTGCGCTAACCGCGCAAAACCGCTAACCACTAATTAATGAAGCTAACGTTTTCGTTAGTGGTTAGCTTTTCAGCTAACTTTGAAAGCCATCAGCGGACCAATTAGCTTCAGCTAAATTTAGTTCTGCTAACTTTTAGCCTGCGAACATTTTCTTTTTTGTTGTTCTGAGTGAATAAATGTAATGATCAAAAATGTTTGTAAACCCTAAAATCATACATGTTAGTTCCTGCTTATGAATGCAGAGAGTCAGCTAACACAGGTGAAAGCACACAAGTGCTAGTAAGAAGACAAGAAGTTACACTGTGGACAAAAACGATATGTAAGCAGCTCAAAAGTCAGTATTTTTATTTTTTTATTTTCATACATTTGTTTTGTGTTGGTGAATGCAATAAAGGTGAACCATAGCTCCGTTAGTGGTTTACAAATATATAATATAGAGATAAACTGTGACTTCTATTATTATACTATTTACTGCTTAGATAAAGATGATGACAGTGTTTGGGATTTTATTTGTTATTTATTTATTTTTTGTATGTTCGTTTTGTGTTTGTGATCACCTTTGAATTTACCCAGCAGCCCCTGCGGCGCTTAAACTTAAAACTGGCTCATCTGTAGCCGACAGTATACCAAGTAAATAATAAAAGTTAAATTTAAATTTAACGGTAAAATTTATATTTAACGGTAACCTCCGTTAAATTTTTTAGCAGTTTATAAGGTTAGCATTATAAAAGTTAACTTTTCAGTTAGTGGTTTAATGGTTATCAAAGCTAACTTTTCAGACAGATCGATCCTAATATCGATAATATTTATACCAACGCTGGTATTGATATTGAACAATCCTCGTGTAAAAAGATCAATACTCAAGCTTTTTTCTCTCCCGCACACACTGACTGCTGCGCACGCAGATTAACCAAAGTCTACTCTCTGTCTGTAAGGGCAGCACTGCGCTGTGTCACACAACACGGAGCAGCGCACCTTTGTATTGTGGTTTGTCAGCCCTCTACCTCAGGAGATTTTGTTTTAAGATTTGTTGAGTGATATTTTTTAAACAAAAATGTTGGTTGTGATAATAAAGTATTTTGTTGTCACGTACAATGTTTGGCGAAATTCTGTCCTAGGTCTTTTGGATCCTTTGGCTCTATGAAACTTAAATATGAAAAAGTATCGGTATCGATATCGGAATCAATATTGGCCTCCCTCAGCCCCAACCAGTCCCAGCAGAAGACTGCCCCTCCCTGAGCCTGGTTCTGCTGGAGGTTTCTTCCTGTTAGAAGGGAGTTTTTCCTTCCCACTGCCAAGTGCTTGCTCACAGGGGGTCGTTTTGACCGTTGGGGTTTTTCCGTAATTATTGTATGGCCTTGCCTTGCAATATAAAGCGCCTTGGGGCAACTGTTTGTTGTGATTTGGTGCTATATAAATTGATTTGATTTGATTTGATTGGCGATACTGTGCCTGTATTTACTTGGTATCGGCTCAATACCAAAATTTGCTTACCTCTACTAAAGACAACTCCTTTAAATTTATCGCTAATAAACTAGATTATGAAGCAGAAATCAGAAAATAGAAAAGAAATATGGACAAAAATTCATTTGTTAATTAGTAGCTACTTTGGGTTGTCTGTTCTAATAATGAGAGCAACACTCATTACGTCTTGTACTGCAGCTCCACCAAGGACCAACCACCTGACAGATCTGGATCTCGAACAAACTGCCTGATGGTGGACTATTATCGTCTTCATGAGACACATGTGAGCTTCGCCTTTTAATCAAGATGCATTTATGGAATGAAAAGCACTCCATATCCCAGTGTTCATGGAAACTGAGATAACTGACTCATGGATCCATTTTTCCAAAATAATCACGCAGAGTATCATTAGTTTGAGCAATCCTGCTAACAAGAAGATTGAAAAAATACAGGCAAAAAATATAACCTCCACTGTGGAGCTAATAACCACGTGGATATGTTAGTGTCACACGTGGAATTCTCACCCTAAAAAGACGGCAATTTCACGATTAATGTGTGTTGTGGAATTTGTAGAATGTGTAAAATGTAGCATGCAGTTAAAGATCATAACCAAATTGAAATTATTTGGGCCCATAAGCATTTGGACGCAATGCGATTTTTGTAATTTTGTGTCTGTACACTGTGGAGTTAAAACGAAACAATCAAGATGTGTTTGTCAAGTGGACTTTCAACGTTGATTCAAAGGGCATAAGAAAATATTATATTGCCCATTTTGGGAATTAAGGCCATTTTTTCCCACCATGGAGAAGTCACATGTAATTGGAAACTAAATATAAGGATTTTTTTTTAAATACAAATCATCACTTTTACAGCCAGTTTTCTGTAGACCATCCAAGAGATGGATATATGTCCTTGTTTCATCATCATTAAGAAGTACAAACAGGATGTTTGAGTGGCATGGAAGGAACTTGGGAAACTTGAGCCTAGATTTGATGTTATCTGTTAAGAAAATCTTAAAGCTGTGAGCGGTGATGCAACAGACTAAAGCTACGGTTTCTCAAATCTCAAAAGCCTATAACTCCTTCAGAGTTGTCATGGGTATCTTGGTGGCTTCCCTCACTCCCTCACATATTCAGTGACTTGGAAATGTTCATATATCCATCCCATACAGAAAATAGGCTGTGAAGGGCACAATTTGCATTATCAAAAAAGCTTACTGTATTTTGTGGAGTATAAGTTGAACCGGTGAATAAGGCACACCATTTTTTTTTTAAATTTGGAACTCACTTTTTAGCAGCATTTCCCTAGGGGATGATTTAACAACAGACAAGAACTCAGTGTCGCACATGTGCACACCACAGGTTATGCTGTTGCTTAACATAAGAACTTAAATTCCAAAAAAAATAAGCAAGATGGAAAAATAAATGAGCATTGGACAGCATATTGGATGTTATTTAGCCTAATGCAGTTTGGATAAAAGAAATCGTATGATGGACACAAAAGGAGAAGTGAAGGCTTCACTTTACAGTGTCCACCAGAAGGACTTTTAACTTCTGACAACAGGAAAGATAACCACATAAATGTGTATCCCACAATATACTGGATGTTATTTGATATAATGAACATGGATTTCTAGCCCACTAGCATTTAAAGACATGACAATAATGATGTGACTCCATTTGATTTTTTTTTTTTTTTTTAATCAGTTCTCTAATTTGGGATTTTTATGCATTGTTGTAGTAGTTGTTGTATTCACTGTCCAAAGTATAAACCCAACTGTAGGTTTTATATTTAGTTTTACAAAGGTTACACTGCAGAGGCATGTTCTTTTGGTTAAAGATGGTCATGTTTTTTTGTTTTTTTGTGTGTGTGTGTGTGTGTGTGTGTGTGTGTGTGTGTGTGTGTGTGTGTTTTGAACAAGAACCTCCTTTGTAATCTTATTTAAATGGGAAACCTTCAGAGACACCTTGTTCAGAGTTACACTCACGTGCCGACATCTCCGTGGCCTTCATGGCTGATTTCTTCGATATTGGAAAAGTCCACCACATCAACCCAATTTCACTGCAACATCCCCAACACAAACAAATGCGTCACAAAACGCTGGAAGTGTATTGAATGCTCCTATGAATAACAGTTGTTGCCTCCACTGCTATTTGTGAGGAATGTTTACTGCTCACAGTGCATGAAAGGAATTTATGGATAGATGGATTACGAAGAATGAGTACACAGTAAGACACATCATTTGCAGCACTGTTAACTATAAGGTAAAAACTGTTCACTATACACTATGATTCCTACTGCATTGGGTGGAGACTAGCAATGCCACTTGTAGTGTGTGGTGCCCCATCTTTGTCAGTTGTACAGCCCTTTATTTTTGCAGTTAGTGAGCTAAGAGCTAATTGCTAATATGACACAAATGAGTAATTATGCTTATTTTCAATCCGACTCCCCCAGTATGGGACGATGGACCATGGCAGGTTACTTCCCAAACAAGGCAAGTACCGATTTAGAGTTGGGTGAACTGCGACAATGTAGATGAAGTGTGTTGACCAAGTACAGGGAATTGAACCATATGTGCCGGTATTTGGTTAGACTCTTTCTCTCTGATTGTTCTGTCTGAGTTATTTTCATTAGTTACTTCCTCCAAACCATCAACATGTCTATTAGACCCCATTCCTACCAGGTTACTCAAGGAAGCCCTACCATTAATTAATGCTTCAATCTTAAATATGATCAATCTATCTTTATTAGTTGGCTATGTACCACAGGCTTTTAAGGTGGCAGTAATTAAACCATTACTTAAAAAGCCATCACTTGACCCAGCTATCTTAGCTAATTATAGGCCAATCTCCAACCTTCCTTTTCTCTCAAAAATTCTTGAAAGGGTAGTTATAAAACAGCTAACTGATCATCTGCAGAGGAATGGTCTATTTGAAGAGTTTCAGTCAGGTTTTAGAATTCATCATAGTACAGAAACAGCATTAGTGAAGGTTACAAATGATCTTATTATGGCCTCAGACAGTGGACTCATCTCTGTGCTTGTTTTGTTAGACCTCAGTGCTGCTTTTGATACTGTTGACCATAAAATTTTATTACAGAGATTAGAGCATGCCATAGGTATTAAAGGCACTGCGCTGCGGTGGTTTGAATCATATTTATCTAATAGATTACAATTTGTTCATGTAAATGGGGAATCTTCTTCACAGACTAAGGTTAATTATGGAGTTCCACAAGGTTCTGTGCTAGGACCAATTTTATTCACTTTATACATGTTTCCCTTAGACAGTATTATTAGACAGCATTGCTTAAATTTTCATTGTTACGCAGATGATACCCAGCTTTATCTATCCATGAAGCCAGAGGACACACACCAATTAGCTAAACTGCAGGATTGTCTTACAGACATAAAGACATGGATGACCTCTAATTTCCTGCTTTTAAACTCAGATAAAACTGAAGTTATTGTACTTGGCCCCACAAATCTTAGAAACATGGTGTCTAACCAGATCCTTACTCTGGATGGCATTACCCTGACCTCTAGCAATACTGTGAGAAATCTTGGAGTCATTTTTTATCAGGATATGTCATTCAATGCGCATATTAAACAAATATGTAGGACTGCTTTTTTGCATTTGCACAATATCTCTAAAATCAGAAAGGTCTTGTCTCAGAGTGATGCTGAAAAACTAATTCATGCATTTATTTCCTCTAGGCTGGACTATTGTAATTCATTATTATCAGGTTGTCCTAAAAGTTCCCTGAAAAGCCTTCAGTTAATTCAAAATGCTGCAGCTAGAGTACTGACAGGGACTAGAAGGAGAGAGCATATCTCACCCATATTGGCCTCTCTTCATTGGCTTCCTGTTAATTCTAGAATAGAAATTAAAATTCTTCTTCTTACTTATAAGGTTTTGAATAATCAGGTCCCATCTTATCTTAGGGACCTCATAGTACCATATCACCCCAATAGAGCGCTTCGCTCTCAGACTGCAGGCTTACTTGTAGTTCCTAGGGTTTGTAAGAGTAGAATGGGAGGCAGAGCCTTCAGCTTTCAGGCTCCTCTCCTGTGGAACCAGCTCCCAATTCAGATCAGGGAGACAGACACCCTCTCTACTTTTAAAATTAGGCTTAAAATTTTCCTTTTTGCTAAAGCTTATAGTTAGGGCTGGATCAGGTGACCCTGAACCATCCCTTAGTTATGCTGCTATAGACTTAGACTGCTGGGGGGTTCCCATGATGCACTGAGTGTTTCTTTCTCTTTTTGCTCTGTATGCACCACTCTGCATTTAATCATTAGTGATTGATCTCTGCTCCCCTCCACAGCATGGCTTTTTCCTGGTTCTCTCCCTCAGCCCCAACCAGTCCCAGCAGAAGACTGCCCCTCCCTGAGCCTGGTTTTGCTGGAGGTTTCTTCCTGTTAAAAGGGAGTTTTTCCTTCCCACTGTCGCCAAGTGCTTGCTCACAGGGGGTCGTTTTGACCGTTGGGGTTTTTCCGTAATTATTGTATGGCTTTGCCTTACAATATAAAGCGCCTTTGGGCAACTGTTTGTTGTGATTTGGCGCTATATAAATAAAATTGATTTGATTTGATGTCTGCATATTGGTAGCCCAGCTCCTATCCTAAATGAAGAAAGCATCCTCTCATTCTTTGCGAAGCTTGTGTGAAGTGCAGTAAGCGGCATTTCAAATTTATGCATGATGAAAATCCAAAATGATAGCACATGTAAGAATAAACGCGTCGATCTGTCATGTGAGTATGGCATGAAATCTGCAGATTGCCCTCACTCTAAAAGTATAAAATGAGCGATTTCATGCCTTACATTTGCTTATTGCATCGTATTTTCTGCATGCAGAGACAGAATTGTGCTGCTTTGAGGACGCTAAATGTGAAACCCCAACCATACGTAACTAAAACATAGATAAAAACTATTTTGCACAATGTGACCCCTTTAAGTGGCAGTGTGCGCGCAGTTATAAGAAGATAAATGCACACCATAATTCTCTAAATGCTCGACTGCAGATAAGCATGAAACCAGCATATCATAAGGCCGGGTACTGCTAAGACTCTTTGCTTTTGAAGGAATCAGTACTACACTGATAAAACCAATGATTCTGTACAGTGTGTTGGAATTTTACACATTTTAATTTGTTAATGCCACTTCAAATACAACAAGTAAATCATGCTTCTAAATATTAAAATTTCTGAAATTATCCTCAATAAACTCAAACTGAAAGCAAATCTCGACAACTTGATAGAAATGAAATAAAAATATCAAAGCTAAGATGATGTGACAGGAGTGGTGGCAAAGCAGGTAGTGGTTAGCGCAGAAGGTTCCCGGTTCAAACTCCACCTGTTACACGTCTCCATGCAATGAGGAGTCACATAAGAAAGGGAATCTGGCGTAAGACTTGTGCCAAATCAACATGCAGATCCACTTCGGATCTGCATGCAAACAAACTGGGGGATGGATACATGTACATTTCTATGTCACTGAATATGTGTTGGACTTAATTTGCATCAGTCTATAACAAATACAAACAGTATAGTGCTGTATGATAACTCTGTCTGGAGGAGGCAGTTCTCAAAAACTGACAAATGAGGAAAGCTACCAAGACATCCGGACAACCCAGAAGAAGTTATAGGCTTCTGTGGCTGTGATTGAACAAATTATGCATAGTACAAGTTTTGCATTTCGCATCATCGTGGAGTGGAGCAGAGAAGTTTTTTCTCTCAACAAAACAGATCAAATCTAGGCTTCAATCTCAGGTGTACCTTCTGTAGCTACTTGTAGCAGAACTTTCAAATCTTTAATCTGCCAATCCTGTGTTATATCTTATTTTCCCATGTATTTCCATATAATATCCAATTAATGTTCTTTTCTGCTTTGAAGCAAAAACACGCCATAACTTCTCCCACTTCAGTTGTAGTCAGTTTAGTCTTTGTTTTGTATTTCGCCAACAGTATTTATGCCGGAACTGTCACGTCCACCATCTGCTGTGGAGAGTTAAATGTCATAAAACAGACAGACCTCCAGCCACAGTGGCTGCACTGCCATTTGCTCACAGAGCTGCATTCAGCAGCAGTTGGACAGCCTTTGGGAACATTTTTTTCTTTTCTTTTTTTGGCCAAAACCCTCAAGCCTTTTAGAGTTCAGGAAGAACTTTAGCTACGGTTAAAACAACATAACTTTAGGAAAAATAAAACTTGACAAAACTAAGAAACTGCACTGTAAATTCTGGTGAGTCAAATAACCGGAGGGGTGGACGCTCCAAGCAGTCAAATAAACTCTACCCTAGTGTTCACTCAATTCCAATATACTATAAATTACATACATTAGAGCTGAACAACTTGATTTAAATGTATGATAGAGTTTATTTAACACTATATGTAGGCCTGATGAATTCTATTGTACTCTCCAAAATCTACTGAGTGGAGGGAAAAAACTTAAAGGAGAATTCAAACTGTTTTAAAAATTGTATTTTTAGATTGTTCAAAATGTTAAAACCATCACCAGCTAAAAAGCTAAAAACAGCTATATATCTAATCAACACCAACAAGAACCTAAAGTGCGACTAGTGATCGCTCATCTGTCATAGCTACAATGATAAACCTAATAAATGGTAAATGGATTGCATTTATATAGCGCTTTTCCATCTGCATCAGATGCTCAAAGCGCTTTACAATTATGCCTCACGTTCACCCCGATGTCAGGGTGCAGCCATACAAGGCACTCACTACATACCGAGAGTAACTAGGGGATTAAGGACCTTTCCCAAGGGCCCTCAATGATTTTCCAGTCAGGTTGGGATTTGAACCAAGGATCCTTTGGTCTCAAGCCCAGTGCTTGAAACCACTAGACCATCACCTCCCCTCCTAATAAATTGGAACGAAGATAAAAAAAAATAAAGACATATTCATATCTGGGGTGATGCCCTCTACCAAAGTGTCAGAATGCACTGAAAACATGATGATGCAAAGAATCAGATGAATCCTCCTGGTCGCTCTCTACACAAATCTGTCAAATGTCATCAGTCGCAAATAGTTTTGGGATATCATCATATTACTCACCTTTTCTCCTCCCTATGCTTGTTTTGTTCTTAGTTTCCAAACAGACTCACCTTTTCTGTTGTTCATTCATATACTACCCCCCAACCCACTCCTCACCCTATGTTAGCGGCCTCAAACTTGTCCGAGAGCAACATGTGGCTTCATATCGGATCCTCTGTGATGACCCCCAAACAAAAAAATCAAAGCCAAAAGACACTGCTTTAAAGTGAAGTGGTGTAACATCAAGAAAACAGGATGAGGTACTGATATTGGCAGATCTTTCATTTTAGTCTGACAGGAAAGGTTAACTTGATTTTGAAAAGGCTAATGAACACTTTTGCCAAAAGACCTAATCCTACCCCTCCATTCAAGTTGGCCTCCTCTGCTGGAAAGTACCCGAGGTTTTTCTTTGCATTATGTACATGTATTTCATTATATTGTGTCCAGTACATTTTGTGCATGCAAACACACGTAACACTGTGCATTGTGTATGCACTTGAATAATATTCTGGGTTTCGCATGTTAGCATCAACAGGATTGGGGGGGAGAGTGGGGTTGGAGGTGGTGGGGGAGGAGGGGTCCACACTGTCCCACAGCTCCGAGCTCATGCATAATTCACCATTCTGCATTGAGCCGTAATCTTTGCTTTGTGAACTCATGAAATCTGTGGCATTGCATTTTCACCACGTGGAAGTCAGGCTGACTAGATAATGTGGCAGGACAGGGAACATCCACTCACGCCCAGGCACACCGACTTCCACTCATGCTGTTTTCTTCCTCCGGACGCTTGCATCGCCTTCAATCCAAAAGGCCCGTCAAACGTCACTGGAGGCTGGAGATACAACACGCCAGACGTTGATGGTTTTCAAAGCAAGTGGAAGACGGGGACAATACCTTGAAAAGGTAGAAGCTCTTGGCAAAGACGCCGCGGTAATGCGGCGATGGGCTGTTGTTATAATAAATGAATAATGGCAGGTACAGAGAGCTTGGCAGCGTCGCTTATCGCCGAGCACTTCAGATGCATCAAAGCTATCATTTTTGACCCAGGACTTGGAATTGGCGAGCAAAGCTCAATCAAACCCCCTCAGTTTCAAAAGTATCATGATGTTTATGTGACGGAATAATGTGCATTAGTGACAACAGCGCATTATTCGCTCTCTACCCGCTCTCCCCTCCTTTCTCCTATTTCCTTTCCATTGCCCATCAATTCCACGGGTTTGGCTCATTGGGTGCAGTGGAGTGAGACGGATGTGCGTGGTTGCGCTCAATAGCACCACGCTGCTCAGCATGAGGATACGAGTGTACTCTGCCAGACGGCTTGGATACAGTCCTCTGACCTCACTTGTAAAGAATCAGTTTTCTATCTGTCAGCCTCTCTGCGTGTTTTTCCATCCCGTGTCCAGAGATGTCTGGGCAGCGGAGATCTCGGGGCCATAAGGGGTTGATAAATACTGACACCGGAGAGGACATCGGAATTATTGAGTTGAGAGAAAAATGACAACGAGAGACGGTTTCTACAGGACAACTCATGATTTGAACGCAACATTGAAGAAACAAGCCAGAAGCTTGACAACTTCACTGTAACAGGCCTTACAAGTGTTTCACACAGAGGAGATCCCAAAGGTATGAGAGAACTTGATGAAAAGACCAAAACAGGAATTGAAACCATTACATTTGTACAATTTATCAATTCTCTTTGTTACGCAAGAATATGAAATGGCTTTTGTAAAACTCCCAATGCCGAAGCTCCCAATCACAGATAGCTAACTTTAATACTCAAACATCATGCTTTTTTAGGACATTATTCTGGAAAAAACTTGTTATTCCAAGTGTAAAATTCCAAACAAAATAAAAACCTAACATAAGTGAGTGACATATCTTCAGTGGTGGGCACTGCTAACCAAAAAGTTAGCTTTGATAACCGTTAATCCGCTAACTGAAAAGTTAGTTTTTATAAAGCTAAACAGATAAACCCCTAAAAAAATTAGAGGAAGTTACAGCTAAATGCTAAACTGATAACTTTCAGTATTGACACCAGCACACTGGCAACTACTGACAACAAGTCAGCACTTCTGTCTCAGATCAGCCTTCTCTCAGCAAAAGAGAGCTGGTGACTAGAGAAAAAAGAAAGGAAAGGAAAGTACAGAATAAACAATTCACACCATACAGAACTGCAAGCGTATCACACGAGTCATGCACAGGCAGACAGTTTTGACTTATGGTTAAAATTTTAAATGGTCTAAAAGTTATTGGAACTAAATTTATCACAAGCTAATTGGTCCATTGATGGATTTCAAAGTTATCTGAAAAGCTAATCCACTAATGAAAATGTTAGTTTTGATAATTAGCAGTTAGCGGATTAGTAGAACTGTGCACACCACTGCATCTCTTTGTGGTTCGTCTTGGGATTCCAACACCAGACTTTTATCTCACAAAGCCAACACTCAACGGGAATCTCCGCTAGCCAGCCTAACAGGAATATATTTGAATCTGGATTTTTCACATTGTTACACGGATGATTTTAATTTTAAGATTTTAATGTTTGTTTTAAAGCTATTTATGGCCTTGCACCTCCCTACTTGTCTGAAATTTTAGCTTTGCACACTTACAGTAGGACATTATGGGCGTCTGGCCAGCTTTCCTTAGATGTTCCGAGTTCAAGATACAAATGATGGGGTGATAATGCTTTGGCAGTAGCTGGCCCCAGACTGTGGAACAAGCTACCTCTTGAATTACGTAGTATTACTGACCTAGCACTTTTTAAATCTAAGTTAAAGACTTATTTATGTAAACTGGATTTTAACACCTAGTGGGGACGTTACATGTTCTGTTTTCATGTGCTGTTTTAAAATTTTATTATATACGTGTTTGATTTTTGTGAATTTGTGTTTTTAATGTTAAGTGCTTTGGACACCAGTTGGTGCTGTAAAGCGATCTATAAATAAATGCTGATTGATTGATTGAAATTGGCTGTCCCTGATTGTTCACAATCTCCAGTGGGTCCAGTACTGAACCACATTGGGATTTGGCACACGTTTTGCACTGGATGTCCTCCTTAGCGTAACTCCGGTTCCAGATGGAGGAACATGAGTTGCTGCGATATGATTGGCTATTTGTGTTAAGCAATTGAACTAATAAAGTGGCTGTATATATATCAAAACATGAAACTGTGCTACTTCTGATCACCACAGAGTCTCTGAATGTAAATAAGCAAGAACAGCTTCGGGCAAAAAAACAAACTGTAGATGTTGTTGGTGTACTACTGTTTCCACATTAGCCTCCCTCCAGGAACCGTCATGGTTGAAAAAGAAAAGTAAGCATGTTTTATAAATCATCAACTCATTACAGATTCCTACTGGGGTATCAACCAGATTCCGAGTTGGGTGTCAACCAGTTACAGAAAAATGTGATCCCTCCCCCCCAAATTGTGTTTTGGATTAAACCTCTGTAACTGTGAGTGAGCTCAAGGTTCAACTAACACCCCACCACATGACACTCTCCTATTGGGAGATTTATGTCTATAGCATTGGTGTCTGTAAGCTGGGCAAGCTTTTGAAAAAGAAAGCTCCTGTCCTTCAACCCACAACGGGTTCATGCATTATTCCACGGCCAACTCCCTCTGTGTGTGAGGAGAAGGCAGATCATCTTAATAGATGAAAAGGACTGTGGACGGTGTCTGACGAGGAGCGGAATTGAAATTCACTTAGAGATGAGTGGCTATTGCATTTCCACTTCACTCCATATGACCAAGGGATTTTTTTATGTGTGTTTTTTTCCTCACCTTGACCTATGCCATCCTGTCATAAAGTCCTTACAGCTACTCTAAAGTGCAGTTATCATGTTCATGGACATGTATCTCAGAAGTCTATACCTGTGACAAACCGGCGTTTGAAGATCATGGTTACCCAATAATGTGATCTAGCACATGGTTTATTGACAATGTACCAACTGACGTGAAAACAAATATAGCACGTGCCTAGTATAAACTTAGCATAGCCATGGCACTTCCGGAAAACAAGGTGGTTTCACGCGCCTTGTCCAGGGTGTGAATAAATAAATTTATTTATTCAGCACACAGATGAACAACAACAAAAATCAGTGGTGGGCACAGTTCAGCTAATCCGATAACAGATAATTATCGAAGCTAATGTTTTTGCTAGTGGATTAGCGTTTCAGATAAGCTTTCAAACCATTATCTGCCGATAAATTTAGTTCCGATAACTTTCAGTCCAATAACATTTATTTTTTTGTTTTTTTGCTGGTAAAGTGAGCAAAGTTTAACAGTCAAAAAAGTTTGTAAACCCTAAAATCAAACATTTTAGTCCGTCTGTTGTGCATTTGTAGCAGTCTAGTTGCCTGTCACTTGCTGATGACATCATCATTAAGCGCAAAATGTGATTGGCCTGTTAGTACTGGTACCACAGTCTCTTATACAAAGAGACTGGTAGCATGTTTTTGAAAACATGGCTGTGATTGGTCCATCTGATACGTCAGCCGCTATTGGCTATCACGCCACGCTCTGTGATTGGCTGTGGCGTAACTGCCGAAAATGTGAAAAACAAACCAAAAGACTTGAAAAGTGAGACAAACTAGTTGCAAAATGTCGCAAATGGTGGTGGTGGGAGTTTATCTCACCCCTGTCAAACCAAAATGAAAACCAGGGATTTGCTTTGTGTGTCTGGAATTCGCACGGCAACCGAAAACATTTGGAGGTTTGAGGAGTGGAACCAACTTACCATCCTCCTTGCATTGCCGCCATTTTGATTTTGAAATGTTGTAAACAAATGCTGCAGCCAATCAGAGAGCGACGTGTCTCAGGCAATCATCAAAATGTCAGAATCCTGACTAAAAGTCACGTGACCAAATAACTTGATACCGACTCCTTTGCCTTGGCTGGAGGAGTGGAACCAACTTATTGGCCTGTCAACACAGGGAGCATTGTGGGTAGTGTAGTTCAGGTTCACTTTGGACATTACAGTTACATTTTTACTTTGTAAATGACGGTGTATCTAATACCGAGATAAACTGTGACTTCTAATACTGTGTTTTACTGCTTTTGAAAGATGATGACAGTGTTTGGGGTTATTTTTTTTATTCATTCATTTATCATGCGTTCTTATGTGTTTGTGATCCTTGAATTTACCCAGCAGCGAAAAGTGAAAGTGAAACTGGTTTATCAGAAGCCGACAGTGTAATCTGATGTGGCCACGTCCAAATAAAAGTTATGTTATTTTTTAGCAGTTTATCGGTTTAGTGTCATAAAAAATAACTTTTTAGTTATACATTTAATGCTTATCGAAGCTAACTTTTTGGTTAGCTGTGCCCACCACTGACAAAAACTCATAAAAGGAACAACGAGCAATATAACTTAATCAATGCAATAAAATTTCCAAACACAACCAAACAGCAATAGTGCACAATCAAAAGCAGAATAACAAAATTGGTACACCTAATTCTTCAAACTATATCTAGTAATTATATTATTTTTGTAAAGCCTTTTAAAGCCAACTAAAGTACCAAGTAATTTAATATTGTCAGGACAATTACTACAAATATTAACACCTTTAACGGAAGCACAATGACTTTTTACAGTAGTTCTCAAAAAGATTTCTCAAATAATATCATTCCTCTGAAATTGTAACTGGAGTCCCTCATTTTAAACAGATCCTGGACGTGTTGAGGCAGAAGTTTATTTTTAACTTTATATATAATTTGTATTGTGATGTAATCAACCAAGTCCCAAAATTTGAAAATTTGTAAACAGGCAAATAATGGGTTTGTTGGCTCAGTATATGGTTTATTACTGATAATTCTTATAGCTTTCTTTTGCAACAGAAATACTGGATTAGTATTAGTTCTATATGTTTTTCTCCAAACCTCAACACAATATGTCATATATGGAACAAGTAATGAATGATATAAAATAGGGTGTACCCTACTTCTCGCTCAGTAACCACCAGGATAGGCTCTAGCCCCACTCTGACCCTTAATTGGAATAGGTGTGTATAGAAAATGATTGAATGAACGGTGACATGGCATGTACAACAACACTATGGGCTCCATGCAAGGGACTGCCAGTCTGTTGTAGTCTGCAGTGGTTAAAAAAAAGGAATTTCCAAACGTCTTGAAAATCCTGCCATGGTTAAAACAAGACCAAGGCATAGTGACAGAATGGTCTGCCTAATCATGGACACTATCCTGAACGCTCTAATGACTCCTAAGGTATGGATAAGGCTTCAAACAGCGACCTTCTGGGATGCATATCTGTGCAAGTGAGAATGCGGCTTTACACTACAGTGTGTGCACCCCGGCATTCCCTTTTGCACTGGCGAGTTTAATTTTAATAATGTATACTAACTAGGAAAAGGTGTAAAAAAGCTGCTGAAATACTCAGTTTGGGATTCACGTAGGGTTTGACCTCATCCACACAGCTATAAATGGGCACCGGCCTTGGCTGGGGAAGTAAATTGTAGTGGACCGGCATCCCATCCAGGGGGGACTCTGGTACATCTGCGTAACGCTGGGTATAAACCCCAAAATTATGACTTTGATGCATCTGAAGAGCTCAGCGAAAAAAAAGCATTGCTGCCAAGCTCTCTGGGGTTTAAACACCACCAGCCCAATGGACCTCAGAAGTCAAAGACAGAAAGCATGATTGATTTGAAAGGTCTCATGTGGCTTCACGTTTCCTTTCCCGAGCATTCCAGTAGCCATTTTAGGCCAAGTATTTTGAGCTGCACACAGAGCGCTAACCTGACCTGTTCATCTTGACCCGCTGGTTTGTCTGCTGCTGCGGCGCTTCTTGGGATGCCCAGTCCCTGCAGCAGCTGTGTTCCAATTAGAGAACCGTGACTTTTGTGGCCTGTATTAGCATTTCGTTTAGGCTCCTCTGCTCCTCACCTGGCACTCGCCGTGTGGCGGCTCACCGCAAACTGTCGCCGGCTTGGAAACGCTTAGCTGAGACTGCCCACCAGTCTCGCTAATTGACTCCTGATCTTTCCAAGCAGCACAGGGGTGAGCCCACGCCACATTAGCTTGGATTTACTGCACAATTTGGAGCAGAATATCATCTTAACGTCTCAGGTCTTCCCCTGAATTGGGGGATAAAGAAGAACACAGCACCACAGTAAATTGAAAAAATACAAACGAGAGGAACAAAGATTAGATGGAAGCTATTTAAGGGGACAAACTGCAGAGATTTTGATGGTCATATTTAATTCCTGTCAAAGACACGGAGCTTTAGTGGCAAAATAATGTTTGTAATACTTTCCTAACAGCAGAATTGCTTGGATCTTATGTTAAAGCAAGATAAAATCACCTTAGTAGTGGTTCTTTGTACCTAAGTGTGAAGATTAAGAGTGTCATGCTTCCAGCTGTGACAGCAGAGCGGTGTCCCGCAGAGAAAAAAAAATTCCTGTAATCAGTCTGCCTGGAGTGAAGGCTTCACAAAGCCACACGCTGTCATTTTATCTCCAGCAAATACGACACAGTGAGTAGCAGAAAAGCACACAAGTGCACGCATGAGGTTTTACCCTCAACATGTCGGGTCAGGTTTGGGAGCATGTGCCACCCCCATCACACCGAACCACAACGAAGACCTGGACTCCGTCCTGATCCCCCCAATGGTATTCATCTCCCTTCCGCAGTCAGATGTTCTGCGTGGTGCCCCCATGGCCTGGTACAATCACAGGGGTCCTTAGCAATGAGGCACCTGTGATGGATTGCAATCAGGAATATGCACCACATGACCGTATCGTTGCAGCTGATGTCCCTCAAGATGCCGGTAATAAGCCTTATCTCTGCCTCCCTGAGTAATGACTCATTTATCACAAAGTCATTCCAGCGGTACCTGAGGATTCTCTGGAGAAACTCTGTACCAAAGACATCCAGTAGTTGTCTCAGGTCACTGGATAGATTCCAGATCTCACAGCCATACGGTAAGAAGCACCAGGACTTGAAACAGACTTCTGAGCTCCTGTAAAGGTCAGAAATGCTAAAGCCCTGGTTCAGTGAGTCCAAGATTCCAGTAGGTTGTCCCTCATGAGGCCTCTCACAAGCTCATGTTGACCTTCTAGGGACATGAATATCACTGATGACAAATCTCTAAAATGGGTTTGTAGGCACACCGCCAAAAGTCCAAGTCGGTATCATAGTTCACTGGATTGATTCCAGGTCTCACAACCATACAGTAAGAAGCACCAGAGGCATTAGAACCTGAACACATGGACCTCCTGAAAAGGTCAGAAATGCGATAGCACCTGGTCCAGCCAGTCCATAACCCCAGTGTGTCTTTTGAGTCCTCTCTCAACCTCATAAGATGACCTTCCAGTGACATGAAGATGACTGCCGATATATCTCTTAAACAGGCTTACAGGCAAACCACCACGAGTGCAAGAAATCATGTCATAGGTCACTGGATAGATTCCAGGTCTCAACACTACACAGTAAGAAGCTCCAAAGGAACCAGAACATGGACATCCTGCAAAGGTCAGAAATGCATTAGCCCCTGGTCCAAGGAGTCCATGAGTCCATTGCCTCTTCTAAGACCTCTCAACCTCGTAAACTAATCTTGTAGAGACATGAAAACCATCACTGATGAATCTCTCAAGCAAGTTTACAGACACACCATCGATAGTCAACGAAATCATTGAGCCGATCTTCTAGAGACATGAGAACCATCCCTGACGAATCTCTCAAGCAAGTTTACAGGTAGACCGTCGAAAGTCGAAGAAATCATTGAGGCGATCTTCTAGAGACATGAAAACCACAACTGACAAAGCTCTCAAGCAAGTTTACAGGCACACCGTCGAAAGTCGAAGAAATCATTGAGCCGATCTTCTAGAGACATGAAAACCATTGCTGACAAATCTCTCAAGGAATTTTACAGGTAGACCATTGAAAGTCGAAGAAATCATTGAGCTGATCTTCTAGAGACATGAAAACCATTGCTGACAAATCTCTCAAGGAATTTTACAGGTAGACCATCGAAAGTCGAAGAAATCATTGAGCCGATCTTCGAGAGACATGAAAACCATCGCTGAGGAATCTCTCAAACAAGTTTATCGGCATGCCATTGAAAGTCTAAGAAATTGTTGATAGTCTATAACTTGTTCCTGAGGCATTTCAAAGCTGATTGATTTGTACCTCTAAAGCCACATCTTTGTGACGTACATGTAATTATCTCATATATACAAACATTCCATCTTACTTTTTATAGAAAGTGAAACACCAGGCTGCTACTGCTGAGCGGGTTTATAAAGATGATTATTTTCCAGACTGCAATAACGTATCAAAAGATTCCAAAAGATCTTCGGGGGGGATACAATATATTCCTGCATACCAAAGATAGACTTTTTTCCATTTCTGTTTACACACGTTATTGAAAATTTGTTATTAAGAGCAGGGAAGTTCTCAAAACTTAGTCAAACAGGGAGTATATTATTCTCTTGTTTAATTAGAGGTATTTCAAGTGAGAGAAATAATCTCACAACACAAGTGAAAATATATATTTGATGGTGGCATCACCAGTGACATTAATTAGAGCTTGTATGATAGTATTTATTTGTTTCATCTCACCAACTTGTATTTCCTATTTAGACACAATATCTTCCTATTTACACTGGTGCAGATTATTATTAACTCTCTGGCAGATGAGTTTGACCTTAGTCCCATACTTCGCCTAAATGATCTTATTAATTCTAATCGTTTTAGGAGTGATTTGGCCGACGCCAAAGATTCAAAGCAACCCAAACCACAGAACGTATTTATCACTGCCTCAGTCTCGCAATAGTCCCCAAAGCTGCAGCTGTCCAAGTTTTTCTTGCATCCACGAGACACCCTGACAGGGAATGGATTGCGGTGCTTTCCCACCCCAGTAAACAGGCTTCCTGCTCATGAAGGTATAGATGGGTTTGATATAGGATGCTGTTTAACCCAGAAATGACGCCATTGCCCCCGGGACGGCCCATTCCTCACACTGCACATCCATCATGTAGGGCAATCGAACGAACGGGATTCGGGGCCGTCCCCGGGGATGCGAGGAAAAGAGGGAGAGAGGAGATGTAGAGGGAACGAGGTGAGAAGAAGGTGTCATGTTTCACCCATGCATGTGGGTTGAGGTAACAATAGGCCCGCCTATGCCATTTTCCCACTTACGGTGTTCAATTTTTAACGGCCTCTTGTCAGGCCCAATCACGTTGTGACTGCTAAACAGCGGAGAGAAGATCCGCTGGGACGCCAGGTGAAAGCACTGGGGAAATCTTCTGTTTAGGGTTGAAACACAGGATCTAGATTGGTGAAGTCGTGCCGGATTGGCGGTGGCTGTGAGGAATCTTCTGTGTTTACCAGCTCATTTCGATGTGCCAGACCTTGTAACTGCTTTTAGGTGTCACAATCCCCAACAGGACTATATTAAAAAAAAATACAACAGTGCTCTGCCCATCAC
Organism: Thalassophryne amazonica; assembly: GCF_902500255.1. NCBI lineage: Eukaryota > Metazoa > Chordata > Actinopteri > Batrachoidiformes > Batrachoididae > Thalassophryne > Thalassophryne amazonica. Next base: position 19,221,191 of record NC_047124.1, on the reverse strand, counting down.
GGCAAGACAGCCACATATTTATCAAGTGGACGCACTTTGAGTCGAGCGGTGAAGAATCATTAAAAAGTCACCTCTGCTTTCACTCCTTTCACATGTTATTCAAAATGAAATCACTCCAGATAGACATTTGTGTTTTGTACTTTGCCTCATTATAGGAAGTCCAATTTGTTTATTGACTTCATCAGCATTTCAAAAACTGGAACATATTTTCATAATGATTCTTGCCCTCCCCCCGGCCCAAAACCTATCCACCACAAAATTAAATGGTTTCTGTTAATGAACAAACCCAACATTTTGAGGAAATTAAACAGAAAATCAGCTCCATTAACATTCATGATGCATTTACTGGACCCACCCATTTATTCCATTACACCCAAAAATGTAACAGTATCTATTCCCGATGAGGACCCAACATTTTCTTTGGTCATTAACCTTTGGTTGGTTTTCCAAAGTGATCTTAAACCTAACATGATGAAAGGAAGATGAAGAAAGACTAGGGAAAGACTGATAATCAGCTTGGCTGATATTGGCTGAGTGTCAGCCAAGCCAATTGTCGGCAATTATCGGCATCGGCATATCGTCTATCCCTACAGAGCACCCAGGGGGATTATTAGACGATGCAGATATCGACCCAACCGATTATTGTCTATCCCAACCGAGTACCCAGAGGGATTATCAGATGATGCAGATTATCGACCCAACCGATTATTGTCTGTCCCGACAGAATACCCAGAGGGATTATCTGACGATGCAGATTATCGGCCCAACCGATTATTGGTCTATCCCTACGGAGCACCTAGAGGGATTATCAGACGATGCAGATTTTTGGCCCAACCAATTATCGACTATCCCTACAGAGTACCCAGAGGGATTATCAGACGATGCAGATTATCGGCCCAACCGATTATCAGGCTATCCCTACAGAGAACCCAGAGGGATTATTGGCCAATGCAGATAATCACTCTATCCCTAATACATACACCAAATGTATCCTCTGCATTGAACCATTCAAAATTATAGTTACATAACCCAAACACTAGGAGTAGGTGGTTGCCACAGTCCAGCATTTGAGGACAAGCTTCAGGTCGAGAGACACTATTTTTGTTAGTGAAAGCAGCATGACCCTAATGTGTATGGTTTGATGGTGGAAGGCAATTGGAATGCCAAAGAAAATCCCCGGGCACAAAGAGAACAAACTCTACAACAGCAAGGAAGTGGGCATTGGTGGAATCAAAATCCAGATCTTCTAGTAGTAATTCTTATACAGGCACTGAGGCCCATCCAGCTGGTGTTCATTCTTGGACAGCATAGTGTGAAGTGGACGAGATTCAACAACTCCATTTGGATGGGACCCCAGTCCATTACATGTTAATGCACCAGCCAAGGTTGGTACCCATTGATACCTTGGTGGTGTAGATGAAATGTCTTCTCCAAGAACACAGGTAGCCTAAAATCAAACACTGGTCTACACATTGCTGGTCCAACTCCTATCCTCCAGAGCCACCTGTTCTGTAAAGTACTCCAGTGCATTTGAAAAATTTGTTAATAATGAGGTACCTCAAGTTCACTCAAGACCATTTCCAAAACCTGCAGGAGGAACTTTGTCAACAATGAGCAAACAACTGTTATGACTATTCATGATTTCACATGGCATTTGATGGAAAATGAGCCATAATTAGCAATAATCACAAACAAACTGTGCAAGAAATTGTATTCATTTAAAGGAAAAGGCCATGTCCTTTGAATAATTTCCATGATGTGTCAATATCCACACCATCCATCATCACGTACCACCAAATGATCACAAGATTAACTAGCTGGTACTCCTGTAGTTATCTCTTTGTGGACCTCTGCCAGTGGAGTAATAATGGCCAATAACCATTATGACTACTGCCAACCAACAAATGAGGCCGGTCAGAATTATGCCTTTTCCCCTCATCTATCAAGCCCTTGAGCACTTACACAGAAGATTTAATGTAGATTTGCTGCCAATATCAAATCACAACATAGTTGAAATTGGACTTGACAGTCAGACAGCTTTCGGCATCTCGTTATATACTACAGAGGTAAGGTTTATTGATTTTTATGATGTCGTGGGGTTCAAGAATGTTGAAGAAAAGATAAAGAAGCAGTTTCCTGGTGCAAGAACTATATCCTCTAAATATATTTGAAATCACAAATCCTCTGCTATAATCTGTGGAATTTTAGAGCGAACACACAGGTACCCTGAAGATGAAGGATACCCTACGGGGTGTATATCAATATTACAAAGTTGCCACAAGACCTAGTCTTCAGAATTCAAAGAAAATTAACAACCATACACACACATACAAAAGACTCCAAAAACTAATTTACTTCAACCATAGCAGCTATTAATTTCCATGACATACGTGATAATCAGATTATGACTCTCTGCAACAAGCCCAGACTGTCCGGCAGGTGGCGGACAGGTTCATAGCATATATAAGCAAAGTAAATTTGCTTTTTGGATTTAAAGTTAATCTCCTTATTACATGTCCTTCTAATCTGCTGAGTTTCAATATGACAGCATTTGTTTTGAGTTATCATGTACACCATCTAGTCGTTCGCTACATTTTACAGGGTACATGTCAAAGCTTTATGAAAGCCTGCCGTATGTTACACAAGTCTGAAACAACCCATTTCAGTCCAAATTTTACTCAGTCGGATCATTTCCTTATGCACAAAGAGAATTGGAGGATTTTGAGGATGTTGAACATGGAAACCCAACTATTTGTAATTTTAATGGGTAGATATGAATTTTTACAAAATGACCCATTTAAATATGAACAGGTTCTGTCACAGTACCAAAATCTGTCCCACTTACTGGCACCTCGTCCTTAACAGGCCCAGTCACTTCACATGCACCCCCCCACCCCACCCCAGCCACCACCAGGAAATATAAAAATAAGAATAATCATAATTGTGGTCATATAAGTATAAGAAGTAGTAGTATTAGTATCAACAGTACTTATAGATTAATAGATCATTTATAGCAATCAAATGTAGCATCAGGACCAAAGGAACTAGGAACAAATCTAAAAGTGTATAGATAAAGAATCAAAGGCAGGACCTGTACCTTGATCAACAATCAAAGGCAGCACCAGAATCTAAGGAATCGGGAACAAACAACAAATCATAAAGATCAAGAATCAAAGGCTGAATCTGTCACTCTGGATCAACAATCAATGGCATGAATAGAATCAAAGGAATCAGGAACAAAAATCAAAGCTCAAACATCAAGTATGAAAGGCAGGATTGATCCCTTGATCATGATCAGCAACCAAATGCAGCATCAGGAGCAAAGGAATTAGAAACAAACATCAAAGCTTAAAGATCAAGGATCAAAGGCAGGATATGTTCCTTTGATCAACAATCAAAGGCAGCATCAAGACCTAAGGAATCGGGAACAAACATTAAAACATAAAGATCAAGGATCAAATGCCGGGTCTGTCTCTTTATCTGGATCAACAATCAAAGACATAAACAGAATAAAAGGAATCAGGAACAAAGAGCAAAGCTCAAACATCAAGGATGAAAGCAGGATCAATTTCTTGATTGTGATCTTCAATGAAAGACAGAATCAAAGGAATCAGGAAAAAAGATTAAAGCTCAAAGATGAAGCATCAAAGGAGGGATCCATCCCTGTATCAGGATCAAAGAACAATGCTCAAAGACCAAAGGTAAGACCTGTCCCTTAATTTGAAGCACCACCAAAATGTAAACAGCATTTCCTGGGCCCAAGGTCTACTTTTCCCAAAGACGACACGGATGACTGTTTTTGTGGGGTGGGGGGAGGTGTCATTTTATTTTGAAATTACTAACAAAAAGACAGAGAGACAGTTGCAAACAAAACATAATCTCTTCGGTGGAGGTAATTTGGTGCAACAGTAAACGTAACTTCTTTGGCAGACGTAAATGTTTTGACTAGTATCTCTCACACACACACACACACACGGCAACCCGTCTCGCGGCACACACGATTGGCTGACATTAATTATGCACTTTACTTCCCTTGACCATTTCTGTGTCCCACGCGGTTCCGACTCTCCGCCGAGTGCTCATTAGCGAATGGATTAGTAATGGATTATTAATCTGAGAGGAGGGAGTCTGCAGCGACCTAGCTCTGAACACCTGGAAAGCGAAGAGCAAATTACAGTTTACACACGCGCACTGCACACAGCACATAAACACAAAAAGGAAACGCATAACATGCACAAAGCTCATCAGCATATTCACTCGCTGGGCGTTAGTTACAAGCCTTTTAGGACAAAAATAGCTTGACCACTTGATTTATCGTTGGCCCAGTAAACATAACGACTACATCTAATTAGCTGTAATTAATCGTTGCACCAGCTTTGTTTCTCCGGGTTTTGGCCTTTGCTTCGTCCTCCCCTGCAGTCCTTACCGCCGGCAGGTTGCCGCTGCAAGCAAATGGCGTCGCACGGCGAACCACACACAAGACGTAACATACATCTTTTTTTCCGGTAGGAGAGGCGCCGTTCGCTTTTGTCACTTAATTATTCCTCAGGAGAGGCAATTAGCCGCCACGCAGCATATGAGGCTGCATGATTTCAGATGCACGGCATGCACGCATGTAGGTGCTCATGCTAATGCATACTTCACACTTGGTGCAAAACATTGACACACACATACACACACAAGGGGTCGACGGTCCTGGGAGAGCACATTGCACAAAGCAGATAAAAAAAAGAACCCAAGCATATTTAGACAATAAATTTAACCACATAAATGTTTCACTTTATATGCAGAGAAAAATTTAAATCCATGGACATATTCTCCATATCAAAGTGAGACTTCAAAAGAAAACAAGCGACTTGCCTTCAGCTTCCGCGTGTCCGTTTCGGGTTTGTTCTTTTAAAAATAATCACTGACCTAAGCAAAAAAAAAAAAAAAAAAAAAAAGAGAATCACAAAGGAAAGTGGGAAAATATAAATAAGAAAGTGCTTCACTGAGTCAAAGCCTTTGTGGCGGCAAATGAGACAAATCAACCTGCGGCTCTGCATTTGTGTTTTGGCCTAAATGTGTCATGCTGTCATCAGTTGACTTGCTACTAGCACGAACTCCTGCATCGATGCTGAGCTGATCAAATCACTCCGTTTCTTGCTGGAATGTCATTTCTAATGAAGTACCAAATGGGACCAAAATACATCCAGTTCGTCTGCTTACATTCGAAATAAATAGAATTCAAACTTTTGACAAGCTCTTTAATTGTGAGTATTTAAAAAAAATACCAACGATTTTGTTGTTGTTGCTACCATTTGTGTCCTTTTTGGGGCAACAGGCAAAGTTTGTTCTCTGACTCTAAAGCTCACTTTTTTCAAACGTGAATCTAAACCTAAACAAATATTAAAACCTAAATATAACAGTAAGTTATATGAAACTCAAGATAACTACACATAAAAGGTAAAGGAACATAAAATGAAATTAAGCTAAAAACTAACCACATCTAAAACAGATTCTGAAACTAGCTAACTCAACTTTAAAGTAACTTAATCTAACTTATTTCAAATGTGAATCTAAATTTAAATAAATACTTAAAAGCTTGAATATAAAAGTAAATGAATATGAAACTCAAGATAACAAACATTAAGGTAAGGTAACATGAAATTAAGATAAAACTAAGTTTAATCTAGAACAGAATCTGAAACTAGCTAACTCAATGTTAAAATAATTGAATCTAAAGTTATCTTATTTTAAATGTGAATCTAAACCTAAATAAATACTAGAAGCTTGAAGATTAAAGTAAATTAATATGAAACTCAAAATAAAATTAAGATAAATCTAAGTGAATCCAAAACCGAATCTGAAACTAGCTAACTCAACATTAAAGCAACTGAATCTAAGTCAACTTATTTCAAATGTGAATCTAAACCTAAATAAGTTGTTACAAACCTGAAAATAAAACTAAATTTATATAAAGCAAGGAAATATAAAACAAATATAACTTGAACTTGCAGACCAACTGACTCGCAATAACTGAACTATTTTATTACGAGAGATTTCTGAATTTTATACCGTGACATTTCTTCAATAATCTTATGATCTGGAAATGGCTCAATCTTGTGCAATTTGGTTTCAGACTGGTGGCGTCTTGGGAGCTGATTAATTCAGCTGGCTCCTCAGAGTTTAGTACAACACGAGGGAGGTCTACAGCTCTCCATTTCTCTGATTGCTTACAAAGGTCTCACTCTAACCGCCGCCGCTATCTTGGCAAGATACATGGCCAAGATAATTTGGCACCCACATAGAACTGCACACGAGCAGGCGGACGAGCACACGGACGCCATATACAGTTAATTTGACTTTAACGTCCGCGAGCAAGCGTGTGCGCGGCCATGCGTGCACCCGTACACAGTGTTGACTATCAGAGCCCGGTGTCTTCGGCATGCAAGGGAGAGCGGATAAAGAATTTGAATTCCTGGCAGGACTATCAGTAAAGGTTATTAAGCTGTTGTTGATGCATCCATTGTCGTGGCTGCATCCAGCAGCGTGACATTTATCAGTATGTCCAGCTAAATGTCACACAGAGAGGTAGCTCGCTGTCCTGTCCCTAATTAGGATCCTGAAAGTCATACTGAAAGTCCCTCTCATCCACACTACTACTCCGGGACAACCGTGTTCTCTTTGCCGTTTTCGCTTCTACTTTCCACACGCAGCCCGCCACCTTTCCCATTTTTTTTTCTTTTTTCCAGCGTAGCACAGAGTGCATGTTAAGCAACTTTGGGGTTTAACAATTGATTCAGAGATGGGGATAAAGTGCAGACAAATGGGGAGGGATGTAGGCCATCCGTCACGGACACAGGGCTCATTGTTTGCAGATTTTAACCTATGGGAGAGCGAGCTTCTTCCCCAGTGGGCTCCACAAATCATAGGCAAGCATGGGAGTGCAGCGCAGTAGGCAGGTCTGGCCTGGGAATAGCCTGAAAGCAGGACGGAGGCTCAGCTGCAGGGAAACAAAATGCCTAGCTTGTAGTACTTGTGCGCCCACCCCCACTCACCAGCCCCAGTTTCGAGGTATGGACTTAGAAGAATTTAAGGTGAAGTTGAGTGCAAACAGTTTCCCCTGTCACAGTGCAGGCAGGTGAGGAGGAAATAATGAGAAGCTGTGGTTTATTAATATAAATAATGAAATGTTCCTCCGAGAGCCGCTCCATCTATCTACGGTCTTTCGTCATCTACAGTCTTTCGTCAGCACTGGTTCAACTGGCCGAATTCTGCTCTTCTGAGCTGGTCTCCATCTCTTGGGATGAAAACTCTCTTCCAGGTCCTGCCGTCTTATAAATGTCCACCTAAAGTCAGGTCAATAAATATTTGGACAGTAATACCTCCCCTTTTTTTATTTGCTTTCTGCTCATCCACAACAGAACTGAAATGAAACTTATCAAGATGCATTCATGTGGTGGACCTTTGGCTTTAAATCAAGTGGTTTCAAAATAAATTTGCATTAAGCATTTAGGAATGACAACCTTTTTATATACATCATGTTGCCAGTTTCAGAGCACATAGGTACTTGTGTAAACAAGTGAGGGTTGAACGTACATTTCCAATTAAGGAATAGGGTTGACAGGTCTCAAACCTGAGTGGCCATGCAAGAAAGCCACAGGTGAGGGAAGCCACAAGAACCCAGAACAATTCTGAAGGCATTATAGTCTTCTGTGATTGTGATTAGTGCCGCTTTTGTCTAAAAACCTACACTCCATTAGAGTTGTCTTTTATTATAGAGTTATTTGGTGGCTTCCCTCATATCTATTTCAGCACAAGTAACCCATTTACCACACAGCATCAGGCTAGCTGTATTTCTTCATGACCAATATAAAGGAATTGCAGGCCTACAGTATGTGATGAATGCAAATGTCATGTATCCTCACCTGACTTGTGTAAAGAAAACTGGTCGAAAGTAATGATGTGTATTAAAATGATCCATACATTTAGCTGTCCATTAACTTTTGGGCTCTGAAAATGGAGAGCCCATGCATAAAAATGGCTGCAATTCCTAAATGGTTAATGCAGTATTTATAGTAACCCCCATCTTGAATTAATGCTACAAATCTACACTACAAACACATGTTGACTTCGGAATTTCAACTCCACTATGTGGTGCACAGAGTCAAAATTGCAAAAACTGTGTCACTGTCCAACATATATTGCATGAATTTCAAGAGGATAGCTGGTTTTGATGTATATGTTGCTTTTTTGCAGGTAAAAACAATATCAGCAAAGCTCCGGTACTTGATGTTAGATTGATGATAAATGAACCACAGAGGAAAAATTCTATGGAGCTGAAGGTTACCACGGCCCTACATAGAAGATGGATCAATTCTGGTGGTGTACTCGCAGCTAGCACTCTGCCACTCACCTATCATCACACCACAAATAGCAGCAGGCCACGCCCCCACTACAGTGGTGAAATTGACCAAAACCTTTATTATGCCATCTTTGACATTGTTATGAATTTGAGATTTTTTCTGAGGCGTTTTTGCATTTTGTTTGATGGAGCAAGAAGATATGTTTGGCATCCAAAGCTACATTGAATTCAGATCTTCTTAATACTAATAAAAATTTCATTCTTTTGAGATGTTGTATAACTTATAACATATATATATTTTTGGATATGAATTATTTATATGAGAACTGCTGCAGTATTCTGTGGAGGGTAAAGCTGTTCACTTAAGCACAAATGTAAGTCAGTCGATGTGTAATAATGCCGAACCCTTTGATATTAAAGCAATAAAGAATGTGGCAATACAGATTAATGAAAATCTTCTTCAGAAACATTTTTTAGAAAATCCAGTGTTTTCCAGTTTCAGTATATTTTGTTTGTCATTTGCAACATTCGTATCTCGTTTTATCTTTTGCCTTCAGTTTTAGCATTTTTTTTTCAACTAATAATCGATTACTTATCTACACATTTATCATGACATTAAAAGAAAATACATTGAAAACAAATTATCCTGGATTATGTTAATATTATCACCAACCAAGATCCATGTTAGTATAAACTTTTATGATGTCATAAGGCACACTAATAAAGAGTAAAAAAGGGAAAAACCTGAGGTTGTTCTGAGTTAGCGTGGTTTTTAAAATTTTTTTTTCAAAACTTGCAGATTACTTTTTGAATTTTCTTGACCAGATACACAAGGTATTAAAAACAAAAGTTAAAGAAGAAGAAGAAGAATCTTTTCACGCGACCTTCCACAAGGTACAACATAGAGTTAGATAACTCGTGATGAACTGATTAACTGGTATATTCACAATTTTCATGATGAACTGAACTACATACCTTCTAGTTTCTTCATGCCAACAACATGTTGAAAAGTTTGTGACTGAATACTAAATAGATAATTCAAGCCATGGCATATACTTGAGATAACAGTTTTTCATATTAAACACACAATCACACATCTTGTCTCTCAAGCAGAAAGATGTGGAAACAGATGGCATGAAAAAACTGTCAAAAAAAAAAAACTCTCATAAAAAGGGTTTACGTGTATTGTTTTTATTAAATCACTAGGAGCTTTGATGTTACAGTATTCATACTGGCATAGACACTGAAACAGCTTTGAATTTTCAAAGATAAGTTTTTACTGTGTGGCAGGGAAGGCGGATCTGATCCAGAATATTCAACTGAAAGCAGGACAAGGAGATATCTACATACACCCTTTACTCCTCACCGGACCCTTTCCCACTGACTTACCGTTTAACTCTGATGGCAAAAATAAGATAAAATCACAGTTGTGCAGGCCATAAAAGAGCATATAAAAATATATATTGCATGTATTCAACTTACCAAGGAAAGTAAAGCTTGTTTTGATGTATATTTTGCTTTCTTGCAAATACAAATAATATCAGCAAAAATCTGTACTTGATGTTAGATTGATTATAAATGAACACAGGGAAAACTCAGTAAAGTAATTTAATCCAATAAAGTTGTATGGTGTGTTGAAATAATGACGATTTTAAACTGATCCAAGTTTTTAAAATAGATAAATTCAAACAAATAAAATCCAAGCCAGTGAATGGTGAACACTTGTATTTTAAGTGCTACCATTTTTAGAAAATCAGTAAATAAACTTAAATTAGCTTCAGTGGTTAAGTGTGTGACTTGTGTGACTCGTATTTTAAATGAAGCAAATTTTATAAGAAACTAAATTTAAATTTAGCCTGCAGTTTAAAAAAATTAAATCTAATCTGGTGGTGCAGTGAGCTATTTTTATTTTAAAGAGGCCTAATTTTATTTCAAGAAAAAAAAGTGAGAGTCTTTACTCTGGTGATTTATCTCAAGTCATTTAACATGGTACTTTTAATGTTAAAAATAGAAATGATGTTTCCGTATTTTGCATTGAAACAAACAACGCAACAACACAAATAAGGCCACCTGCTGCACAGAACTGTGCCACTAAATCAACGGCCAGACGGTGGGAGTGTTTCAGTCGGGAAACTAATGAAAAGACTAATAGCACATATTTAATGAGTAAATCTAGGCCGACTATACGGCATTTTACACCAAAACAAATGCATTAATAGAAAAGAGGCAGCCTCTGTTTCTTGCACTAGCAAAAATGACCAAAGCAAACATGGAGGCCATTTTTCATTAAGACTCCACCATTGTTTCCACACCAGTTGGCACAGAAGAAATCAGAGAAACGCACTAAAAACACACTAAAAACTCACTATAAATGGTGATATTAGGTAGGAGCTGATGGAGAACGAAATTCTGCAATGGAAGCTGTGAGAAGGTTATAGATCTATGTGAATCTAAGTGTAGCAGAGATCAAAAGAGATCTGGATCTGTTACATCTGGACAAATATAGCCTACGGCCAAAAATCTGCAATGCAAACTATGCTGAAGTTACCCAGAACGACCTCAACTTCAAATCAGACATCTCAGACATTACATAGGCTGGTACAAGCAGGTTTAGCTTTCATACTGCGATCATACCTAGATTCTAGTTTGTGTCTATAATGTATCTGGAATTCAGATTTCAAATTGCAAATTCTGAAATTCAGAATTGTTAATGTAACACTGGCAATTTTGGTGTGTACAACCACTGAGGTAATGGACAACTGTGGTCTTTTAGACGAGATGGATTAAGTGATCATCTAATTCAGAAAGGTTGAAACACTGGGGATAAAAAACATGACAAATACAGTTTTTGATAAAAGAAATTTTGATATTGTGCTTTTTTTACTCTGGTTAATGGCTTTATGTTTGATTATTTCATTATTTTATCTTGTTTTTAACAATTTTTTATTTTAAATGGTACCTATGATGTGTGATTTTGTGTATCATGAACAATTTTTTTCACACACACACACCACACAACACACACACATATTTTTCTCAAATACTTTTGGCAGCATAGCAATTTATGCATATAAAAAGTTTTTTCCTCAGTTAAACTACAAAATTTATTGTATGTTGTCTCCTGAAATTCATGTTTTATTTAATACGGGTTTATCGTTCATTGTGTGTTGTTATAATTAACTGATTTTATGCCATATCTTTATTTTAAGTGGCACCCATATGTTATACATTCTCTTGTTATATATCCGTTGTGCTGTGATATGTTGTTGTGCACTCACAGGTGCTTTTTAACACAACCTAACTTAAAGCACATAAGCACTTTTGACTTGATTGACCAACAAAAACATCTACAACAAAATCAGCTTAGCTTGAGTCTTCGACTGGACTGGGTTGCTTGACGCGAGGACGTTTCGCTTCAAATCGCAGAAGCTTCCTCAGCTAAAATTCTTGGTCTGGTGGTCTGACTTCTGTCTTGACTCTTGTAGAGAAGAATAATCAAGAAGTCACAAAAGCTGGAGTTTTAAACCTAACCAGACCCCTCCTACCGAGAGGCAGACTGCTATAGGCTGGTGACTAAACAACAGCTCTAATTAGCACCTATTGTGCTCTAGTTAACACCCTCCAAATGACAGGGCAGCTGTCCCTCTCCTGATGGCTCCCTTGATGACTCTGCTGATGACTTGAATGACTCATTACCATGAACAAAAGACTGAAACTGCTTTGACCTGAGTACCCCATTGTAAACAGGGGATAAAGCGTGTCTCAGACCCCCTCCCCGGTTAAGGCTGGGTTTCAAACGTTTCACAAAGAATGCCTCCTTGACCCCTCTCTCAAACCATTTCTTCTCTCTGGCTAATATTTTAACTTTCTTGTCCTCAAACGTGTGGTTAGTGTCTTTAAGGTGGAGATGAACTGCAGACTGAGGTCCACTGGTGCCCTCTCTGCGGTGCTGGTATAGCCTTTTGTGTAAAGGTTGGAGGGGTCTGGTTAGGTTTAAAACTCCAGCTTTTGTGACTTCTTGATTATTCTTCTCTACAAGAGTCAAGACAGAAGTCAGACCACCAGAGCAAGAATTTTAGCTGAGGAAGCTTCTGCGATTTGAAGCAAAACGTCCTCGCTTCAAGCAACCCAGTCTAGTCAAAGATTCAAGCTTCTCTACTATGGAAACCACCTGGACAACTGAGAGCCTACACAGAAACAAAATCAGCTGTTTTATATATATATATATATATATATTCAAATTAACTCAAGTTTGATATTCTGATGAACAAAATACAATGTTATACCAAATCTAGGGTACCAACAACTTTTGCATCCATGGATACTGGATGGGAGGGGCTTGGACGTCAGCAGCAGCTCCTTTCAACTTAAAGCTGCAGGCACCGAAAAGGGTTAAACTCAGTTTCTGAGGTAGTTTTGGCTCCAAATTATGACGTTTGGATTTAAGATCTTGGCAACCTATATTAGCATAAGCTGTATGATGTGTGGCATTCATAATGTTTTGACTTTCGTGCACATTTAAACAGTCACACTGTTTAATGACTATTTTATCTACAGGTTTAAGTTATTGCACAACAAAAACAATACATTACTCTAAAAGCCATGTTTGTAATCCTTTACATTTTTTCAAACGTTATACCATTTTTGGTTTACACTTAACATATTGTTCAGTCTCGCTTTTATTCGTTTAGCTGCTTGGCTTTGAGCTAAATTTTTAATTGTTTTGTGTTACATTTAAATGCAGAGAATTAGTTTGGTACAAACATTTCGATGTGGTTTCACCTCTTGATTTCATTCTGCAGCACGTGAACACGGCAGAGACCCAAATTTGTTTTGGTCATTTTGGATATTATGCACCCCCATCCATAGTTTTTCTTACTGGAATTATCTCCTTTGGTTTTGGCTTTGAAAACCAGTGTAAAACATGCAGGGAAGGACAAAATAATCCTGGTTGAAAAATCCCATCAGGGGTATTGAGTGCGGTCCTAGAATGCGCTTTCGCTGACTTATGCATTTAGATAAAAATATGACGGTCACAAACAATGCATCTAACGTCTTATTAAAAAACAACTCCAGCTTGAACTGTGAGTCACCATCAGCCGTTGAGGTGCTACTCTGCGTGTAGCGACTGGCTCCAGTTTAAATGGCGCGGATGTATAGGATTCTTAATGGGGGATGTGTTGCATTAATGTGCAGTGAGCTAACCCAGCGGTGAGTATCAGGAGACCTCCTACCGGCATGGAGACAAAGCCAAAAGCTGAGCCACATACTCAAGGGGGAATGGCTCTGAAGCCTGAGATTAATGATAGTTTGGGGGTGGGTGCACATGCATGGGTGTGTAGGAATTCATTGTACAGTATGCACGCTGAGCTGTACGTGTTCATTGTGTTTCTTATAGGGTGTGCCAATCAGTGACAGGGATCTTGTAAATGTGTTTCACTTGAGTTTCACTCCAAGTAAATCCTTGCACGTGCGCATCCTGCAAACATAAACATTTTTTTTTTATTGCGAAGTGGATTCCCCTGATGCCACACCTCCTTTCTGTCATTTCTTTTTTGGGGGTCACTTAATTTCCCCCTGGAAGTTACCTCAGGGTCCCGGACAACTCCCTGCGGTTTATCGGCTGACACCCCACACACACACACCTCCCAGTGCCCCTGCTCCCTAAGCGAATCGTGTGGTGCTGGGTCTCGGAGTTGTCACGCAGTGCTCACGCTGTAACAGAAATAATTCATTGAATTCACGCTTTGACGTGATAATAACTTTCTGGATCCGTCTCATCCCCAAGGATGAGCATCGGAAGCGCATCACGGAGGTTTGCGTAGCGAGCATGACAGTAAACACATACACAAACGTGAGCGTGGTCAAAGCCCACACATTTACTGCCAGTGAAGGGCCGACACATTTTGCAATGTTGTAACAAACACCATTTGGAATTCTGCACCAGTTTTAAATAGAGTATATTTAAGAATAATGGTGGCGAGCAATTGGACATTTGTAGGTCAGTAACAATTTATGTTACATGTTGTAATTTAAGTGTAGTTTTGAAGACAACTTGAAGTGTATGTATGCATATTACATTTTTCTCTGCCATTTATTTCATGTATGAGTCCATTGTGGACACTTTCCACCTGTACTGGAATTGAAAAGATGAATTCAAAATAATTCACAAGAATCTGTCAGACGTAACGTCCCACCACATTCTGAAATAATTCCATAGTTATTGACATGCAAATACATATACTAAACCCTAAAATGGCATTGTTTTTTCTGTCTTAAAGTGTATCTATGGTGTAAGGGGGAGGGTCCACTAGTCCCAGGGTCCACTAGTCCACTAGTCCTAGGGTCCACTAGACCTAGGTTCTACTCATCCTAGGGTTCACTGGTCCACTAGTCCAAGGTTCTACTCGTCTTAGGGCTCGCTAGTCCACTAGTCCCAGGGTCCACAAGTCCTACATTCTACTCATCTTAGGGTCCACTGGTCCACTAGTCCTAGGGTCCACTAGTCCTAGGTTCTACTAGTCCTAGGGTCCGCTGGTCCTAACTTCTTTATATTATTTGATGGTCTATATTGCAACCCCAAACTGATTTTAAAGTTCATAAATAAATGTAATACTTTTAAATAGTTAACCAACCAGATCCAGTTTTGTTCAATATACAAAAATAAAACATGATTCTGTCGACATACAGCATTAATCACCTTTAATTGTACTGTTGTCTGTAAATCCATTGAATTGAAAATCAACAGATAGTGGTAATTCACCAAAATTATTATTTTTGGGGGTTTTTTTTGTGTGTGTGTGTGTGTAATTGTTACACTTTTGTAACATTACTTAACCTACTTTAGTGCAACATATAGCCTACCATAAATGTAAAAACTACTTCAACAGCTCTCTTAATACTAGGACTAGAAATAGACATATATGCACTAAACAGGCACAAAATCTGTTCATATCATGGACACTCTGAGATGTATTTATGTAAAAATGTCTAGGGGTTCTAGGGGAGTTTCCAAGAAAGTACCTAGACACAGACAAAAGCACAACAATATATTGTCCCATGCAATATGGATTCATCAAGCCTAAATTCTAATAACCTTATCTACTCCCCAGCATGTACAATCAAATAAAAGTCAAAATGACAGAGATTGTGATTCTCATGATGGGTCTGAACATCAAGGTCCTGCACTTTGACAAAACATCCCTGAAACAAAAGTCAGCTCATGACGACTCGGTCCGTCTCTCACATTCCAAACTATATTTCACAGTTATTACCTAAGAAGAATGAGGCCCGTAGACTGGCCGTGTTTCCAATGCAATTCATCAAAACGTTGAGTTTATCACTTACTTTGGGCCTGGCAGAACATTTGAGTCAGTACCCCCGGGCAGTGCAATGAAATGAAAAACTAGCAATGAAAAAGTGTAAAACTTTTCTTTGATAATGACATACTTATGAGCCAAAGAAGCCTTCAAGCATGGGTTCTAAATCTTACCAGGTTCTATTTTAATGGTAATGCTGTTTACGAGTATTATAACAATATGGAGGCTTATTCGTGTTCAGGGTTGTTTTTTTTTTACCCACCAAAATTGTTAGATTGAATGCTTCATTCACCCCTTTATACTTTTACATTTAGATTTATTCAAGAGGAATTCTTAATTAAACACAGAAGTACATTTGCTGTATGGGATCTTCTTTTGCATATAATTCATGACCATCCTTTTAAAGCTATTTTAAAGTTAAGGGTAAAGTTAGGTTGAGGATAGGAGGTGTCATTGACAATCAGGAAAATGTCAAGAAAGAGGTGTGTTTCTGAGAGGTGTATCCGTGATGATGCTCCCTCCTAAATTAAGTTTTGCCACAGTTTTTGCTGTTTTTACCCCATAACTCCATAACATTCAGTGATAGATAGCCCAAACTATACCTTTTGGAAATCTTCATGATCAGACAAATAATGTGGTGTATCTTTCAATATGATTTGAGCATTTTTAAATGCTGACCCTGTGTAATTCTTCATTGAACCCTACATGACCATAGCTGCAATCCCTGGGGTTGCCACCGTACATTTTTTTGTTTAGGTATACTGAGGTGAAATTGTAATTAAAGTTGTGTCTAAACACTTTTAAAGCAATCGATTACAAATACAACTACTTTTAAAAGCAATCATTCCCAATTACTACAAATACTATTGTGTTTTTAGTACAGTAAATATTAAACATATGCTGTAGTTACTTGTAAAAGTAGTTGCAAATATAAATACAATTACTTTTAGAAGTAATTGCAATTACTTTTACCTTTTAGGCCATTTACAACAACATGTTGTACATGAGAGCTATTCAATACTCTTTGTCTTAACAACAAGCAAATGAATGCAATTATATGTGTTGTTCAATGTTAGCAACAATGGGCAATCAGTTGACAGGTGTAGTATGGAACTATGCTGCTTCCTCTTATTTTAATTCATATTATTAGCAACAGAACAGGTTCCAGCCTCACTACATCTAAATGCTGGGACAATTAGTGAAGCACAGAGCTAGCTGCCAGCAACCACTTTAACCATCTCTTGGCTTCCCTGTTGATTTACTGCAGGTGAATTAATGCCTCAGGTGCAGTTATTTCTGGCTGACTGATTCTGCTCTTTTTCTCTCTGCCCAAGGCACTGACAACACCATTGACTGAGCCTGGGCCTGCACCCCAGGGTGCTGGACTGACCACAGGATGCCACACTGTTGCACCACTGAGTGGAGGTCCTGCCCTGCAACCTACTGGTACTGGAAATGGACACCTATGTATTAGAGCCCCAAGATGGATAAACTCTATATTTTTAATTATTCTGTCAGCACTCTTTTTGTTGCTCTTCTGTTTCTTCTGCTTGTAAAGAAACTCTTGTAAATCTGTAAAAACCTTGTAACTCTTAGAATGGCCAAAGCAGTGGGTCACCCCTCTGGGTCTCTGGCCTGCTTGAGGTTTCTTCCTCATTATCACCAGAGGGAATTTTTTTTTACCACAATCGGGGGGGGGGGGGGGGGGGGTAATAGGGTTAGACCTTACTCATGTGAAGCACCTTCAGGCAGCTTTATTGTGATTTGGTGCTGTACAAATAAATAATTAATTAATGAATTTATTTGACACAGGTTTGACCAAATTACACACATTTTGACATCCCTTCATTGGCTTCCTGCCTCTTTGAGATCAGACTTTAAGGTGTTGTTAATGGCCTATGAAAGTGTTCTCGGACTGGCACCTCCCTACCTGGCCGACCTGGTTGAACCCTACGTACCGGCTCGGGTTTTGCATTTGCAGGGTGCAGGACTGTTGTGTGTCTCTAGGGTGAATAAAAAGTCGGCAGGTCACTGAGCCTTTTCCTATCATGCCCCGGCTCTGTGGAACGATCTGCCCGTGTACATATGATAGTCAGACTCTGTAGAAATTTTTAAATCTAAATTGAAGACACATCTTTTTTTTTACTGTTTTGTCACTAGTATTTTATGTTACTACGTGTCTTCTTTTATTCGTTTTACTTATTTACGTTTTTATTCTTTTACTGTTTTTTTTTTCTTTTAATTCATTTTGTTTTGCTTTTTTAAGTTGTGTTGTATGAAGCGCTTTGAGGCAATCGTGAATTGGCGCTATTATAAATTTGTAAAATTTGAATTTGAAAATTCAAAGAGATCAATAACAAAAACTTAAAAAAGACCAACTTAACAGGGTACCCGTGTGGCCAAAAGGGTGCAGGCAGAAAAGCTTGTAAACACCAACCCCTTATATATACATATATATAGGAATATATACATATAAAATTGAATTAAATTAGGAACATGGTGGACCACTTGCTTGTGCCTCGATCTGGTTCCATCAAGGCCCACGATGGCACTCTCGCTCTCTCTCTCTCTTTCTCGCTCTGCACTAGAAGCCCCCTAATCCTCTCTTTGCAAATTCACCCTGCGGTATTTTCATTGGTTAAAAGTTGTCAGGCTGAGGTCGGCCTTCACTCCATCATCAGCAGGAGTTTCTCCATTCGGCGCGGCCCTGAGGAGACTCGGCGTAACACTCACCATCTATTAAGCACAAAGTACGTGCGTGTGTGTGGTGGCGGTGGCGGTGGGGTTGGGCAGAATGTTCGCTCAGTCTCACTCGGTGTGTTTTATAAATTATCATATTACTAAAGAGGCATTTGCTATGTATGGTTTGTTGCCTGGGAGCTGGCACTAATAGCTCTTTATGAAGCAGAAGATGGGGGGGCTTTGGACTCTGATGTATGCTGGCCTGAGCCCACTGTCAGCGGCCAGCCCGGCCATCATTTATCAGATTTCTTAAGTGATCCCCGGATGGGGAATATTAGAACCTTTGAGGCCGTGTTTCCCCGACACCGTACGGAGAGATATGGTGGCGGGGAGCAGCGGGGTCAAGTCGAGTACTGGTGTTCAAGATCTTGAGTGGATGAGTGGCTAAAAAGTCCGCACAATGCGCCTCACTCAATTAGCGTGTGCGCCATGTCATCCATACATCATCCAAGAGGGTTTAAATGGAAAAACTGACGTTGCCAAAGTGATGACATTTTCGGGCAGCTGAAAAGTGCATATCCGCACTTACGACGTCCCTCCGAATAAATCCTCCGCATTGTCAAGATATGAGGTGACTCCTCTAATGCATTATTCTCTTGTTTGTTTTGTGATATAGCTATTCATACCCTGAGTGCTACAATAAATAACCCTACTTTAACATCAATGTCAAAGCGGATAGTTCGCCGCAAGATATGTCCACTACAACGTGCGCCATATGCAGTAAATGAAATCATCCTAGCGGTATTTCTAAAATCTGACTAAAGTGACCTTCTGGAGGTGATGTTGAAGGTGGTTTTTACATGCAGAAGCATTAGTGAAGCTGGAGAGAAATGTTTTCAGGCTAAATGGTATGAGAGAACCATTTTGGTCTCAAATTAGTGACCTACTAGGGGATTGGATGGTGTCGCCATGGTGACACAACAGTGGTACCCATGCATCAAACCAAAACAATTTACATTTTATTTTATTTTTTGAAAAGTATCTGTATTACAGCTGAAAAACACACACTGAAGAAATAACTTCATACGTATCAATCAATTTTAGAAGAATTTACAATAAGCAAAGATTACAGAAACAAGTTCAAAGCTAATTCAACCAGAATTTAACATAGTAGTGAAGATGCTAAAATGTCCATAACAATTGCAGATTTTGTGATGAAAGCATAAAATTTGGTACTTTATAGCCTAATTTCCAAATAAAACTGGATATTAGGCCATCGTGAATTTTCAATATGTCACCCATGGCAGCCATTTTACAAAATGAAAATAAAAAAAAAAGCGCCAATTGCATTGAAATATACACCACATTATTTGTCTGATCATAAATATGCCAACAAAAGGTATAGATTGGACTATTTATGAGTGAATGTTATGGTTTTATGGGTAATTCACCAAAACATCCAGGATAACATGACGAGTTAAAAGCGTCGGTGTGTGTGTGTTCAAAAGTTTTTGTGCAGAATTGTGCATTGACTATTTTGGAATCTTACATTTCAACATTAGATAGAACTTTATTAATCCCTTGGGAAACTGAGTTTCCAGCAGCATTGTATGGCAGCAAAAGGGTAAGAAGCACACAGAGCATCAAAAAAAGTAAAAAACAATTCATAGAAATACAATAAATACAAATAATACACAAATATGAATACCAAACATACTGATTGCTACTGCTTTACTGGCTACTACTGTCCTCTCCTTCCCATCCTCTGTCTTCCTGTTAGGCTTCCTCCCCCCCCCCCCCCCCCCCCCGAGTGAGGAGTTGTACAGTCTGATGGCCTGAGGGACAAAAGAGTTTATACATAAGCCATTATTTGGCTTTTCATATTTCTATTTTTATTTAATATTCTCACATTAAAGAGATTTGTTTCACAACCAGATTCAAGATGAAATTTATAGATTTTTTTATAATGAAGCATGAATTTTGTTTATTTTTATTAGCTGTAATAAAAAGAATGGTTGAAAGCATTCACATCCTTTGTAGTACAGCTGTTGTATATTTCATGCATAGTTTCCCTTGTTGACTATTGGAAATGTCTGATATTTGATATTCTGTGATCGACTGCATTGTTCTGGAAAATAAAGTATTTAAATGACAAAAAAAGGCAGTGACCTGTTTCCTCTGAAAATGATTGATTGCTTGAATTAGAACAGACTTTAATACATTTGAGGCTGACAAATGGCAATTTAAATCATTGGTTTAAAAGAATACATTTAGCACATTCATCAAATTTAACAATGGTCATTTATGCTGTTATTTAGAGAGGCTGACTAATAATTGGCAGGACAGGGAACATCCACTCACGCCCAGCACACCGACTTCCACTCATGCTGTTTTCTTCCTCCGGACGCTTGCATCGCCTTCAATCCAAAAGGCCCGTCAAACGTCACTGGAGGCTGGAGATACAACACGCCAGACGTTGATGGTTTTCAAAGCAAGTGGAAGACGGGGACAATACCTTGAAAAGGTAGAAGCTCTTGGCAAAGACGCCGCGGTAATGCGGCGATGGGCTGTTGTTATAATGAATAATGGCAGGTACAGAGAGCTTGGCAGCGTCGCTTATCGCCGAGCACTTCAGATGCATCAAAGCTATCATTTTTGACCCAGGACTTGGAATTGGCGAGCAAAGCTCAATCAAACCCCCTCAGTTTCAAAAGTATCATGATGTTTATGTGACGGAATAATGTGCATTAGTGACAACAGCGCATTATTCGCTCTCTACCGCTCTCCCCTCCTTTCTCCTATTTCCTTTCCATTGCCCATCAATTCCACGGGTTTGGCTCATTGGGTGCAGTGGAGTGAGACGGATGTGCGTGGTTGCGCTCAATAGCACCACGCTGCTCAGCATGAGGATACGAGTGTACTCTGCCAGACGGCTTGGATACAGTCCTCTGACCTCACTTGTAAAGAATCAGTTTTCTATCTGTCAGCCTCTCTGCGTGTTTTTCCATCCCGTGTCCAGAGATGTCTGGGCAGCGGAGATCTCGGGGCCATAAGGGGTTGATAAATACTGACACCGGAGAGGACATCGGAATTATTGAGATTGAGAGAAAATAGACAACGAGAGACGGTTTCTACAGGACAACTCATGATTTGAACGCAACATTGAAGAAAACAAGCCAGAAGCTTGACAACTCACTGTAACAGGCCTACAATGTGTTTCACACAGGAGAGATCCCAAAGGTATGAGAGAACTTGATGAAAAGACCAAACAGGAATTGAAACCATACATTTGTACAATTTATCAATTCTCTTTGTTACGCAGAATATGAAATGGCTTTTGTAAAACTCCAATGCCGAGCCTCCAATCACAGATAGCTAACTTTAATACTCAACTCATGCTTTTTTAGGACATTATTCTGGAAAAAACTTGTTATTCCAAGTGTAAAATTCCAAACAAAATAAAAACCTAACATAAGTGAGTGACATATCCTTCAGTGGTGGGCACTGACCTAACCAAAAAGTTAGCTTTGATAACCGTTAATTCCGCCTAACTGAAAGTTAGTTTTTATAAAGCTAAACAGATAAACCCCTAAAAAAATTAGAGGAAGTTACAGCTAAATGCTAAACTGATAACTTTCAGTATTGACACCAGCACACTGGCAACTACTGACAACAAGTCAGCACTTCTGTCTCAGATCAGCCTTCTCTCAGCAAAAGAGAGCTGGTGACTAGAAGAAAAAAGAAAGGAAGGAAAGTACAGAATAAACAATTCACACCATACAGAACTGCAAGCGTATCACACGAGTCATGCACAGGCAGACAGTTTTGACTTATGGTTAAAATTTTAAATGGTCTAAAAGTTATTGGAACTAAATTTATCACAAGCTAATTGGTCCATTGATGGATTTCAAAGTTATCTGAAAAGCTAATCCACTAATGAAAATGTTAGTTTTGATAATAGCAGTTAGCGGATTAGTAGAACTGTGCACACCACTGCATCTCTTTGTGGTTCGTCTTGGGATTCCAACACCAGACTTTTATCTCACAAAGCCAACACTCAACGGGAATCTCCGCTAGCCAGTCCTAACAGGAATATATTTGAATCTGGATTTTTCACATTGTTACACGGATGATTTAATTTTAAGATTTTATGTTTGTTTTAAAGCTATTTATGGCCTTGCACCTCCCTACTTGTCTGAAATTTTAGCTTTGCACACTTACAGTAGGACATTATGGGCGTCTGGCCAGCTTTCCTTAGATGTTCCGAGTTCAAGATACAAATGATTGGGTGATAATGCTTTGGCAGTAGCTGGCCCCAGACTGTTGGAACAAGCTACCTCTTGAAATTACGTAGTATTACTGACCTAGCACTTTTTAAATCTAAGTTAAAGACTTATTTATGTAAACTGATTTTAACACCTAGTGGGGACGTTACATGTTCTGTTTTCATGTGCTGTTTTAAAATTTTATTATATACGTGTTTGATTTTGTGAATTTGTGTTTTTAATGTTAGTGCTTTGGACACCAGTTGGTGCTGTAAAGCGATCTATAAATAAATGCTGATTGATTGATTGACATTGGCTGTCCCTGATTGTTCACAATCTCCAGTGGGTCCAGTACTGAACCACATTGGATTTGGCACACGTTTGCACTGGATGTCCTCCTTAGCGTACTCCGGTTCCAGATGGAGGAACATGAGTTGCTGCGATATGATTGGCTATTTGTGTTAAGCAATTGAACTAATAAAGTGGCTTGTATATATATCAAAACATGAAACTGTGCTACTTCTGATCACCACAGAGTCTCTGAATGTAAATAAGCAAGAACAGCTTCGGGCAAAAAAACAACTGTAAGATGTTGTTGGTGTACTACTGTTTCCACATTAGCCTCCCTCCAGGAACCGTCATGGTTGAAAAAAGAAAAGTAAGCATGTTTTATAAATCATCAACTCATTACAGATTCCTACTGGGGGTATCAACCAGATTCCGAGTTGGGTGTCAACCAGTTACAGAAAAATGTGATCCCTCCCCCCCAAATTGTGTTTTGGATTAAACCTCTGTAACTGTGAGTGAGCTCAAGGTTCAAACTAACAACCCCCACCACATGACACTCTCCTATTGGGAGATTTATGTCTATAGCATTGGTGTCTGTAAGCTGGGCAAGCTTTTGAAAAAGAAAGCTCCTGTCCTTCAACCCACAACGGGTTCATGCATTATTCCACGGCCAACTCCCTCTGTGTGTGAGGAGAAGGCAGATCATCTTAATAGATGAAAAGGACTGTGGACGGTGTCTGACGAGGAGCGAATTGAAATTCACTTAGAGATGAGTGGCTATTGCATTTCCACTTCACTCCATATGACCAAGGGATTTTTTTATGTGTGTTTTTTTCCTCACCTTGACCTATGCCATCCTGTCATAAAGTCCTTACAGCTACTCTAAAGTGCAGTTATCATGTTCATGACATGTATCTCAGAAGTCTATACCTGTGACAAACCGGCGTTTGAAGATCATGGTTACCCAATAATTGATCTAGCACATGGTTTATTGACAATGTACCAACTGACGTGAAAACAAATATAGCACGTGCCTAGTATAAACTTAGCAGAGCCATGGCACTTTCCGGAAAACAAGGTGGTTTCACGCGCCTTGTCCAGGGTGTGAATAATAAAATTTATTTATTCAGCACACAGATGAACAACAACAAAAATCAGTGGTGGGCACAGTTCAGCTAATCCGATAACAGATAATTATCGAAGCTAATGTTTTTGCTAGTGGATTAGCGTTTCAGATAAGCTTTCCAAACCATTATCTGCCGATAAATTTTAGTTCCGATAACTTTCAGTCCAATAACATTTATTTTTTGTGTTTTTTGCTGGTAAAGTGAGCAAAGTTTAAACAGTCAAAAAAGGTTTGTAAACCCTAAAATCAAACATTTTAGTCCGTCTGTTGTGCATTTGTAGCAGTCTAGTTGCCTGTCACTTGCTGATGACATCATCATTAAGCGCAAAATGTGATTGGCCTGTTAGTACTGGTACCACAGTCTCTTATACAAAGAGACTGGTAGCATGTTTTTGAAAACATGGCTGTGATTGGTCCATCTGATACGTCAGCCGCTATGGCTATCACGCCACGCTCTGTGATTGGCTGTGGCGTAACTGCCGAAAATGTGAAAAACAAACCAAAAGACTTGAAAAGTGAGACAAACTAGTTGCAAAATGTCGCAAATGGTGGTGGTGGGAGTTTATCTCACCCCTGTCAAACCAAAATGAAAACCAGGGATTTGCTTTGTGTGTCTGGAATTCGCACGGCAACCGAAAACATTTGGAGGTTTGAGGAGTGGAACCAACTTACCATCCTCCTTGCATTGCCGCCATTTTGATTTTGAAATGTTGTAAACAAATGCTGCAGCCAATCAGAGAGCGACGTGTCTCAGGCAATCATCAAAATGTCAGAATCCTGACTAAAAGTCACGTGACCAAATAACTTGATACCGACTCCTTTGCCTTGGCTGGAGGAGTGGAACCACTTATTGGCCTGTCAACACAGGGAGCATTGTGGGTAGTGTAGTTCAGGTTCACTTTGGACATTACAGTTACATTTTTACTTTGTAAATGACGGTGTATCTAATACCGAGATAAACTGTGACTTCTAATACTGTGTTTACTGCTTTTGAAAGATGATGACAGTGTTTGGGGTTATTTTTTTTTATTCATTCATTTATCATGCGGTCTTATGTGTTTGTGATCCTTGAATTTACCCAGCAGCGAAAGTGAAAGTGAAACTGGTTTATCAGAAGCCGACAGTGTAATCTGATGTGGCCACGTCCAAATAAAAGTTATGTTATTTTTAGCAGTTTATCGGTTTAGTGTCATAAAAAATAACTTTTTAGTTATACATTTAATGCTTATCGAAGCTAACTTTTTGGTTAGCTGTGCCCACCACTGACAAAAACTCATAAAAGGAACAACGAGCAATATAACTTAATCAATGCAATAAAATTTCCAACACAACCAAACAGCAATAGTGCACAATCAAAAGCAGAATAACAAATTGGTACACCTAATTCTTCAAACTATATCTAGTAATTATATTATTTTTGTAAAGCCTTTTAAAGCCAACTAAAGTACCAAGTAATTTAATATTGTCAGGACAATTACTACAAATATTAACACCTTTAACGGAAGCACAATGACTTTTGACAGTAGTTCTCAAAAAGATTTCTCAAATAATATCATTCCTCTGAAATTGTAACTGGAGTCCCTCATTTTAAACAGATCCTGGACGTGTTGAGGCAGAAGTTTATTTTTAACTTTATATATAATTTGTATTGTGATGTAATCAACCAAGTCCCAAAATTTGAAAATTTGTAAACAGGCAAATAATGGGTTTGTTGGCTCAGTATATGGTTTATTACTGATAATTCTTATAGCTTTCTTTTGCAACAGAAATACTGGATTAGTATTAGTTCTATATGTTTTTCTCCAAACCTCAACACAATATGTCATATATGGAACAAGTAATGAATGATATAAAATAGGGTGTACCCTACTTCTCGCTCAGTAACCACCAGGATAGGCTCTAGCCCCACTCTGACCCTTAATTGGAATAGGTGTGTATAGAAAATGATTGAATGAACGGTGACATGGCATGTACAACAACACTATGGGCTCCATGCAGGGACTGCCAGTCTGTTGTAGTCTGCAGTGGTTAAAAAAAAGGAATTTCCAACGTCTTGAAATCCTGCCATGGTTAAAACAAAACAAGGCATAGTGACAGAATGGTCTGCCTAATCATGGACACTATCCTGAACGCTCTAATGACTCCTAAGGTATGGATAAGGCTTCAAACAGCGACCTTCTGGATGCATATCTGTGCAAGTGAGAATGCGGCTTTACACTACAGTGTGTGCACCCCGGCATTCCCTTTTGCACTGGCGAGTTTAATTTTAATAATGTATACTAACTAGGAAAAGGTGTAAAAAGCTGCTGAAATACTCAGTTTGGGATTCACGTAGGGTTTGACCTCATCCACACAGCTATAAATGGGCACCGGCCTTGGCTGGGGAAGTAAATTGTAGTGGACCGGCATCCCATCCAGGGGGGACTCTGGTACATCTGCGTAACGCTGGGTATAAACCCCAAAATTATGACTTTGATGCATCTGAAGAGCTCAGCGAAAAAAAAGCATTGCTGCCAAGCTCTCTGGGGTTTAAACACCACCAGCCCAATGGACCTCAGAAGTCAAAGACAGAAAGCATGATTGATTTGAAAGGTCTCATGTGGCTTCACGTTTCCTTTCCCGAGCATTCCAGTAGCCATTTTAGGCCAAGTATTTTGAGCTGCACACAGAGCGCTAACCTGACCTGTTCATCTTGACCCGCTGGTTTGTCTGCTGCTGCGGCGCTTCTTGGGATGCCCAGTCCCTGCAGCAGCTGTGTTCCAATTAGAGAACCGTGACTTTTGTGGCCTGTATTAGCATTTCGTTTAGGCTCCTCTGCTCCTCACCTGGCACTCGCCGTGTGGCGGCTCACCGCAAACTGTCGCCGGCTTGGAAACGCTTAGCTGAGACTGCCCACCAGTCTCGCTAATTGACTCCTGATCTTTCCAAGCAGCACAGGGGTGAGCCCACGCCACATTAGCTTGGATTTACTGCACAATTTGGAGCAGAATATCATCTTAAACGTCTCAGGTCTTCCCCTGAATTGGGGGATAAAGAAGAACACAGCACCACAGTAAATTGAAAAAATACAAACGAGAGGAACAAAGATTAGATGGAAGCTATTTAAGGGGACAAACTGCAGAGATTTTGATGGTCATATTTAATTCCTGTCAAAGACACGGAGCTTTAGTGGCAAAATAATGTTTGTAATACTTTCCTAACAGCAGAATTGCTTGGATCTTATGTTAAAGCAAGATAAAATCACCTTAGTAGTGGTTCTTTGTACCTAAGTGTGAAGATTAAGAGTGTCATGCTTCCAGCTGTGACAGCAGAGCGGTGTCCCGCAGAGAAAAAAAATTCCTGTAATCAGTCTGCCTGGAGTGAAGGCTTCACAAAGCCACACGCTGTCATTTTATCTCCAGCAAATACGACACAGTGAGTAGCAGAAAAGCACACAAGTGCACGCATGAGGTTTTACCCTCAACATGTCGGGTCAGGTTTGGGAGCATGTGCCACCCCCATCACACCGAACCACAACGAAGACCTGGACTCCGTCCTGATCCCCCCAATGGTATTCATCTCCCTTCCGCAGTCAGATGTTCTGCGTGGTGCCCCCATGGCCTGGTACAATCACAGGGGTCCTTAGCAATGAGGCACCTGTGATGGATTGCAATCAGGAATATGCACCACATGACCGTATCGTTGCAGCTGATGTCCCTCAGATGCCGGTAATAAGCCTTATCTCTGCCTCCCTGAGTAATGACTCATTTATCACAAAGTCATTCCAGCGGTACCTGAGGATTCTCTGGAGAAACTCTGTACCAAAGACATCCAGTAGTTGTCTCAGGTCACTGGATAGATTCCAGATCTCACAGCC
Organism: Thalassophryne amazonica; assembly: GCF_902500255.1. NCBI lineage: Eukaryota > Metazoa > Chordata > Actinopteri > Batrachoidiformes > Batrachoididae > Thalassophryne > Thalassophryne amazonica. The sequence continues at coordinate 19,193,308 of NC_047124.1, read as the reverse complement.
ATACGGTAAGAAGCACCAGGACTTGAAACAGACTTCTGAGCTCCTGTAAAGGTCAGAAATGCTAAAGCCCTGGTTCAGTGAGTCCAAGATTCCAGTAGGTTGTCCCTCATGAGGCCTCTCACAAGCTCATGTTGACCTTCTAGGGACATGAATATCACTGATGACAAATCTCTAAAATGGGTTTGTAGGCACACCGCCAAAAGTCCAAGTCGGTATCATAGTTCACTGGATTGATTCCAGGTCTCACAACCATACAGTAAGAAGCACCAGAGGCATTAGAACCTGAACACATGGACCTCCTGAAAAGGTCAGAAATGCGATAGCACCTGGTCCAGCCAGTCCATAACCCCAGTGTGTCTTTTGAGTCCTCTCTCAACCTCATAAGATGACCTTCCAGTGACATGAAGATGACTGCCGATATATCTCTTAAACAGGCTTACAGGCAAACCACCACGAGTGCAAGAAATCATGTCATAGGTCACTGGATAGATTCCAGGTCTCAACACTACACAGTAAGAAGCTCCAAAGGAACCAGAACATGGACATCCTGCAAAGGTCAGAAATGCATTAGCCCCTGGTCCAAGGAGTCCATGAGTCCATTGCCTCTTCTAAGACCTCTCAACCTCGTAAACTAATCTTGTAGAGACATGAAAACCATCACTGATGAATCTCTCAAGCAAGTTTACAGACACACCATCGATAGTCAACGAAATCATTGAGCCGATCTTCTAGAGACATGAGAACCATCCCTGACGAATCTCTCAAGCAAGTTTACAGGTAGACCGTCGAAAGTCGAAGAAATCATTGAGGCGATCTTCTAGAGACATGAAAACCACAACTGACAAAGCTCTCAAGCAAGTTTACAGGCACACCGTCGAAAGTCGAAGAAATCATTGAGCCGATCTTCTAGAGACATGAAAACCATTGCTGACAAATCTCTCAAGGAATTTTACAGGTAGACCATTGAAAGTCGAAGAAATCATTGAGCTGATCTTCTAGAGACATGAAAACCATTGCTGACAAATCTCTCAAGGAATTTTACAGGTAGACCATCGAAAGTCGAAGAAATCATTGAGCCGATCTTCGAGAGACATGAAAACCATCGCTGAGGAATCTCTCAAACAAGTTTATCGGCATGCCATTGAAAGTCTAAGAAATTGTTGATAGTCTATAACTTGTTCCTGAGGCATTTCAAAGCTGATTGATTTGTACCTCTAAAGCCACATCTTTGTGACGTACATGTAATTATCTCATATATACAAACATTCCATCTTACTTTTTATAGAAAGTGAAACACCAGGCTGCTACTGCTGAGCGGGTTTATAAAGATGATTATTTTCCAGACTGCAATAACGTATCAAAAGATTCCAAAAGATCTTCGGGGGGGATACAATATATTCCTGCATACCAAAGATAGACTTTTTTCCATTTCTGTTTACACACGTTATTGAAAATTTGTTATTAAGAGCAGGGAAGTTCTCAAAACTTAGTCAAACAGGGAGTATATTATTCTCTTGTTTAATTAGAGGTATTTCAAGTGAGAGAAATAATCTCACAACACAAGTGAAAATATATATTTGATGGTGGCATCACCAGTGACATTAATTAGAGCTTGTATGATAGTATTTATTTGTTTCATCTCACCAACTTGTATTTCCTATTTAGACACAATATCTTCCTATTTACACTGGTGCAGATTATTATTAACTCTCTGGCAGATGAGTTTGACCTTAGTCCCATACTTCGCCTAAATGATCTTATTAATTCTAATCGTTTTAGGAGTGATTTGGCCGACGCCAAAGATTCAAAGCAACCCAAACCACAGAACGTATTTATCACTGCCTCAGTCTCGCAATAGTCCCCAAAGCTGCAGCTGTCCAAGTTTTTCTTGCATCCACGAGACACCCTGACAGGGAATGGATTGCGGTGCTTTCCCACCCCAGTAAACAGGCTTCCTGCTCATGAAGGTATAGATGGGTTTGATATAGGATGCTGTTTAACCCAGAAATGACGCCATTGCCCCCGGGACGGCCCATTCCTCACACTGCACATCCATCATGTAGGGCAATCGAACGAACGGGATTCGGGGCCGTCCCCGGGATGCGAGGAAAAGAGGGAGAGAGGAGATGTAGAGGGAACGAGGTGAGAAGAAGGTGTCATGTTTCACCCATGCATGTGGGTTGAGGTAACAATAGGCCCGCCTATGCCATTTTCCCACTTACGGTGTTCAATTTTTAACGGCCTCTTGTCAGGCCCAATCACGTTGTGACTGCTAAACAGCGGAGAGAAGATCCGCTGGGACGCCAGGTGAAAGCACTGGGGAAATCTTCTGTTTAGGGTTGAAACACAGGATCTAGATTGGTGAAGTCGTGCCGGATTGGCGGTGGCTGTGAGGAATCTTCTGTGTTTACCAGCTCATTTCGATGTGCCAGACCTTGTAACTGCTTTTAGGTGTCACAATCCCCAACAGGACTATATTAAAAAAAATACAACAGTGCTCTGCCCATCACGGCAAGACAGCCACATATTTATCAAGTGGACGCACTTTGAGTCGAGCGGTGAAGAATCATTAAAAAGTCACCTCTGCTTTCACTCCTTTCACATGTTATTCAAAATGAAATCACTCCAGATAGACATTTGTGTTTTGTACTTTGCCTCATTATAGGAAGTCCAATTTGTTTATTGACTTCATCAGCATTTCAAAAACTGGAACATATTTTCATAATGATTCTTGCCCTCCCCCCGGCCCAAAACCTATCCACCACAAAATTAAATGGTTTCTGTTAATGAACAAACCCAACATTTGAGGAAATTAAACAGAAAATCAGCTCCATTAACATTCATGATGCATTTACTGGACCCACCCATTTATTCCATTACACCCAAAAATGTAACAGTATCTATTCCCGATGAGGACCCAACATTTTCTTTGGTCATTAACCTTTGGTTGGTTTTCCAAAGTGATCTTAAACCTAACATGATGAAAGGAAGATGAAGAAAGACTAGGGAAAGACTGATAATCAGCTTGGCTGATATTGGCTGAGTGTCAGCCAAGCCAATTGTCGGCAATTATCGGCATCGGCATATCGTCTATCCCTACAGAGCACCCAGGGGGATTATTAGACGATGCAGATATCGACCCAACCGATTATTGTCTATCCCAACCGAGTACCCAGAGGGATTATCAGATGATGCAGATTATCGACCCAACCGATTATTGTCTGTCCCGACAGAATACCCAGAGGGATTATCTGACGATGCAGATTATCGGCCCAACCGATTATTGGTCTATCCCTACGGAGCACCTAGAGGGATTATCAGACGATGCAGATTTTGGCCCAACCAATTATCGACTATCCCTACAGAGTACCCAGAGGGATTATCAGACGATGCAGATTATCGGCCCAACCGATTATCAGGCTATCCCTACAGAGAACCCAGAGGGATTATTGGCCAATGCAGATAATCACTCTATCCCTAATACATACACCAAATGTATCCTCTGCATTGAACCATTCAAAATTATAGTTACATAACCCAAACACTAGGAGTAGGTGGTTGCCACAGTCCAGCATTTGAGGACAAGCTTCAGGTCGAGAGACACTATTTTTGTTAGTGAAAGCAGCATGACCCTAATGTGTATGGTTTGATGGTGGAAGGCAATTGGAATGCCAAAGAAAATCCCCGGGCACAAAGAGAACAAACTCTACAACAGCAAGGAAGTGGGCATTGGTGGAATCAAAATCCAGATCTTCTAGTAGTAATTCTTATACAGGCACTGAGGCCCATCCAGCTGGTGTTCATTCTTGGACAGCATAGTGTGAAGTGGACGAGATTCAACAACTCCATTTGGATGGGACCCCAGTCCATTACATGTTAATGCACCAGCCAAGGTTGGTACCCATTGATACCTTGGTGGTGTAGATGAAATGTCTTCTCCAAGAACACAGGTAGCCTAAAATCAAACACTGGTCTACACATTGCTGGTCCAACTCCTATCCTCCAGAGCCACCTGTTCTGTAAAGTACTCCAGTGCATTTGAAAAATTTGTTAATAATGAGGTACCTCAAGTTCACTCAAGACCATTTCCAAAACCTGCAGGAGGAACTTTGTCAACAATGAGCAAACAACTGTTATGACTATTCATGATTTCACATGGCATTTGATGGAAAATGAGCCATAATTAGCAATAATCACAAACAAACTGTGCAAGAAATTGTATTCATTTAAAGGAAAAGGCCATGTCCTTTGAATAATTTCCATGATGTGTCAATATCCACACCATCCATCATCACGTACCACCAAATGATCACAAGATTAACTAGCTGGTACTCCTGTAGTTATCTCTTTGTGGACCTCTGCCAGTGGAGTAATAATGGCCAATAACCATTATGACTACTGCCAACCAACAAATGAGGCCGGTCAGAATTATGCCTTTTCCCCTCATCTATCAAGCCCTTGAGCACTTACACAGAAGATTTAATGTAGATTTGCTGCCAATATCAAATCACAACATAGTTGAAATTGGACTTGACAGTCAGACAGCTTTCGGCATCTCGTTATATACTACAGAGGTAAGGTTTATTGATTTTTATGATGTCGTGGGGTTCAAGAATGTTGAAGAAAAAGATAAAGAAGCAGTTTCCTGGTGCAAGAACTATATCCTCTAAATATATTTGAAATCACAAATCCTCTGCTATAATCTGTGGAATTTTAGAGCGAACACACAGGTACCCTGAAGATGAAGGATACCCTACGGGGTGTATATCAATATTACAAAGTTGCCACAAGACCTAGTCTTCAGAATTCAAAGAAAATTAACAACCATACACACACATACAAAAGACTCCAAAAACTAATTTACTTCAACCATAGCAGCTATTAATTTCCATGACATACGTGATAATCAGATTATGACTCTCTGCAACAAGCCCAGACTGTCCGGCAGGTGGCGGACAGGTTCATAGCATATATAAGCAAAGTAAATTTGCTTTTTGGATTTAAAGTTAATCTCCTTATTACATGTCCTTCTAATCTGCTGAGTTTCAATATGACAGCATTTGTTTTTGAGTTATCATGTACACCATCTAGTCGTTCGCTACATTTTACAGGGTACATGTCAAAGCTTTATGAAAGCCTGCCGTATGTTACACAAGTCTGAAACAACCCATTTCAGTCCAAATTTTACTCAGTCGGATCATTTCCTTATGCACAAAGAGAATTGGAGGATTTTGAGGATGTTGAACATGGAAACCCAACTATTTGTAATTTTAATGGGTAGATATGAATTTTTACAAAATGACCCATTTAAATATGAACAGGTTCTGTCACAGTACCAAAATCTGTCCCACTTACTGGCACCTCGTCCTTAACAGGCCCAGTCACTTCACATGCACCCCCCCACCCCACCCCAGCCACCACCAGGAAATATAAAAATAAGAATAATCATAATTGTGGTCATATAAGTATAAGAAGTAGTAGTATTAGTATCAACAGTACTTATAGATTAATAGATCATTTATAGCAATCAAATGTAGCATCAGGACCAAAGGAACTAGGAACAAATCTAAAAGTGTATAGATAAAGAATCAAAGGCAGGACCTGTACCTTGATCAACAATCAAAGGCAGCACCAGAATCTAAGGAATCGGGAACAAACAACAAATCATAAAGATCAAGAATCAAAGGCTGAATCTGTCACTCTGGATCAACAATCAATGGCATGAATAGAATCAAAGGAATCAGGAACAAAAATCAAAGCTCAAACATCAAGTATGAAAGGCAGGATTGATCCCTTGATCATGATCAGCAACCAAATGCAGCATCAGGAGCAAAGGAATTAGAAACAAACATCAAAGCTTAAAGATCAAGGATCAAAGGCAGGATATGTTCCTTTGATCAACAATCAAAGGCAGCATCAAGACCTAAGGAATCGGGAACAAACATTAAAACATAAAGATCAAGGATCAAATGCCGGGTCTGTCTCTTTATCTGGATCAACAATCAAAGACATAAACAGAATAAAAGGAATCAGGAACAAAGAGCAAAGCTCAAACATCAAGGATGAAAAGCAGGATCAATTTCTTGATTGTGATCTTCAATGAAAGACAGAATCAAAGGAATCAGGAAAAAAGATTAAAGCTCAAAGATGAAGCATCAAAGGAGGGATCCATCCCTGTATCAGGATCAAAGAACAATGCTCAAAGACCAAAGGTAAGACCTGTCCCTTAATTTGAAGCACCACCAAAATGTAAACAGCATTTCCTGGGCCCAAGGTCTACTTTTCCCAAAGACGACACGGATGACTGTTTTTTGTGGGGTGGGGGGAGGTGTCATTTTATTTTGAAATTACTAACAAAAAGACAGAGAGACAGTTGCAAACAAAACATAATCTCTTCGGTGGAGGTAATTTGGTGCAACAGTAAACGTAACTTCTTTGGCAGACGTAAATGTTTTGACTAGTATCTCTCACACACACACACACACACGGCAACCCGTCTCGCGGCACACACGATTGGCTGACATTAATTATGCACTTTACTTCCCTTGACCATTTCTGTGTCCCACGCGGTTCCGACTCTCCGCCGAGTGCTCATTAGCGAAATGGATTAGTAATGGATTATTAATCTGAGAGGAGGGAGTCTGCAGCGACCTAGCTCTGAAACACCTGGAAAGCGAAGAGCAAATTACAGTTTACACACGCGCACTGCACACAGCACATAAACACAAAAAGGAAACGCATAACATGCACAAAGCTCATCAGCATATTCACTCGCTGGGCGTTAGTTACAAGCCTTTTAGGACAAAAATAGCTTGACCACTTGATTTATCGTTGGCCCAGTAAACATAACGACTACATCTAATTAGCTGTAATTAATCGTTGCACCAGCTTTGTTTCTCCGGGTTTTGGCCTTTGCTTCGTCCTCCCCTGCAGTCCTTACCGCCGGCAGGTTGCCGCTGCAAGCAAATGGCGTCGCACGGCGAACCACACACAAGACGTAACATACATCTTTTTTTCCGGTAGGAGAGGCGCCGTTCGCTTTTGTCACTTAATTATTCCTCAGGAGAGGCAATTAGCCGCCACGCAGCATATGAGGCTGCATGATTTCAGATGCACGGCATGCACGCATGTAGGTGCTCATGCTAATGCATACTTCACACTTGGTGCAAAACATTGACACACACATACACACACAAGGGGTCGACGGTCCTGGGAGAGCACATTGCACAAAGCAGATAAAAAAAAGAACCCAAGCATATTTAGACAATAAATTTAACCACATAAATGTTTCACTTTATATGCAGAGAAAAATTTAAATCCATGGACATATTCTCCATATCAAAGTGAGACTTCAAAAGAAAACAAGCGACTTGCCTTCAGCTTCCGCGTGTCCGTTTCGGGTTTGTTCTTTTAAAAATAATCACTGACCTAAGCAAAAAAAAAAAAAAAAAAAAAAAAGAGAATCACAAAGGAAAGTGGGAAAATATAAATAAGAAAGTGCTTCACTGAGTCAAAGCCTTTGTGGCGGCAAATGAGACAAATCAACCTGCGGCTCTGCATTTGTGTTTTGGCCTAAATGTGTCATGTTGTCATCAGTTGACTTGCTACTAGCACGAACTCCTGCATCGATGCTGAGCTGATCAAATCACTCCGTTTCTTGCTGGAATGTCATTTCTAATGAAGTACCAAATGGGACCAAAATACATCCAGTTCGTCTGCTTACATTCGAAATAAATAGAATTCAAACTTTTGACAAGCTCTTTAATTGTGAGTATTTAAAAAAAATACCAACGATTTTGTTGTTGTTGCTACCATTTGTGTCCTTTTTGGGGCAACAGGCAAAGTTTGTTCTCTGACTCTAAAGCTCACTTTTTTCAAACGTGAATCTAAACCTAAACAAATATTTAAAAACCTAAATATAACAGTAAGTTATATGAAACTCAAGATAACTACACATAAAAGGTAAAGGAACATAAAATGAAATTAAGCTAAAAACTAACCACATCTAAAACAGATTCTGAAACTAGCTAACTCAACTTTAAAGTAACTTAATCTAACTTATTTCAAATGTGAATCTAAATTTAAATAAATACTTAAAAGCTTGAATATAAAAGTAAATGAATATGAAACTCAAGATAACCAAACATTAAGGTAAGGTAACATGAAATTAAGATAAAACTAAGTTAATCTAGAACAGAATCTGAAACTAGCTAACTCAATGTTAAAATAATTGAATCTAAAGTTATCTTATTTTAAATGTGAATCTAAACCTAAATAAATACTAGAAGCTTGAAGATTAAAGTAAATTAATATGAAACTCAAAATAAAATTAAGATAAATCTAAGTGAATCCAAAACCGAATCTGAAACTAGCTAACTCAACATTAAAGCAACTGAATCTAAAGTCAACTTATTTCAAATGTGAATCTAAACCTAAATAAGTTGTTACAAACCTGAAAATAAAACTAAATTTATATAAAGCAAGGAAAATATAAAACAAATATAACTTGAACTTGCAGACCAACTGACTCGCAATAACTGAACTATTTTATTACGAGAGATTTCTGAATTTTATACCGTGACATTTCTTCAATAATCTTATGATCTGGAAATGGCTCAATCTTGTGCAATTTGGTTTCAGACTGGTGGCGTCTTGGGAGCTGATTAATTCAGCTGGCTCCTCAGAGTTTAGTACAACACGAGGGAGGTCTACAGCTCTCCATTTCTCTGATTGCTTACAAAGGTCTCACTCTAACCGCCGCCGCTATCTTGGCAAGATACATGGCCAAGATAATTTGGCACCCACATAGAACTGCACACGAGCAGGCGGACGAGCACACGGACGCCATATACAGTTAATTTGACTTTAACGTCCGCGAGCAAGCGTGTGCGCGGCCATGCGTGCACCCGTACACAGTGTTGACTATCAGAGCCCGGTGTCTTCGGCATGCAAGGGAGAGCGGATAAAGAATTTGAATTCCTGGCAGGACTATCAGTAAAGGTTATTAAGCTGTTGTTGATGCATCCATTTGTCGTGGCTGCATCCAGCAGCGTGACATTTATCAAGTATGTCCAGCTAAATGTCACACAGAGAGGTAGCTCGCTGTCCTGTCCCTAATTAGGATCCTGAAAGTCATACTGAAAGTCCCTCTCATCCACACTACTACTCCGGGACAACCGTGTTCTCTTTGCCGTTTTCGCTTCTACTTTCCACACGCAGCCCGCCACCTTTCCCATTTTTTTTTCTTTTTTCCAGCGTAGCACAGAGTGCATGTTAAGCAAACTTTGGGGTTTAACAATTGATTCAGAGATGGGGATAAAGTGCAGACAAATGGGGAGGGATGTAGGCCATCCGTCACGGACACAGGGCTCATTGTTTGCAGATTTTAACCTATGGGAGAGCGAGCTTCTTCCCCAGTGGGCTCCACAAATCATAGGCAAGCATGGGAGTGCAGCGCAGTAGGCAGGTCTGGCCTGGGAATAGCCTGAAAGCAGGACGGAGGCTCAGCTGCAGGGAACAAAATGCCTAGCTTGTAGTACTTGTGCGCCCACCCCCACTCACCAGCCCCAGTTTCGAGGTATGGACTTAGAAGAATTTAAGGTGAAGTTGAGTGCAAACAGTTTCCCTGTCACAGTGCAGGCAGTGAGGAGGAAATAATGAGAAGCTGTGGTTTATTAATATAAAATAATGAAAATGTTCCTCCGAGAGCCGCTCCCATCTATCTACGGTCTTTCGTCATCTACAGTCTTTCGTCAGCACTGGTTCAACTGGCCGAATTCTGCTCTTCTGAGCTGGTCTCCATCTCTTGGGATGAAAACTCTCTTCCAGGTCCTGCCGTCTTATAAATGTCCACCTAAAGTCAGGTCAATAAATATTTGGACAGTAATACCTCCCCTTTTTTTATTTGCTTTTCTGCTCATCCACAACAGAACTGAAATGAAACTTATCAAGATGCATTCATAGTGTGGACCTTTGGCTTTAAATCAAGTGGTTTCAAAATAAATTTGCATTAAGCATTTAGGAATGACAACCTTTTTTATATACATCATGTTGCCAGTTTCAGAGCACATAGGTACTTGTGTAAACAAGTGAGGGTTGAAACGTACATTTCCAATTTAAGGAATAGGGTTGACATGTCTCAAAACCTGAGTGGCCATGCAAGAAAGCCACAGGTGAGGGAAGCCACAAGAAACCCAGAACAATTCTGAAGGCATTATAGTCTTCTGTGATTGTGATTAGTGCCGCTTTTGTCTAAAAACCTACAACTCCATTAGAGTTGTCTTTTATTATAGAGTTATTTGGTGGCTTCCCTCATATCTATTTTCAGCACAGTAACCCATTTACCACACAGCATCAGGCTAGCTGTATTTCTTCATGACCAATATAAAGGAATTGCAAGGCCTACAGTATGTGATGAATTGCAAATGTTCATGTATCCATCACCTGACTTGTGTAAAGAAAACTGGTTCGAAAAGTAATGATGTGTATTAAAAATGAATCCATACATTTAGCTTGTCCATTAACTTTTGGGCTCTGAAAATGGAGAGCCCATGCATAAAAATGGCTGCAATTCCTAAATGGTTAATGCAGTATTTATAGTAACCCCCATCTTGAATTAATGCTACAAATCTACACTACAAACACATGTTGACTTCGGAATTTCAACTCCACTATGTGGTGCACAGAGTCAAAATTGCAAAAACTGTGTCACTGTCCAACATATATTGCATGAATTTCAAGAGGATAGCTGGTTTTGATGTATATGTTGCTTTTTTGCAGGTAAAAACAATATCAGCAAAGCTCGGTACTTGATGTTAGATTGATGATAAATGAACACAGAGGGAAAAATTCTATGGAGCTGAATGTACCACGGCCCTACATAGAAGATGGATCAATTCTGGTGGTGTACTCGCAGCTAGCACTCTGCCACTCACCTATCATCACACCACAAATAGCAGCAGGCCACGCCCCCACTACAGTGGTGAAATTTGACCAAAACCTTTATTATGCAATATGTGACATTGTTAATGAATTTGAGATTTTTTCTGAGGCCGTTTTTGCATTTGTTTGATGGAGCCAGAAGATATGTTTGGCATCCAAAGCTACATTGAAATTCAGATCTTCTTAATACTAATAAAAAATTTCCATTCTTTGAGATGTTTGTATAACTTATAAATATATATATTTTTGGATATGAATTATTTATATGAGAACTGCTGCAGTATTCTGTGGAGGGTAAAGCTGTTCACTTAAGCACAAATGTAAAGTCAGTCGATGTGTAATAATGCCGAACCCTTTGATATTAAAGCAAATAAAGACATGTGGCAATACAGATTAATGAAAATATTCTTCAGAAACATTTTTAGAAAATCCAGTGTTTCCAGTTTCCAGTATATTTTGTTTGTCATTTGCAACATTCGTATCTCGTTTTATCTTTGCCTTCAGTTTTAGCATTTTTTTTCAACTAATAATCGATTACTTATCTACACATTTATCATGACATTAAAAGAAAATACATTGAAAAACAAATTATCCTGGATTATGTTAATATTATCACCAACCAAGATCCATGTTAGTATAAACTTTTATGATGTCATAAGGCAACACTAATAAAGAGTAAAAAAGGGAAAAACCTGAGGTTGTTCTGAGTTAGCGTGGTTTTTAAAAATTTTTTTTTTCAAAACTTGCAGATTACTTTTTGAATTTTCTTGACCAGATACACAAGGTATTAAAAACAAAAGTTAAAGAAGAAGAAGAAGAATCTTTTCACGCGACCTTCCACAAGGTACAACATAGAGTTAGATAACTCGTGATGAACTGATTAACTGGTATATTCACAATTTTCATGATGAACTGAACTACATACCTTCTAGTTTTCTTCATGCCAACAACATTGTTGAAAAGTTTGTGACTGAATACTAAATAGATAATTCAAGCCATGGCATATACTTGAGATAACAGTTTTTCATATTAAACACACAATCACACATCTTGTCTCTCAAGCAGAAAGATGTGGAAACAGATGGCATGAAAAAACTGTCAAAAAAAAAAAACTCTCATTAAAAAGGGTTACGTGTCTTGTTTTTATTAAATCACTAGGAGCTTTGATGTTACAGTATTCATACTGGCATAGACACTGAAAACAGCTTTGAATTTTCAAAGATAAGTTTTTACTGTGTGGCAGGGAAGGCGGATCTGATCCAGAAATATTCAACTGAAAGCAGGACAAGGAGATATCTACATACACCCTTTACTCCTCACCGGACCCTTTCCCACTGACTTACCGTTTAACTCTGATGGCAAAAATAAGATAAAATCACAGTTGTGCAGGCCATAAAAGAGCATATAAAAATATATATTGCATGTATTCAACTTACCAAGGAAAGTAAAGCTTGTTTTGATGTATATTTTGCTTTCTTGCAAATACAAATAATATCAGCAAAAATCTGTACTTGATGTTAGATTGATTATAAATGAACACAGGGAAAACTCAGTAAAGTAATTTAATCCAATAAAGTTGTATGGTGTGTTGAAATAATGACGATTTTAAACTGATCCAAGTTTTTAAAATAGATAAATTCAAACAAATAAAATCCAAGCCAGTGAATGGTGAACACTTGTATTTTAAGTGCTACCAATTTTTAGAAAATCAGTAAATAAACTTAAATTAGCTTCAGTGGTTAAGTGTGTGACTTGTGTGACTCGTATTTTAAATGAAGCAAATTTTATAAGAAACTAAATTTAAATTTAGCCTGCAGTTTAAAAAAAATTAAATCTAATCTGGTGGTGCAGTGAGCTATTTTTATTTTAAAGAGGCCTAATTTTATTTCAAGAAAAAAAAGTGAGAGTCTTTACTCTGGTGATTTATCTCAAGTCATTTAACATGGTACTTTTAATGTTAAAAATAGAAATGATGTTTCCGTATTTTGCATTGAAACAAACAACGCAACAACACAAATAAGGCCACCTGCTGCACAGAACTGTGCCACTAAATCAACGGCCAGACGGTGGGAGTGTTTCAGTCGGGAAACTAATGAAAAGACTAATAGCACATATTTAATGAGTAAATCTAGGCCGACTATACGGCATTTTACACCAAAACAAATGCATTAATAGAAAAGAGGCAGCCTCTGTTTCTTGCACTAGCAAAAATGACCAAAGCAAACATGGAGGCCATTTTTCATTAAAGACTCCACCATTGTTTCCACACCAGTTGGCACAGAAGAAATCAGAGAAACGCACTAAAAACACACTAAAAACTCACTATAAATGGTGATATTAGGTAGGAGCTGATGGAGAACGAAATTCTGCAATGTGGAAGCTGTGAGAAGGTTATAGATCTATGTGAATCTAAGTGTAGCAGAGATCAAAAGAGATCTGGATCTGTTACATCTGGACAAATATAGCCTACGGCCAAAAATCTGCAATGCAAACTATGCTGAAGTTACCCAGAACGACCTCAACTTCAAATCAGACATCTCAGACATTACATAGGCTGGTACAAGCAGGTTTAGCTTTCATACTGCGATCATACCTAGATTCTAGTTTGTGTCTATAATGTATCTGGAATTCAGATTTCAAATTGCAAATTCTGAAATTCAGAATTGTTAATGTAACACTGGCAATTTTGGTGTGTACAACCACTGAGGTAATGGACAACTGTGGTCTTTTAGACGAGATGGATTAAGTGATCATCTAATTCAGAAAGGTTGAAACACTGGGGATAAAAAACATGACAAATACAGTTTTTGATAAAAGAAATTTTGATATTGTGCTTTTTTTACTCTGGTTAATGGCTTTATGTTTGATTATTTCATTATTTTATCTTGTTTTTAACAATTTTTTATTTTAAATGGTACCTATGATGTGTGATTTTGTGTATCATGAACAATTTTTTTCACACACACACACACACACACACACACACATATTTTTCTCAAATACTTTTGGCAGCATAGCAATTTATGCATATAAAAAGTTTTTTCCTCAGTTAAACTACAAAATTTATTGTATGTTGTCTCCTGAAATTCATGTTTTATTTAATACGGGTTTATCGTTCATTGTGTGTTGTTATAATTAACTGATTTTATGCCATATCTTTATTTTAAGTGGCACCCATATGTTATACATTCTCTTGTTATATATCCGTTGTGCTGTGATATGTTGTTGTGCACTCACAGGTGCTTTTTAACACAACCTAACTTAAAGCACATAAGCACTTTTGACTTGATTGACCAACAAAAAACATCTACAACAAAATCAGCTTAGCTTGAGTCTTCGACTGGACTGGGTTGCTTGACGCGAGGACGTTTCGCTTCAAATCGCAGAAGCTTCCTCAGCTAAAATTCTTGGTCTGGTGGTCTGACTTCTGTCTTGACTCTTGTAGAGAAGAATAATCAAGAAGTCACAAAAGCTGGAGTTTTAAACCTAACCAGACCCCTCCTACCGAGAGGCAGACTGCTATAGGCTGGTGACTAAACAACAGCTCTAATTAGCACCTATTGTGCTCTAGTTAACACCCTCCAAATGACAGGGCAGCTGTCCCTCTCCTGATGGCTCCCTTGATGACTCTGCTGATGACTTGAATGACTCATTACCATGAACAAAAGACTGAAACTGCTTTGACCTGAGTACCCCATTGTAAACAGGGGATAAAGCGTGTCTCAGACCCCCTCCCCGGTTAAGGCTGGGTTTCAAACGTTTCACAAAGAATGCCTCCTTGACCCCTCTCTCAAACCATTTCTTCTCTCTGGCTAATATTTTAACTTTCTTGTCCTCAAACGTGTGGTTAGTGTCTTTAAGGTGGAGATGAACTGCAGACTGAGGTCCACTGGTGCCCTCTCTGCGGTGCTGGTATAGCCTTTTGTGTAAAGGTTGGAGGGGTCTGGTTAGGTTTAAAACTCCAGCTTTTGTGACTTCTTGATTATTCTTCTCTACAAGAGTCAAGACAGAAGTCAGACCACCAGAGCAAGAATTTTAGCTGAGGAAGCTTCTGCGATTTGAAGCAAAACGTCCTCGCTTCAAGCAACCCAGTCTAGTCAAAGATTCAAGCTTCTCTACTATGGAAACCACCTGGACAACTGAGAGCCTACACAGAAACAAAATCAGCTGTTTATATATATATATATATATATA
Organism: Thalassophryne amazonica; assembly: GCF_902500255.1. Classification (NCBI taxonomy): domain Eukaryota; kingdom Metazoa; phylum Chordata; class Actinopteri; order Batrachoidiformes; family Batrachoididae; genus Thalassophryne; species Thalassophryne amazonica. The sequence continues at coordinate 19,178,173 of NC_047124.1, read as the reverse complement.
TATATATATATATATATATATATATTCAAATTAACTCAAGTTTGATATTCTGATGAACAAAATACAATGTTATACCAAATCTAGGGTACCAACAACTTTTGCATCCATGGATACTGGATGGGAGGGGCTTGGACGTCAGCAGCAGCTCCTTTCAACTTAAAGCTGCAGGCACCGAAAAGGGTTAAACTCAGTTTCTGAGGTAGTTTTGGCTCCAAATTATGACGTTTGGATTTAAGATCTTGGCAACCTATATTAGCATAAGCTGTATGATGTGTGGCATTCATAATGTTTTGACTTTCGTGCACATTTAAACAGTCACACTGTTTAATGACTATTTTATCTACAGGTTTAAGTTATTGCACAACAAAAACAATACATTACTCTAAAAGCCATGTTTGTAATCCTTTACATTTTTTCAAACGTTATACCATTTTTGGTTTACACTTAACATATTGTTCAGTCTCGCTTTTATTCGTTTAGCTGCTTGGCTTTGAGCTAAATTTTTAATTGTTTTGTGTTACATTTAAATGCAGAGAATTAGTTTGGTACAAACATTTCGATGTGGTTTCACCTCTTGATTTCATTCTGCAGCACGTGAACACGGCAGAGACCCAAATTTGTTTTGGTCATTTTGGATATTATGCACCCCCATCCATAGTTTTTCTTACTGGAATTATCTCCTTTGGTTTTGGCTTTGAAAACCAGTGTAAAACATGCAGGGAAGGACAAAATAATCCTGGTTGAAAAATCCCATCAGGGGTATTGAGTGCGGTCCTAGAATGCGCTTTCGCTGACTTATGCATTTAGATAAAAATATGACGGTCACAAACAATGCATCTAACGTCTTATTAAAAAACAACTCCAGCTTGAACTGTGAGTCACCATCAGCCGTTGAGGTGCTACTCTGCGTGTAGCGACTGGCTCCAGTTTAAATGGCGCGGATGTATAGGATTCTTAATGGGGGAGTGTGTTGCATTAATGTGCAGTGAGCTAACCCAGCGGTGAGTATCAGGAGACCTCCTACCGGCATGGAGACAAAGCCAAAAGCTGAGCCACATACTCAAGGGGGAATGGCTCTGAAGCCTGAGATTAATGATAGTTTGGGGGTGGGTGCACATGCATGGGTGTGTAGGAATTCATTGTACAGTATGCACGCTGAGCTGTACGTGTTCATTGTGTTTCTTATAGGGTGTGCCAATCAGTGACAGGGATCTTGTAAATGTGTTTCACTTGAGTTTCACTCCAAGTAAATCCTTGCACGTGCGCATCCTGCAAACATAAACATTTTTTTTTTATTGCGAAGTGGATTCCCCTGATGCCACACCTCCTTTCTGTCATTTCTTTTTTGGGGGTCACTTAATTTCCCCCTGGAAGTTACCTCAGGGTCCCGGACAACTCCCTGCGGTTTATCGGCTGACACCCCCCACACACACACACCTCCCAGTGCCCCTGCTCCCTAAGCGAATCGTGTGGTGCTGGGTCTCGGAGTTGTCACGCAGTGCTCACGCTGTAACAGAAATAATTCATTGAATTCACGCTTTGACGTGATAATAACTTTCTGGATCCGTCTCATCCCCAAGGATGAGCATCGGAAGCGCATCACGGAGGTTTGCGTAGCGAGCATGACAGTAAACACATACACAAACGTGAGCGTGGTCAAAGCCCACACATTTACTGCCAGTGAAGGGCCGACACATTTTGCAATGTTGTAACAAACACACATTTGGAATTCTGCACCAGTTTTAAATAGAGTATATTTAAGAATAAATGGTGGCGAGCAATTGGACATTTGTAGGTCAGTAACAATTTATGTTACATGTTGTAATTTAAGTGTAGTTTTGAAGACAACTTGAAGTGTATGTATGCATATTACATTTTTCTGCCATTTATTTCATGTATGAGTCCATTGTGGACACTTTCCACCTGTACTGGAATTGAAAAGATGAATTCAAAATAATTCACAAGAATCTGTCAGACGTAACGTCCCACCACATTCTGAAATAATTCCATAGTTATTGACATGCAAATACATATACTAAACCCTAAAATGGCATTGTTTTTTCTGTCTTAAAGTGTATCTATGGTGTAAGGGGGAGGGTCCACTAGTCCCAGGGTCCACTAGTCCACTAGTCCTAGGGTCCACTAGACCTAGGTTCTACTCATCCTAGGGTTCACTGGTCCACTAGTCCAAGGTTCTACTCGTCTTAGGGCTCGCTAGTCCACTAGTCCCAGGGTCCACAAGTCCTACATTCTACTCATCTTAGGGTCCACTGGTCCACTAGTCCTAGGGTCCACTAGTCCTAGGTTCTACTAGTCCTAGGGTCCGCTGGTCCTAACTTCTTTATATTATTTGATGGTCTATATTGCAACCCCAAACTGATTTTAAAGTTCATAAATAAATGTAATACTTTTAAATAGTTAACCAACCAGATCCAGTTTTGTTCAATATACAAAAATAAAACATGATTCTGTCGACATACAGCATTAATCACCTTTAATTGTACTGTTGTCTGTAAATCCATTGAATTGAAAATCAACAGATAGTGGTAATTCACCAAAATTATTATTTTTGGGGGTTTTTTTTGTGTGTGTGTGTGTGTAATTGTTACACTTTTGTAACATTACTTAACCTACTTTAGTGCAACATATAGCCTACCATAAATGTAAAAACTACTTCAACATGCTCTCCTTAATACTAGGACTAGAAATAGACATATATGCACTAAACAGGCACAAAATCTGTTCATATCATGGACACTCTGAGATGTATTTATGTAAAAAATGTCTAGGGGTTCTAGGGGAGTTTCCAAGAAAGTACCTAGACACAGACAAAAGCACAACAATATATTGTCCCATGCAATATGGATTCATCAAGCCTAAATTCTAATAACCTTATCTACTCCCCAGCATGTACAATCAAATAAAAGTCAAAATGACAGAGATTGTGATTCTCATGATGGGTCTGAACATCAAGGTCCTGCACTTTGACAAAACATCCCTGAAACAAAAGTCAGCTCATGACGACTCGGTCCGTCTCTCACATTCCAAACTATATTTCACAGTTATTACCTAAGAAGAATGAGGCCCGTAGACTGGCCGTGTTTCCAATGCAATTCATCAAAACGTTGAGTTTATCACTTACTTTGGGCCTGGCAGAACATTTGAGTCAGTACCCCCGGGCAGTGCAATGAAATGAAAAACTAGCAATGAAAAAGTGTAAAACTTTTCTTTGATAATGACATACTTATGAGCCAAAGAAGCCTTCAAGCATGGGTTCTAAATCTTACCAGGTTCTATTTTAATGGTAATGCTGTTTACGAGTATTATAACAATATGGAGGCTTATTCGTGTTCAGGGTTGTTTTTTTTTTACCCACCAAAATTGTTAGATTGAATGCTTCATTCACCCCTTTATACTTTTACATTTAGATTTATTCAAGAGGAATTCTTAATTAAACACAGAAGTACATTTGCTGTATGGGATCTTCTTTTGCATATAATTCATGACCATCCTTTTAAAGCTATTTTAAAGTTAAGGGTAAAGTTAGGTTGAGGATAGGAGGTGTCATTGACAATCAGGAAAATGTCAAGAAAGAGGTGTGTTTCTGAGAGGTGTATCCGTGATGATGCTCCCTCCTAAATTAAGTTTTGCCACAGTTTTTGCTGTTTTTACCCCATAACTCCATAACATTCAGTGATAGATAGCCCAAACTATACCTTTTGGAAATCTTCATGATCAGACAAATAATGTGGTGTATCTTTCAATATGATTTGAGCATTTTTAAATGCTGACCCTGTGTAATTCTTCATTGAACCCTACATGACCATAGCTGCAATCCCTGGGGTTGCCACCGTACATTTTTTTGTTTAGGTATACTGAGGTGAAATTGTAATTAAAGTTGTGTCTAAACACTTTTAAAGCAATCGATTACAAATACAACTACTTTTAAAAGCAATCATTCCCAATTACTACAAATACTATTGTGTTTTTAGTACAGTAAATATTAAACATATGCTGTAGTTACTTGTAAAAGTAGTTGCAAATATAAATACAATTACTTTTAGAAGTAATTGCAATTACTTTTACCTTTTAGGCCATTTACAACAACATGTTGTACATGAGAGCTATTCAATACTCTTTGTCTTAACAACAAGCAAATGAATGCAATTATATGTGTTGTTCAATGTTAGCAACAATGGGCAATCAGTTGACAGGTGTAGTATGGAACTATGCTGCTTCCTCTTATTTTAATTCATATTATTAGCAACAGAACAGGTTCCAGCCTCACTACATCTAAATGCTGGGACAATTAGTGAAGCACAGAGCTAGCTGCCAGCAACCACTTTAACCATCTCTTGGCTTCCCTGTTGATTTACTGCAGGTGAATTAATGCCTCAGGTGCAGTTATTTCTGGCTGACTGATTCTGCTCTTTTTCTCTCTGCCCAAGGCACTGACAACACCATTGACTGAGCCTGGGCCTGCACCCCAGGGTGCTGGACTGACCACAGGATGCCACACTGTTGCACCACTGAGTGGAGGTCCTGCCCTGCAACCTACTGGTACTGGAAATGGACACCTATGTATTAGAGCCCCAAGATGGATAAACTCTATATTTTTAATTATTCTGTCAGCACTCTTTTTGTTGCTCTTCTGTTTCTTCTGCTTGTAAAGAAACTCTTGTAAATCTGTAAAAACCTTGTAACTCTTAGAATGGCCAAAGCAGTGGGTCACCCCTCTGGGTCTCTGGCCTGCTTGAGGTTTCTTCCTCATTATCACCAGAGGGAATTTTTTTTTACCACAATCGGGGGGGGGGGGGGGGGGGGGGGGGGGGTAATAGGGTTAGACCTTACTCATGTGAAGCACCTTCAGGCAGCTTTATTGTGATTTGGTGCTGTACAAATAAATTAATTAATTAATGAATTTATTTGACACAGGTTTGACCAAATTACACACATTTTGACATCCCTTCATTGGCTTCCTGCCTCTTTGAGATCAGACTTTAAGGTGTTGTTAATGGCCTATGAAAGTGTTCTCGGACTGGCACCTCCCTACCTGGCCGACCTGGTTGAACCCTACGTACCGGCTCGGGTTTTGCATTTGCAGGGTGCAGGACTGTTGTGTGTCTCTAGGGTGAATAAAAAGTCGGCAGGTCACTGAGCCTTTTCCTATCATGCCCCGGCTCTGTGGAACGATCTGCCCGTGTACATATGATAGTCAGACTCTGTAGAAATTTTTAAATCTAAATTGAAGACACATCTTTTTTTTTACTGTTTTGTCACTAGTATTTTATGTTACTACGTGTCTTCTTTTATTCGTTTTACTTATTTACGTTTTATTCTTTTACTGTTTTTTTTTTCTTTTAATTCATTTTGTTTTGCTTTTTTAAGTTGTGTTGTATGAAGCGCTTTGAGGCAATCGTGAATTGGCGCTATTATAAATTTGTAAAATTTGAATTTGAAAATTCAAAGAGATCAATAACAAAAACTTAAAAAAGACCAACTTAACAGGGTACCCGTGTGGCCAAAAGGGTGCAGGCAGAAAAGCTTGTAAACACCAACCCCTTATATATACATATATATAGGAATATATACATATAAAATTGAATTAAATTAGGAACATGGTGGACCACTTGCTTGTGCCTCGATCTGGTTCCATCAAGGCCCACGATGGCACTCTCGCTCTCTCTCTCTCTTTCTCGCTCTGCACTAGAAGCCCCCTAATCCTCTCTTTGCAAATTCACCCTGCGGTATTTTCATTGGTTATTAAAAGTTGTCAGGCTGAGGTCGGCCTTCACTCCATCATCAGCAGGAGTTTCTCCATTCGGCGCGGCCCTGAGGAGACTCGGCGTAACACTCACCATCTATTAAGCACAAAGTACGTGCGTGTGTGTGGTGGCGGTGGCGGTGGGGTTGGGCAGAATGTTCGCTCAGTCTCACTCGGTGTGTTTTATAAATTATCATATTACTAAAGAGGCACATTTGCTATGTATGGTTTGTTGCCTGGGAGCTGGCACTAATAGCTCTTTATGAAGCAGAAGATGGGGGGGCTTTGGACTCTGATGTATGCTGGCCTGAGCCCACTGTCAGCGGCCAGCCCGGCCATCATTTATCAGATTTCTTAAGTGATCCCCGGATGGGGAATATTAGAACCTTTGAGGCCGTGTTTCCCCGACACCGTACGGAGAGATATGGTGGCGGGGAGCAGCGGGGTCAAGTCGAGTACTGGTGTTCAAGATCTTGAGTGGATGAGTGGCTAAAAAGTCCGCACAATGCGCCTCACTCAATTAGCGTGTGCGCCATGTCATCCATACATCATCCAAGAGGGTTTAAATGGAAAAACTGACGTTGCCAAAGTGATGACATTTTCGGGCAGCTGAAAAGTGCATATCCGCACTTACGACGTCCCTCCGAATAAATCCTCCGCATTGTCAAGATATGAGGTGACTCCTCTAATGCATTATTCTCTTGTTTGTTTTGTGATATAGCTATTCATACCCTGAGTGCTACAATAAATAACCCTACTTTAACATCAATGTCAAAGCGGATAGTTCTGCCGCAAGATATTGTCCACGTAACAACGTGCGCCAATATGCAGTAAATGAAGAATCATCCTAGCGGTATTTCTAAAATCTGACTAAAGTGACCTTCTGGAGGTGATGTTGAAGGTGGTATTTTACATGCAGAAGCATTAGTGAAGCTGGAGAGAAATGTTTTCAGGCTAAATGGATATGATTTAGAACCATTTTGGTCTCAAATTAGTGACCTACTAGGGGATTGGATGGTGTCGCCATGGTGACACAACAGTGGTACCCAATGCATCAAACCAAAACAATTTACAATTTTATTTTATTTTTTTGAAAAGTATCTTTATTACAGCTGAAAAGACACACACTATGAAGAAATAACTTCATACGTATCAATCAATTTTAGAAGAATTTACAATAAGCAAAGAATTACAGAAACAAGTTCAAAGCTAATTCAACCAGAATTTAACATAGTAGTGAAGATTAGCTAAAATGTCCATAACAATTGCAGATTTTGTGATGAAAGCATAAAATTTGGTACATTTATAGCCTAAGGTATTCCAAATAAAACTGGATATTAGGCCATCGTGAATTTTCAATATGTCACCCATGGCAGCCATTTTACAAAATGAAAATAAAAAAAAAAGCGCCAATTGCATTGAAATATATACACCACATTATTTGTCTGATCATAAATATGCCAACAAAAGGTATAGATTGGACTATTTATGAGTGAATGTTATGGTTTTATGGGGTAATTCACCAAAACATCCAGGATAACATGACGAGTTAAAAGCGTCGGTGTGTGTGGTTCAAAAGTTTTTGTGCAGAATTGTGCATTGACTATTTTGGAATCTTACATTTCAACATTAGATAGAACTTTATTAATCCCTTGGGAAACTGAGTTTCCAGCAGCATTGTATGGCAGCAAAAAGGGTAAGAAGCACACAGAGCATCAAAAAAAGTAAAAAACAATTCATAGAAATAACAATAAATACAAATATAAATACACAAATATGAATACCAAACATACTGATTGCTACTGCTTTACTGGCTACTACTGTTCCTCTCCTTCCCATCCTCTGTCTTCCTGTTAGGCTTCCTCCCCCCCCCCCCCCCACCCCCCCGAGTGAGGAGTTGTACAGTCTGATGGCCTGAGGGACAAAAGAGTTTTATACATAAGCCATTATTTGGCTTTTCATATTTCTATTTTTATTTAATATTCATCACATTAAAGAGATTTGTTTTCACAACCAGATTCAAGAGTGAAATTTATAGATTTTTTTATAATGAAGCATGAATTTTGTTTATTTTTATTAGCTGTAATAAAAAGAATAATGGTTGAAAGCATTCACATCCTTTGTAGTACAGCTGTTGTATATTTCATGCATAGTTTCCTTGTTGACTATTGGAAATGTCTGATATTTGATATTCTGTGATCGACTGCATTGTTCTGGAAAATAAAGTAATTTAAATGACAAAAAAAGGCAAGTGACCTGTTTCCTCTGAAAATGATTGATTGCTTGAATTAGAACAGACTTTAATACATTTGAGGCTGACAAATGGCAATTTAAAATCATTGGTTAAAAGAATACCATTTAGCACATTCATCAAATTTAACAATGGTCATTTATGCTGTTATTTAGAGATTTGCTCTTTATTTGAAAAACATACTATTTTCTTTTTTTCTGCAAATAGAATGTATGTGTGCTTCTTAATGCAACAAATATCCCAGTATACGAGGGCTGTCAATAAAGTAACGTTCCTTTTTATTTTTTTCAAAAACTATATGGATTTCATTCATATGTTTTTACGTCAGACATGCTTGAACCCTCGTGCGCATGCGTGAGTTTTTCCACGCCTGTCGGTGACGTCATTCGCCTGTGAGCACTCCTTGTGGGAGGAGTCGTCCAGCCCCTCGTCAGAATTCCTTTGTCTGAGAAGTTGCTGAGAGACTGGCGCGTTGTTTGTTCAAAATTTTTTCTAAACCTGTGAGACACATCGAAGTGGACACGGTTCGAAAAATTAAGCTGGTTTTCAGTGAAAATTTTAACGGCTGATGAGAGATTTTGAGGTGATACTGTCGCTTTAAGGACTTTTCACGGTGCGAGACGTCGCTCAGCGCTCTCAGGCGCCGTCGTCAGCCTGTTCAAGCTGAAAACCTCCACATTTCAGGCTCTATTGATCCAGGATGTCGTGAGAGAACAGAAAAGTTTCAGAAGAAGTCGGTTTCAGCATTTTATCCGGATATTCCACTGTTAAAGGAGATTTTTTTAATGAAAGACGTGCGGACGGGTCCGCGCGTCGGGACGCAGCTGGCGCGGTGCGGCGGCACAGGAAAAACACCTCCGTGTTGATAACCATTTGTAAAATCCAGGCGGCTTTTGATGGCTTTCAGTGGAGTGAGTATATGAGAAATTGTTTAACAGCTGGACATGTTCCAACTTGTCCTTAAGGCTTTCAACAGAGGTGTTTTTCCTGTGGCGGAGCGTCGCGGCGGCTGCGTCCCGACGCGCGGACCCGTCCGCACTTCTTTCATTAAAAAAATCTCCTTTAACAGTGGAATATCCGGATAAAATGCTGAAACCGACTTCTTCTGAAACTTCTCTGTTCTCTCACGACGTCCTGGATCAATAGAACCTGAAATGTGGAGGTTTTCAGCTTGAACAGGCTGACGACAGCGGCTGAGAGCGCTGCATGACGTCTCGCACCGTGGGAAGTCCTTAAAGCGACAGAATCACCTCAAAATCTCTCATCAGCCGTTAAAATTTTCACTGAAAACCAGCTTAATTTTTCGAACCGTGTCCACTTCGATGTGTCTCACAGGTTTAGAAAAAATTTTGATCAAACAAAGCGCCAGTCTCTCAGCAACTTCTCAGACAAAGGAATTCCGACGAGGGGCTGGACGACTCCTCCCACAAGGCGTGCTCACAGGCGAATGACGTCACCGACAGGCGTGGAAAAACTCACGCATGCGCACGAGGGTTCAAGCATGTCTGACGTAAAAACATATGAATGAAATCCATATAGTTTTTGAAAAAAATAAAAAGGACCATTACTTTATTGACAGCCCACGTATATGTGTTTCCCACAAATTTCTAGATTTTCAAAAATGTTATGTAGTTATTTATACTGGACAGTTATATCGACTATTGATGCGCGCATCAATATCCATGCATGCAGTCGTGTTAATGGTTTATGTCAGCATTATACAAACATTGCACTAAAATTACTTACATAATAGTTAGGAATATAGTTAGCAACATTTATGTTTAGCTTCAACAGTAGTTAACAACAACTCTGGTTAGCTTCAACAGTTAGCATCATTTGTGGCACATATGATGCTAACTGTTGAAGCTAACCATAATTGTTGCTACCTTCCAAACTTAGAATATGTTTATTTTAGTTGAAATGTCTTGATTTGTACATCGTGGAATTTACATACTGTACTGTATATTATTCTCTTAACGCACAGTTTTTTTAAATGGAAATTTTAGGCCACTCTTTGGATAATGCTGTTTTGTAAGCAAGTTGTCAATTAAATTTTAGTTTAATAAATGATTTTAGTTTGAAAACAACCTGAATTGTGTTTTATTTTCTGAACTGTACATGTTGCATGAAAGTACAAACTTAGAGCAACTGATTGTATCCATTTGTATACTCTCACAACATTTTAACTAATTCACTTTCGTCCTTTTTTTGTAACTTGAGCCTACGTAATGATCCTACTTTGATTGGGATTGAAGGTCAACGGCATCTACCAAGACTCAAGGCAGCTGTCTGTGTTGTAACCTATTAAACTAACTGATGTTTGTGCTTGATTTGCAGCATGCACTCGCTCATCCTCGTCTAGAAAAGAAGGTCACTGTCACAGATCAATGGCCAAGGTCATGGCAGGTTGCCCATGCTCTAATTTTTAAAATAAACAATGTCTGGTCTTGATTTTAGGCATGTGCCCATGTAATGACCCTAACTTGTGTGAAACTGAAGGTCATTGTCATAGATCAGAGGGCAAGGTCAGTATATGTTCGTCTGTGCTCTAACTTTGAAAACAGAGCTTTGGCCTCGATTTTAGGCGTACACTCCCATCATGACCCTATCATGTCTGGGACTGAAGGTCATTCTCATAGAGCAGAGGTCATAGTGAGTATCCGTGTGTTCATACTATAACATTAAAAATAGTAGACTTTGGGTCTTGATTGTTGGGAGACAATTCAATTCAATTCAATTAATTTCAATTTTATTTATATAGCGCCAAATCACAACAAACAGTTGCCCCAAGGCACCTTATATTGTAAGGCAAAGCCATACAATAATTACGTAAAAACCCCAACGGTCAAAACGACCCCCTGTGAGCAAGCACTTGGCGACAGTGGGAAGGAAAAACTCCCTTTTAACAGGCAGAAACCTCCAGCAGAACCAGGCTCAGGGAGGGGCAGTCTTCTGCTGGGACTGGTTGGGGCTGAGGGAGAGAACCAGGAAAAAGACATGCTGTGGAGGGGAGCAGAGATCAGTCACTAATGATTAAATGCAGAGTGGTGCATACAGAGCAAAAAGAGAAAGAAACACTCAGTGCATCATGGGAACCCCCCAGCAGACTAAGTCTATAGCAGCATAACTAAGGGATGGTTCAGGGTCACCTGATCCAGCCCTAACTATAAACTTTAGCAAAAAGGAAAGTTTTAAGCCTAATCTTAAAAGTAGAGAGGGTGTCTGTCTCCCTGATCCGAATTGGGAGCTGGTTCCACAGGAGAGGAGCCTGAAAGCTGAAGGCTCTGCCTCTCTTTCTACTCTTACAAACCCTAGGAACTACAAGTAAGCCTGCAGTCTGAGAGCGAAGCGCTCTATTGGGGTGATATGGTACTATGAGGTCCCTAAGATAAGATGGGACCTGATTATTCAAAACCTTATAAGTAAGAAGAAGAACTTTAAATTCTATTCTAGAATTAACAGGAAGCCAATGACGAGAGGCCAATATGGGTGAGATATGCTCTCTCCTTCTAGTCCCCGTCAGTACTCTAGCTGCAGCATTTTGAATTAACTGAAGGCTTTTCAGGGAACTTTTAGGACAACCTGATAATAATGAATTACAATAGTCCAGCCTAGAGGAAATAAATGCATGAATTAGTTTTTCAGCATCACTCTGAGACAAGACCTTTCTAATTTTAGAGATATTGCGTAAATGCAAAAAAGCAGTCTTACATATTTGTTTAATATGCGCTTTGAATGACATATCCTGATCAAAAATGACTCCAAGATTTCTCACAGTATTACTAGAGGTCAGGGTAATGCCATCCAGAGTAAGGATCTGGTTAGACACCATGTTTCTAAGATTTGTGGGGCCAAGTACAATAACTTCAGTTTTATCTGAGTTTAAAAGCAGGAAATTAGAGGTCATCCATGTCCTTATGTCTGTAAGACAATCCTGCAGTTTAGCTAATTGGTGTGTGTCCTCTGGCTTCATGGATAGATAAAGCTGGGTATCATCTGCGTAACAATGAAAATTTAAGCAATACCGTCTAATAATACTGCCTAAGGGAAACATGTATAAAGTGAATAAAATTGGTCCTAGCACAGAACCTTGTGGAACGCCATAATTAACCTTAGTCTGTGAAGAAGATTCCCCATTTACATGAACAAATTGTAATCTATTAGATAAATATGATTCAAACCACCGCAGCGCAGTGCCTTTAATACCTATGGCATGCTCTAATCTCTGTAATAAAATTTTATGGTCAACAGTATCAAAAGCAGCACTGAGGTCTAACAGAACAAGCACAGAGATGAGTCCACTGTCTGAGGCCATAAGAAGATCATTTGTAACCTTCACTAATGCTGTTTCTGTACTATGATGAATTCTAAAACCTGACTGAAACTCTTCAAATAGACCATTCCTCTGCAGATGATCAGTTAGCTGTTTTATAACTACCCTTTCAAGAATTTTTGAGAGAAAAGGAAGGTTGGAGATTGGCCTATAATTAGCTAAGATAGCTGGGTCAAGTGATGGCTTTTTAAGTAATGGTTTAATTACTGCCACCTTAAAAGCCTGCGGTACATAGCCAACTAATAAAGACAGATTGATCATATTTAAGATCGAAGCATTAAATAATGGTAGGGCTTCCTTGAGCAGCCTGGCAGGAATGGGGTCTAATAGACATGTTGATGGCACTTGCGTAATGACCCTACCTCATCTGGGATTGATGGTCATTGTCATATATCAATAGTCAACATCGGTGTCTGTTCATCTGCGCTCTAACTTTGAAAATAATAGACCTTGGGTCTTCATTGTTGGGATCCACTTGCATAATGACCCTACCTCGTCTGGGATTGATGTCATTGTCATATATCAAGAGTCAAGATCGGTATCTGTTCATCTACGCTCTAACTTTGAAAATAATAAAACATGGGTCTTCATTTTTGGGATACACTCGCGTAATGACCCTACCTCGTCTGGGATTGATGGTCATTGTCATATATCAAGAGTCAAGATCAGTATCTGTTCATCTGCGCTTTAACTTTGAAAATAATAGACCATGGGTCTTCATTGTTGGAATACACTTGTGTAATGACCCTACCTTGTCTGGGATTGATGGTCATTGTCATATATCAAGAGTCAAGATCAGTATCTGTTCATCTTTGCTCTAACTTTGAAAATAATAGATGATGGGTCTTCATTGTTGGGATACACTTGTGTAATGACCCTACCTCGTCTGGGATTGATGTCATTGTCATATATCAAGAGTCAAGATCAGTATCTGTTCATCTGCACTCTAACTTTGAAAATAATAGACCATGGGTCTTCATTTTTGAGACACACTCGCGTAATGACCCTACCTCATCTGGGATTGATGGTCATTGTCATATATCAATAGTCAACATCGGTATCTGTTCATCTGCGCTCTAACTTTGAAAATAATAGACCTTGGGTCTTCATTGTTGGGATCCACTTGTGTAATGACCCTACCTTGTCTGGGATTGATGTCATTGTCATATATCAAGAGTCAAGATCGGTAGCTTTTCATCTGCACTCTAACTTTGAAAATAATAGACCATGGGTCTTCATTTTTGAGACACACTCGCGTAATGACCCTACCTCATCTGGGATTGATGGTCATTGTCATATATCAATAGTCAACATCGGTATCTGTTCATCTGCGCTCTAACTTTGAAAATAATAGACCTTGGGTCTTCATTGTTGGGATCCACTTGCGTAATGACCTTACCTCGTCTGGGATTGATGTCATTGTCATATATCAAGAGTCAAGATCGGTATCTGTTTATCTACGCTCTAACTTTGAAAATAATAAAACATGGGTCTTCATTTTTGGGATACACTCGCGTAATGACCCTACCTCGTCTGGGATTGATGGTCATTGTCATATATCAAGAGTCAAGATCAGTATCTGTTCATCTGCGCTTTAACTTTGAAAATAATAGACCATGGGTCTTCATTTTTGGGATCCACTTGCCTAATGACCCTACCTCATCTGGGATTGATGGTCATTGTCATATATCAAGAGTCAAGATCAGTATCTGTTCATCTGCGCTTTAACTTTGAAAATAATAGACCATGGGTCTTCATTTTTGGGACACACTCACGTAATGACCCTACCTCATCTGGGATTCATGGTCATTGTCATTTATCAAGAGTCAAGATCAGTATCTGTTCATCTGCACTCTAACTTTGAAAATAATAGACCATGGGTCTTGATCGTTGGCATACACATGTGTAATGACCCTACGTTGTCAAGGATTGATGATCATTGTCATATATCAAGAGTCAAGATTGGTATCTGTTTGTCTGCGCACTAACTTTGGAAATAATAGACCTTGGGTCTTGATCGTTGGCATACACATGTGTAATGACCCTACGTTGTCAAGGATTGATGATCATTGTCATATATCAAGAGTCAAGATTGGTATCTGTTTGTCTGCGCACTAACTTTGGAAATAATAGACCTTGGGTCTTGATCGTTGGCATACACATGTGTAATGACCCTACGTTGTCGAGGATTGAAAGTCTCAGGCATAGGGCAAGTCCAAAATTTTGTTTTACTTTTGTATGTTTGGAAACATACAAAAAGGCAAACAGGTCACTGATATCCAGGTCATTGCCAACAATGTTTTTAAAAGTACTTTTGATTTTTCATGATAACACCAGGACTGAGTGCAGAAATGATGAAAGGTGAAGTCATTTTAGGACCTGCTTTCCTCAACCTTGGCTTTCAGCTTTGACTGTAAACTTATTTCAAAAGTATGTGGGTATCGAAAACTGTCTGAAGTTGGGGATTTCTTTTTTTTTTTTTTTTTTTTTGGCTACATCAGTCTGAACTGCCTCAAATAGCTAAAAACAGGGCGATAACCCCACCAGGTCCGTCTTTGATTTTCCTTCTGACATGAAGCATGACCTTTGCTTCAAAATGTTCCGCTCGCAGATCCAGATCATGTTGCAGGTAAACGGCGAGATACGTTCAGGCAAAAATACGCTCTGCTCAAATGAAAGGAGTGCTGGGCCGAGGCCGCGCTTTACTGCCGCTGCAGCACCCACAACTGCTGGAAGCTATTCCCGATTTATTGGTTTCAATTTCACATCGCTTCATGTTTAACGCCCGCTGCTTCAGTCTGCTCCCGGCCTCTCGCACGCGTTCCTCTGCTCTCAAACCTGCCGGTGAGCACCACTCTCCTGCTGCTGTGTTCGTTTTTCTTTCCTTTCCACTTGATTATTCTTAATTTTTTATATTGTTTTTTTTCCCCTTCTGCACCACAGTTCTCTGTAATCGTTGCCTCCATTTTCGCTCTTTTGTGATCCTAATTTTTTACGTTGTCCTGTGGTCCTATTTGTATCGCAGGCATGAGGCACAGAGGATCAACTAAGGGCAAATAAAATGTAGTTATGATTAGTAGAAAGTTTTCACCATGATTAAAGCTACAGTGTGTAAAATTTAGCAGTGTTTATTAGCAGAAATGCAATAGTGATGAAAACCATTTGTTCATTCATGTGTAATTATCTAGGACTAAAATTAACCCTTTGTATCTACTGTATGTTCCACAGTGTAATTCGCAAATGTTTTTTCTTTCTTTGTTTTTAGCTACTTTGAGAGGTCCTGTAACCTGCACGCAGTGTGATTTATATACCAAAACATCATACTTTTTTTATTAATAATAATTATTACAATGATTATATAGGACTTTCCCAGGAATCAAAGCACTAAACAAAATAAACTACATTAAAGGTGTACAGCCACTGAGCTTTTTAAATTTAATTTAATTTTTTAGAATTTTCTTTGGCACCAGTACAATTTTATTTATTAGCTTTTATGATAGCCACATCATAGATCACACAGGGGCTTCCCCTGACTTGCACAAGGGATGCTGGGAAGCATGAGCCAATCAGAGTACAGAAAGGCCGGTAGCATTACTGACTGATCTCTTGAACAAAGCGATTAAAACTGGCAGAAACACTCCGAAACTGCTAATTTCTGTATAAATCTAATATAGTTCTCATATATTTTGTGAAAGTTGCCGAGAAATAAACCCTTCCAAATCTAAACATGCTATTTTTGAAATGAAATAACACCTCTGAAGTGATTTACAAGATATTTTAGACATTAGCATGCACACCCCATGTACGCGCATCACACGAGGTCAAAGGTAACGTCAGGTAATTTCAAAAACTATAATTGTTCAGGAATTTTCCCCAGGCAAATAATTTTGCAATGTTTCAAAAATAAACTGACATTATAACGCTTGGATTTCAGTAGAAAGTAAATTTTGTCAGTTTTGTGAAATTTGAAAAGCCATACAGCTTTAATAAAATAATTAATGGTAATAATAAAAGTATAAAAGTACAACAACTATGTTCAAAAATCCCAAATTAAAGTGTTGATAAAAGAGAAAAAAGGTGTGAATTATACTCCAGTGTAACATAATTAATATATGTTTTTCCTCTTCAAGATGCATTCTTTTTTTTTTTGACAGATGCGACTTATACTCCAAAAAAATCTGGTACATGGGTGCAGGCCCCCCTATGGAGGTCATGTTGATACAGTAGCCCATAAGGGACATGCTTAATCTGCCTTGTGCATTTTGCAGCACAGCGTGAAGACTGAAGCAACAACAAAAAGGAATCCATGGTTGTTCCAATAAAAATGTTTGATGATTGCTAGCGCAGGCTAGCAAGTTTGAAAATGCTCCATTTTGCAAAATTAAGGCTCCAACATTGTTCAACACAAGAGAAGGCAAAGGAGCATGAATTGCCTTAAGTGGCAACAGTATAATGCAATCTGCAGCCTCACCACTAGATGGCAGTAAATCTTGCAGACTGTAGCTTTAAGTCAAATCAAGTTTCTCTCCAACATAAACAGAGTGAGCGGACGTTTATATGTAGTTTTAACGACCTCAACTCCAACTTGCTCTTCATTAAATTTTTTTCAAAGTTAAATGACCACCTGTTTCACTCGTGTTCACCGCCTTCTGTTTCATTTGTCACCGCTAATTTTTGAAACTAAAATTGAAAAGGAAAAAAGAAAACTGCTGCACACGTTCTCCTGTTGCAGCTGTGTCCTCCCTTTCTCCTCTCGTCGCCGGGGCCCTCGGCTGCCCTTCCTCCGTGACTGTGTGTGCAGTCCCACCGCGGTGGCGGAATGACCCGCAGGCTGTGAATTTAAACGAGGCCGAGAGCCGGGCAGGACTGTGCCGCACCCGGCCATATGGCTGTGTCTCTGACAGAGGTACGGGGGGGGGGCACAGCAAGGATGAAGGGGAAGAAACAACGAGGGAGATGAAGAGGAAACTTGGGTAAAAGTAAAAAAAGGAGGCATGCATACTGCAGTTCACCAGACCGCTGTAAATATCAGGAAGAGTGTTCACCTTTGAGTGTTGATTTTTGTTTAATCCATTTATTTTCTAGTAATTATTCAGTGACTTTATATCACCTTAGTCAAAGATCATTGCTTTGAATGTGCTCTGTAGATAAATTTGAGTTTGACTAATGCACGAAACATTGGAGTACCAAATGTTTCGTGCATTCCGCTGTGGGACGTGGATGAGAGTCGATGACTTCCCCTGGACCGGACACCAGTCAGACACATGTCACTTCCTCAGGCAAGGTCGGTACCCATTTACACACCGCTGTAGCTGGTCAGATTGTTGCAGTGTGTCATGCTGCTGTTGCTTTTCCTTTAGATGTAGTTTGTGTTAGCACTGTTGATCTGTTGTATTGCTCTACCTTACTGATTCTTGAAGCTTGTCCTGCTGTAGACTGTCCAATTACAGTCGCCTACCTGTTGTTGTAACATGCGCTAACGCTGTAGCTTGTTGTACGCCACACTGTTGTGGTGAATCATGTTATTGTTGTGTTTTATGTTGAAGCTTGTGCTATTGTAGCTTTTCATGCCGTTGATCGCTGTACATTGCTGCATTCATCTTTCCCTCAATCCTGACTAGTCTCTCAGTTCCCGCTGCTGAAAAACCTCCTCACAGCATGATGCTGCCACCACCACGCTTCACTGGAGGGATGGTGCCTGGTTTTCGCCAAACATGACACCTGACATTCATGAAGAAGTGTTCAATCTTTGTCTCATCAGACCAGAGAATTTTGTTCCTCATGGTCTGAGAGTCCTTCAGGTGCCTTTTGATAAACTCCAGGTGGGCTGCCATGTGCCTTTTACTAAGGAGTGGCAGCTGTCTGGCCACTCTACCATACAGGCCTGATTGGTGGATTGCTGCAGAGATGGTTGTCCTTCTGGAAGGTTCTCCTCTCTCCACAGAGGAATGCTGGAGTTCTGACAGAGTGACCATCATGTTCTTAATCACCTCCCTGACTAAGGCTCTTCTATCCGATCGCTCAGTTTAATGGGTGGCCAACCCTAGGAAGAGTCCTGGTGGATCCAAACTTATTCCATTTATAGATGATGAGGTCACTGTGCTCATTGGGACCTTCAAAGCAACAGAAATGTTTCTGTACCCTTCCCCAGATTTGTGCCCTGAGACAATCCTGTCTCAGAGGTCGACAGACAGACAATCAACTGAATTTACCCCAGGTGGACTCCCATTAAGCTGCAGAAACATCTCAAGGATGATCAGTGGAAACAGGATGCACCTGAGCTCAATTTTGAGCTCCATGGCACAGGCTGTGAATACTTACGTACTTGTGATTTCTTAGTTTTTTTTTTTAATAAATAAAAAAAAAGTCTTTAAAAAAAACTTTCACAATGTCATTATGGGGTATTGTGTGTAGAATTTTAAGGAACAAAAAAAAAAGATTTTCATCAATTTTGGAATAAGGCTGTAACATAAAATATGGAAGAAGTGAAGCACTGTGAATACTTTCCAGATGCAATGTAGTTTGCATTCTTAATCATTCCCAAAAAGGCAGAATAAATTCTTCATGGGTGTAATAATTCTTTGTAGAACTTTTAATTAATTTACAAAAATCTAAAAAAAAAACAAAAACAAAAAAACAAACCTTTTTTGCACATTCATTTTGGGGTATTGTGTGTAGAAATTTGAGGAACAAAAATGATTTTCATCCATTTTAGAATAAGGCTGTAACATAACAAAATATGGAAGACGTGAAGCACTGTGAATACTTTCCAGATACAATGTAGTTTGCATTCTTAATCATCCCCAAAAAGGCAGAATAAATTCTTCATGGGTGTAATAATTCTTTGTAGAACTTTTAATTAATTTATAAAAATCTAAAAAAATAAATAAATAAAATAAAATAAATAAACTTTTTGCATAGTCATTATGGGGTATTGTGTGTAGAATTTTGAGAAAAAAAAAAAAGAATTTCATTTTCATTTTGGAATAAAGCTGTAACATAAAAATATGTGGTAAAGTGCTGTGAATACTTTCTGGATGTACTGTTGTATCTCATCAAATTGCTGTAGCCTTTCGTGTTGCAACATGTACTGGTGTAGCTTTTCATGGAGTTATAGCTTTTCATGTATTATTCTTATCTTGTTGCATTGTTGTAGCTTGTACTACTTCTGTAGCTGGTCTTCTTGTAGTGTGACGTATCCGTCTGTCTGCTGTACATGAATGGACTTCATTCACATATTTTCCATTTTGAAAGGAATTTTTAAAAAGGTGCTGCAATCTGAATACGTGCCGTTATCTGGCACAAGGAAGGTCAGAAAGAAGCACAAGAAAAGAGAGGAAATGTGGCTCTCTCAGCTGAAAGAGTGGGAAAAGGAGTGAGGAAGGGAATGCAGAAGTGCACGGTGAGGAGGAAATTGTCTGACATTAATCTGCAGGAAGCAGCGAGGAGGACGGAGGGAGGGAAGGGTGGTCGCAGGTGCAGGTGCAGGTGGGAAAGGAGCGTCGAAGATACCAAAGAGACAGATTTTGACTGCCACATCTGCTGTTAAAATAGCGACGGAGGGAGACGAAAGAGTGCGCAGAGGTGAAGGCAGCAATGGTAAATAAGAATAATTACTAAAAGAACATCACGTGTATAACGGAGAGATAGAGTGAGAATAGAAGGCCAGATGGAAGGAGGGAGGGAGGATAGAAGAAAAGACAGGACAATATATGTGACATGCTGGTCCGGCCTGTTGGTATCGAGCTCGCCTCTACGGGCCCTAGGGTGCAGACGGACAGAGGGAGGGAGTCGAGGAGAGGGGGAGATCAATTCTGTCAGAACTGGGTTCACACCCCCGGGGCCACAGAACTGGGCTGGCCCAGAGAGAGCAAGGACGGGGAGGGGTGCACTGGTGCTATTTTTATCATTTTATTGTAAGTGTTCCACAGAAAGAGAAAAGGAGACGTGTGCATGAATTATCCAAGACGGAGACACTAGTGCGACGGATAAAACTCGGAATACATCAGTCAGTAAAGCCCTCTGTAGGAGGACATTCAAGAAGAAGAAGAAGGGCCAATGATACTTTTGTCACTGTCGGGGTGAGGAGGAGACGCAGTCGAGAGAGCGACCGGAACAAGAGCGAGACAAAGACAGCAAGAAAGAGGGAGGTAACCCCGCCTTGTCCCCAGCACCGGGGGAAATCTCCAACTCCAAGGTTAATTAAGCACTGGAAATGAGATCAAGAAGCTTTCCCTTTCCAACTCATTAACCAATTACAACACTTCTTCAAAACAGTTCGGTGCTCATCTCAGAGTTGAGAATAATTGTCTGTCAACGTAAATCAAAAGTCACATCACGCAATAGGGCAAGAGAGTAAACAACTGCGAGCACGCGCCTGGATGTCCAAACAGCAGGCGCTGATCGGAGCATATGAAAAATCTGAGAAATTCGGAAAGTTGGTCAACACTGCACAAGTATCGTTCACAGATCTCATCAGTAGACTGACAAGCACAAGAAGGTTATTTATGTGCATTGCGAGTGCAGTGGATTCAGAAATAAACTGTAGTTGTGCAATCTTGAGGTATTTTTTAAAAGCCTACAATAAATTTTGTAGGCTGATTACACAACGTAATTTTGGAGAGATGAAGCGGATTGTGAACATGGAAAAGACAAACATTGCATGGAAAGCAGAGCGGAAATCTTAAGTGTCTACAAACTGACCTGGATTTCTTACAGTTTTCTTCTATACTTTATTCGTGAAGAATAACTATGATGATTAAAGTAAAAATCACCAAGACAGAATACTAGGGGAGCTACGACCACTACCTTGCACACACACACACACACACACACACACACACACACACACACACACACACACACACACACACACACACACACACACACACACACACACACACACACCACCCAGGACTAAACCTAACCAACTTTTTTAGGTTCCTTAGATGACCCCAAAACACAATCAAGATGTTCCCAAAAATAAAAACTGGCCTCAAGCCAGTTATCCAAGATGGCCACCAAAATAAGGTGTTTTCACTTAAACACCAATGATTTCTGTCATTATTAAGTCTACTGTTTGTTCCTACTATGTATTTTAATGATAAGGGTCTATTGGTGGCCATTTTGGATGCCATTTTGAATCTTAAACCCATGAATGAATTTAGTTTAGGCACAAATGAGTTTGCTGTGACCTGCAATGGTCTTCCCATTGAATCTCTGTGATATTTCAGTTGTTTATATGTTGTGTACAGGTGTTTTAGTGAATAAACCCTATTTTGGCAGCCATCTTGGACAACTGGCTTGAGGCCAGTTTTTATTTTTGGGAACATCCTGGTTGTGTTTTTGGGTCATCTAAGGAACCTAAAACAGTTGGTTTGGTTTAGTTCGGGGGGGGGGGGGGGGGGGGTGTGTGTGCAAAGGTAGTGGTTATAGCTCCCCTAGTAGGAGGAGGTCTGGGGTAATTTGAGTGCCAGAATGCATGAAAATCCATTTTTATTGCAAAATGGAAAAAAGCAGTCAACTATAGAATGATATGAAAATAGGAAGAAAGTCAAAATTACAAAGTAAAAAGTAAATATTTCAAACTTCTAAGCCATAATTAAAGCTATTAGGTCAAACTATGGACTGTACGTCATAATTGTAATGCACAAAATGTAAGCTTTTTAAACCTCAAACAAAATTTCAAAGTCACCAAAATTTCAACTTTATGTATAAGTCACAATTAAAGACACTCAGACAAAATATTGACTAAGTCACACTTACAATACTCATTAAAAATTAAGTTTATCAATTTGTAAATGGGATTTTAAAAATTTTACCAAGAACAAAATACTGACCTAGTATCTTAAGTCAGTTATAATATTAACTGAAATTACATTTTTTTAAAGTCCTTAAGTGAGATTTTTATCAATTCCAACTTGTTAAAAATATAGTTAAGCCAAAATATCGACTTGTTACATCACAATTATTGGATACTAGGTCAAGCGTTCTACTTTCTAGATAATTAAAATAAATATGGTCTAGCCAAAACGTCAGCTTTCTAAGTTATAACTACGAGACACTGTCAAAGTACAGCTAGATTTCAACAACTTCAACAATGACCGCATCAAAACTATCATTTAGAACATAGAAAATTTAAATGTTGACCGAGTATCTTATCCTAGAAAGCAAAGAATTACTTATGACTTAGAAAGCTGACATTTCGACTTTCTAAGTCATAGTGATGAATTATTAAGTCAAAATGTCAACTAATATAAATTAAAAGTCATAAAGGAAATCCTGGCACACTTATGGCACCCACATTAGTTTAAAACTTTTTAAATTACTACAGAGATGCGAGTTCTGCCGAAGTCACTACTTAAAATGAAGTTTGATAGTGTAAGACTTCGGTAATAAATGAGATCCTTGCTGCTGGTCGGTACGTGGGAGAGTCCGGGGACACACTGTCACCGCAGTAATTTAAGGCCAGTGTCAGAGTCTTTTTTTGACCTCGGATCAGTAGTTCTATCACAGTCACACAGCCACAGGCTATTTCAATGGCACACACTGTGCTACGACAAGGTCACTCCAATAAATTATTCGATGGAGGAAAAACTCAGAACATAACAAAGTAAAAACCACCTGTTTCATTGCTTAACATCATAGTTTACATTGGTGTGTTTGTTGAACCCCTTCCTCTGCCACCACGATTCAGTTCGTCCTCAAATTCAAAAAGGGATTTACTACTTACAATTTATTTGTTCCTTTGCACAAAGTAGAACCTGTAAATTGTCATGAGTGATAAATTCAATTATGATGTAATTTCATTGTAGGTAGGTAGACAGGAAGGGAGATACATGTAGACAGATCAGTAGGTAGACAGATCTTCCCCTCTCGTTTTTGAAGATAACTTAAAAAAATATATAACCCAATGCTAAAATACCCTCAACCGTATGAGCATTGTGTTCTTTACAATTTGCAGTCGTTTAACTAATTATTAACAACCTATTGTCTTACACACAATTTGCATATGTTCAATAAAGCCCCTCTATCAATCAAATCAATCAATCAAAAACAATATTTAGGTTCTATAGCGGAAGTTGTGCCAATCAAGAAGTATTTGTAGATCACCCTCTGTCCATTTGCAGGTATTAATAAGACAAATGTAACTCCAGAGAGGGTTAGCTTTGAGTTAGCAGAAGTTAGCATACATGCTAATGTCTGCAAAATGCCTCAAATGACTCAGGAGGTGTTATCAGGTTACATAAACAGTGTTTTCAGTTTTAGAAGTGTTTTATTTCTCGCTAACATTTACATAATATATAACAAAGCAGGATATATTTACACAAAAACAAAACAGAGTTTTGCAGCTAGCTATCAGCCTAAGATGTCACAATGCTAACATCCGCGAAATGGCTTGTAAATATGTTCAGAGGTGTTATTAGGTTCCAAAAACAGCGTTCTCAGGTTTAGAAGTGTTTATTTCTCACTAGGTTTTACATAATGTATGAGAAACGTATATAAACACACAAAACAAAGTCGTTATGGAGAGACCAGCCACTGACGTCACAGTGCAGCTCTACTCCGACTGGCTGTCATGCCTGCCACTCAAACACAAAACTGAACAGATTGAAAGAGAATGTGATTTTTTAACCTCTTAAAATACTTCAAGATTAGTTATCTTTGAACTCATTCAAGGTCTGTGTCCCATGAATATTTCCTGTAAATGTGAAGACTCTGGGAATAATAGGACTGGACTTATGCTGAGGACAGACAGACGGACAGACTGACAGATACAAAGTCTTCGTACTACACATTAGCTGTATTTGGTGGCTTCGGGTAACAATAAGTTCCATCATCTTATAACTCACCAAATTAAAAGGAGAAAAATTGGAAAAGGATAAAACCTTAAAAATATTAATCAAGTTAGCGTAAATACTACTTGTTAATTTAATCCGGGTCAACCTATCGGCTTGTTACCAATAAAAGTATGTTTTACAGTTGGGCAGGATGGTTAGTAGATTCTGGATTGTGAGGAAAACTAAAAGCAGGTGTAGTTGTCAGTGAGAAATATGTGGATTCTCAACACAGTCTCACGGAAGGTTGTGTTGGCATCACATA
Organism: Thalassophryne amazonica; assembly: GCF_902500255.1. Lineage (NCBI taxonomy): Eukaryota > Metazoa > Chordata > Actinopteri > Batrachoidiformes > Batrachoididae > Thalassophryne > Thalassophryne amazonica. Next base: position 19,153,723 of record NC_047124.1, on the reverse strand, counting down.
AAGTGATCTATTCAACTGTGATACCCTTGTGAAATGTAGTAGAGTTTCGTGATTGTATCAATTCAATTTCGTGATGTATCACAATCTAACAGTTGATAAACTGCCGCGATACTGGGCTGTACTTTAGACATGCCATGGGACATTAGGGTTACAGTTAGGGCTAGACTGCACCGTCACAAAAATCTACTACATTTCATGATGGTATCACAAGCTAATACAGTGAGACTGTGCTGGGATTCTTGTTCAGTAACATTCTTGGAGTAGTGACTATACTGCTGTGTTTTAATGAATGCTGGGAGGGCGGAACGTACATGCATAAACATGCACATATGGACGTCTCATGAACAAAAGGTGCATACATGGCCAAACTGACAATTTTAATGCAAGGCAGTAAAGCTCAGAGCACAGAGGGAGTGCTGCCTCATTTTCTACACAGGATGCCATTACCCCATAGAAAATAGTTGTTGGCTGCTATATTAATGTTTAAAATGCCGTTCATAGTGCCTTTAAGCGAACTTAGGGATATTTCTTGACTCATGTGCGTACCAGAAAATAACTCTTAAAAAACATTTAATCTAAATAAAAAGTGTTAAGCTGGCACCTTAACACATTTCATCTAAATAAAAAGTGTTAAGCTGGCACCTTAACTATTTGAGTAGGTGGATCTTTTATTTGTGAACAAAACTACTGCATGTCCTTGTTAAACCTGTGCTGCGTTTTGATTAATTTACAAAACACGCTCCTCAGTAAGCATTTCTGCACTTTATCACACATCCAAAAAGAAAAAAAAAACAAACAAATGTTGCTTTCTACAAAATCCTGAGTTTTATGTGAGGATAAACCAACTGTGCAGAGCTAAGAAAGAATTCCCCGTAGAATTAAGATGTGACATGAAGAACAGATGGAAGAAGCCTGAATTTCACGACTACAGTTGCATAACCTCATTTAACAATGAGGTTTGCCCTATATGATTTATAGATTGTAAATGCGTGAGAACAGGGAGACGGGACGAGCACCGCTACATATTGTTATTGAGACTTAAATATGCACAAATAAAATGAGAATTTAGGTAAAAAAGGAAAAAAAGATAGAAAAAGGGCAAAAGTTGGACTGGATAAATTCCCGCCCGTCTCTTACACACTGTTCTGCTGTTGTTCATTTGTCTCAATTAGCGAGTGTCCATTCTGGTTGGACAGTCTGCAAATTCATTCCACCTACATTGCCTAGAACATTTTTTTTTCTTTTTATGCCTCTTCCTTTCTATATACTGCCAAGTGGGAATGCTGCATCACAGAATTTTAGCAATAAATGTTTGTTTTTTATTATTATTTTTAGATATGGAAAAGAGACTAGTAAATACAGGCAGATCCATTTGGACTTTTTACACTTTCTGTAATTTTGCCTCACGTACCTCTGCAATAGCACTGAAATGAACTAAGATATTCTTGTACTGTCGACTTTTAGCTTTAATTCAAGCAGCTTAACAAAAATATATTAACCATTTACAAATTACAGCTATTTCCATACACCGTTCCTCCATTTCCAATTCCCAAAACTAAATATAAGCATAATTTTAAAAACAAGTCACTTTTGCAGCCAGTTATCTCTGGTACATTTGTCTGCAGTTTGCAGTTTTACCATTAAGACTCGAGAGACTGGAAACAGTTCAACATGTATTCCATATATTTATATATAAACAAACAAAAGACAGTCTTTTGGGTCAATCCTGCTTCTGACAGCGTTAGGACAGTGTCAAACTCCAATCCTGCCATCAGAAGAAGGCAGGGGTGGAGCCTACCCTGTGTCAGACAGGGACCAACTGTACTGGAAGGGTGGAGGAGGGCACAGGCCTGGCCAGAAACCTAGGCATGAAAAATAGGGACCAACCAACCAGTGGTCACCGGGTGGATGAGGTAGAGTCATGGTCCACAACCCCTGCATCAGGCAGGGACCAAATGATGGTGTCAGGTCTATCGCTGTTGTTTCATGCTTCCATCACAAAATGAGTCACATTTTTGTGATGCGGTACATCACCCTGCATTTCGTGATACTGTCACAAAATAAATTTGTGCTCCCGTCCCAAAAGTGCCATATTTTTGTGGCAGTATCACAAAAGATTGGGTTAGGCATGGGATTGATTGTTGATTGTTGGCATGCTCCAGGCCAACAACAGGGACCAACTGGTGGCAGCAGGGTGGAGGAGGCAGAATCCCAGTCAGTGACTGCATGGAGCAGAGAGCTGAATAAGGATGACATCGTCAAATGGCTTTGACGTTTCCTATAGACCCCTTGCAATCCCGGCCAATCCCTGTCACCATATTTCCGATCATGCACAGTGCTCCCAGGATTATTTACACGAGAAATAACATACGTACTGCGAAGTGTGGGACAAGCTTAGAGATACACTCATCATGTCTGAACTTGATAGTGGAGTACGTGAACATACCAGGCAACTTTCTGGCACCCAGTTACAGTGGTAAAAGGAGAAAATTGCCATTTTGGGTGCTTATGACACGTACACAGCACTAGCTGTATTGTTTTCTTTGTTGACTGCACCTGGAGAAGCAGTGCAGGCCTTGAAGTAGAGCAACATCATGGTGTACCTCATTGACAATGCTTCACCATACACCTTACAAACAATGAAAGTCCACAAGAGTTTGGACAGCTACAGGTTCTTCAGAGCAGGCTGGGTGAATGACGTTCAGATCTGGAACCTTCACTCCAAAAAGCTGCATGCTATCACTCAGGCTCAGCATGCTAAGGACTTAGTAAGTTGAATATTGCAGACTAACATATTTATAATAGTATTTATTGATCATGTTGATCATTAATTCTATTAAATTTTGTGTACACTGTTGTGGGATTGTAGAGAAAAACCCAACTGAGTCTCACTTTGCTTTTAATGGTCCCATTGCAGCTTCTGTAATGAAACGAGTAACTTTTTCGTGACGCGGGGTACTTTTTTAAATTTATTTTACTATTTGTAACCCTAACCTTAGTGCTAATATTCGTCATTAACTTTAATGAATTTTGTGTACGCTGTCGCACCTCCCCGTAACTAAATAAGTCAAATTTTCATGACTTTTTTTAACCATTTCGAACCCTACCCTTGGTGATAATGTTCGTCATTAACTTTATTGAATTTTGTGTACTCCGCGGTGGAGGTCGATGTATACATTGCAGACTAGCTGCTTGTGATTAGAGATACGGCTGTTACTGATTAGACAAATCTGAATGAAAGCTTGAAATCGCAATCTACCTGTCAGAACTTTTTACTTTTTCATTTCTCAAAAAATCTGAGTTGGAATGACTGTGCAAGCAGACGAGTGAGGGAAGCCACCAAGACATGACAGCCATGACCATGCTGAAGAAATGACAAATTTCTGTGGCCACGAGTGGAGATTTTTGTGCGTTGTGTAAGCTTTGTGTGTTGTGCCAAACAAGAGAACACATAAAATCTAGGCTTAATTCTATTCGACACAGCCTTAAATTTTCTGTACTTACAAAAAAAATGTTTTATTTATTCACTCAGTGTATTTCACAGGGTATGTGCCAAATAGTGTGGTTGGTTCCAGCTGTCACATAGAGCGCAACCATAAAATTGATGAGTTAATAAAATTGTTTTTTTGTTGTTGTTGTTGTTGTTTTTGTTTTTTAAACAGAAAACAGGTTTTTATTTGTTCCATAAGATAAATCATGGGTTTACTGGGAATGGTTTTAAATTGTGTGCCTGAAAATGTTTTGCCTCTCATTCCCTCGCCATTCCTCTTTAATAGAAAGCAGAAGCAGCGGCAGCTGGGTGGTCAACTGTTGTCCTTCACATCCCAGTGATCAGCTCATTCCGATCGCCGTACATTACTTTATTAAGGCTTTGACATTAAGGGCACAAATGAGAGCTCTAAACGTGCCTGTACTGTAAAAAGTGGGTCGAATAATCAAAGCACCTGGACAAAATAAAACCTCTACAATCAAATTGGAGATTATTTTAAAGTCGATACTGCCTACGTTTGTCAGCTTTTTAACCACTGGTTGGTGCTCGAATGGACTGGATGTTGGGTACGGTTGTGGAAACAGTACAGGTCCAAGTCTTTAGGGTCCTGGTGCTTCCTGTCTTGCTGTGTGGTTATAAAACTTAGGCGCTATCCAATGACCTAAAGTGATAATTGGATATCTTTGGTACCAAGTCTCTTCAAAAGACCCTTGGGTACTCTAGGATGACTACAGTTCCACAGTGATGCCGCAAGACACTGATCCAGGACTTGCCCCGGACCTTACCTGACCTGAACCACTACAATACACATTTGACACATTAATTAATGTGTTCTTCTGCTATTTTAAAGCGTCTCCAAGTGGCATTTAAGCGTATAAGTACTCAAGTCCTCACCCTAAACATTCACCAAGAAATTTCACTTAGGGGATTGAAAAAGTACCTTCTGTTAGGGCCCCTTCACACATAGTGTGAAGTTTGGTCGAAGTGCGCATGAAGCAGGAATCGTGTGCAAAATGTGTAAAGTCGTGCCTGCCCCGTGAGAGCCCATCAAACCTTCTTGTGGCAGGCGTCGGCCAAATTCCAGGTGACACACATGAACATCTAACACCGCTCGCATGGCACTTAGAAAATGTGTGGCCATTCGCAGCATTAACACAACAGTCTGCAGACAATCATTGGCAGTGAAATTTGTTTAAGTGTCCCACGTGTGTGGCTTTGGTGTGTGCGCTAAACTGACAGGAGGTGTGACCAGCGGCAGAAGTAGCTGTGGAGATCTGTGGATCTGGACATCCCAGCTGGACAACATATAATGTGTTTGGACAGACATGGACTAACAACTGCCCACTGTGACGGGCATGTCTGCTTGCTGTCATCACCTGGACACAAATAAAAACAAATATCGCCATGGCGATGGGCTGCAGCGTGCGCACGCTCGCTTGCTTGCTGCAGCCCATCGCCATTGACAGACTACCCCCCAGGTTGAAACTGCCCATCAGATCAGAACACACAGCGGGCGATCTGACTGTCACGTCACCCGGGTGAGCTCTGTTCCACATGACGCGGTGTCTGTGCTGCAACGCGCCATCCACAAGACACCTGTGTCAGGCAGAACACACGCGGGGGCGACTGGACGCACCAGACCAGTAGATGTGGACATGACCAGAGCACATTGTTTCTCATTCATGTCATTTCATGACTGTACATCAGTGACTGTGGGTCATCTAGAGGAACAGACGGATCACATTTGTATTGCTCGCTTGATAAATGCGGTGTTTTTATATGGTGTGTGATTTTAATTTTTTTGTAATACTTCCAGGTCCTTCCTGATATGAGGCAGGTTCCCACAGCTTTCAAAGGACAGCTCTGTAGTTCAGTGGTAAAGTTTCTGAGTGGCAATCATAGCTTTTTAGAAGGCGTGAATTCGAGTCCCATGGGTGGTATGTTTTTTTGTGTGTTTTTTTTTTTCCCCACATATGCAGTGCGATGTGGTCCCACAGGTACCAGCTGGTTTTTATTTTTATTTATTCCACATAAGCGGCGCGATGTAGTGCACCTTGCACTATGTTAGTACTCGAAAGACACCATCACATGCATGAACTCTCGCACCGAGATCATGCACACCTACCCATTGGCGCAATGTTTCGTGGTGCACCATTTCAAACTGTTTCGTGCCGTTTCACTGTATTCGACCAAACTTCGCACTATGCGTGAAGGGGCCCTTACCTTGGTCTATATCACTGGTTTAAAAAAAACTGACTACATTGGCCTTTCTTGAAGAATTGCCTGTGGACCACTGGTGGCCTGTGAGCAATCCCTAGTGGTCTGTCAGCACACTGGCAAAATATCACATTTTAAATTACTATTATATTCCAAATGAAAAAAAGTTTCTCTATAGAAGCATATTGCATTCACTGGATACAAAAAAAAAAAAAAAAAGATTTGACCTGATTTCGTAATTATGAGATGAGCAGTCTAATTTTTTATCCAGTGAATACAATATGCTTCGGTATTTCTCAAACTGTTTACACAAGACTCCAAACTCATGCAAATTCTTACTGTTTTTGGATATTTGGGGATCGGCATTATTTATTTATTTATTTATTTTTGGCAAGTGGTCCATGATAAAGTAAGACTAAGTTTAAAACTTCCAAATGTTTTTATTATTATTATTATGATTATTATTAGTATTATTATTGTTGTTGTTGTTGTTGTTATTGTTATCATTTGTACTAATTGAATAAAATTAAATGTTAATAATTTTACTTGCAATGTAAAATTACAGGTAAAAATTTATTTTTATTTTATTCAAGAAATTATCAAAGATAATTAATCAATATGCAAACAATGGAACAATTCACCTAAAAAAAAGTCAAAGGATAGTTATAAAATAATTGTATTGTTTACTATTTAATGCTCATCAATCACTCTTACATAAACTGTTTATTTAGACTATTGCAGTGTCCGTAGGAAGTTTGTATTGCTATTAAAAATTGGGAGCTTAAGTAGATTTTTCTCATGGGTGGTCGTATGAGGCTGTGTTTGAAGGTGGGATGCACAAAGAGGTGTACTTATGTGATATTATTAATTGAATATAGTATTTCATATTCTTTAAAAAAAATCAGTTTTATTATCAATTATATGAAAATAAAAGGATTCCTATTAAACATGTTATTTGAAAGAGACTCAGGCAAAATTAAACAGAACATTTAGAATATTTGAAACACAGTACTCCACCACGTGAACACAGTTTGTTTAAACGTGAACTCACAGCAAATAAGTTTTTTCAGCTTATGTACTTACTGAAACATTGCACAAGTAGTGCGAAATCTGTTGATGTTATCAAAAAAATGGATTTTAGCTAACGTCTCCTCAGTGTTGTCAAGTTAAACTCGATCACAAGGAACACTGACAGTATGTGTTTCACAGTAAAAGTATTTGCTGGGATGCTGGCATTAAACGGCTTATTGTGAAATGGTGCAAGCAACATGACCTATCTGATGCTGTTTAACTTTGCTACCAGTAACATCAGCAAGCCACGCCATCTTGGAAGTACGAATGTTACAGTGTTAATCAAAATAAAGGTCTCAAAATCAAAGTTTTGAAAATTAATTCCCCAAATTTTCATAAAAAAGGATGCGCATCATCGTACTACGTGCAAGCTATTTCCAAAAACTGAGGCCGATCTGACAAATAGAGAGATATGCGAGCCACATACACACAGATGCTTCTTGCTTTATAGATAGATGTTTCTGATTATTTTTACCCCCACTTTGCATTTTTATTTTTTTATTGTGCCTTACACTTCTTTTTTGCTAAATACTACATATACAATGCAAATGTATTAATCGTATAAGAACTTAAGTTGGCGCTTTAGTTGATAAGTGGAAGATTCAACTCCCAAAGCAATGTTTAAATTGATCCTTTTTCACTCACTAATATCATAAGAGGCGACTAAATGAAAGCTCTGAGTGCCAGCTGCACACAAATTCACATTTTCATTTTGATCTATTTAAATATTCATTACATAAAGTGTTTATACTGTACTGTAAGCTTGAATTCAATGATTGGGGAAAAAATACTTTGCTACAGACTGTTATATATGACACAATGCTTGAAATATGTGCCGAGCGTCCTCTTCAGCACCGCAGCCGGCTGACCCTGAGCGGCTCTTAGACACTCACACAAACACTTATATACTCACCACTTTCAAAAATGCAAAAGTTTAGCGTTCATAGATAGACCACTCAAACTCCTAAAAAAAATTTTTTCCTCTTCCCAGAAGAAAACATGATCTTTGTATAGTGCATAATAGCTTAGTTTTGAAGGGAACTCAATCTGGTCTCTATTTTTAGATGTTTTTAGGTTTAGTGGAGTAGGTATGTGAAATAACCTTTCAAATGGTTTGTTTAAAAAAAAAAACCTCAGACAATGTTTTGAAAAAGCCCAAAGGCCACTCAAATTTTCAAGATGGTGACTATCCTGAAAAATGATCAGCGTTCTGTCATATTGAACTGGACTGGATCCCACCACATGGACCAAAATGGACTATCTTGGTTTACTGATTGTGAACATTAAGTTCTACATTGGCCCCAAGGCCCATCGGACCAGTGCAAATCATGTCACAAAGTGGGCGGGTATCTACAACTTCCTGTGAATGGGATGTAAGTGCCTGAGCATTTTCAAAAAGGAGTATATTTGCCATATTTGTTGCTTGCAATCTGAAAGATTGCCTTGAAATATTTTGATATGTGCTACTCTATCTTTTCATTCTGAGGAAAAAAACAAAAGTTAATTGGTGCAATATTGAGCCAATCAAAGTCTAACCAGCTACAGGAGGCAAGCTACAAGCACTCATGGCAAACCACTTCTAGTCACCACTGAAGTTGATTGTTGAGGGACTCATTCCTGTTGTAAACCTATTGATTATATAGTTAGCTGCTTACCTTAACCTCCTGTCCATCTGGTGCCTTACTTAATGATTACAAGTTGATACCTGATGGGTTCATTCCTGTAGTTTGCCAAAGAAAGAGCCCATCATCGGAGAGCAACTTGTAATAACTCAGTGGACAGAACAGGAGGTTAAGGTAAGTGGCTAACTTTATAATCCGTACTTTTAAAATGTTTGTTCACATTTAGGGAGGTAAGCATCCACATTTACCTTTGTAGGGATCCCCTACTTGCCGCCAGACACCTCTAATAACATTTTCCCATGTTCAGTGGGGACAAGAAGCAGTTTACCCTAAGCATTATTAACTTGCCCCATAGAGTTACATTGTGTTGTTGGGGCGCCAAAGAAAAAGGGAGGGGGAAAAAATCCAAAAACAAAGCCCAGGTTGTAAAATATTGAATTTCCCCTTTAATATATCTTTGCAATTACTGTCTCAAAACCTTTTTAGCGCTTATCATGCAGCTGTGTATCACTGTTATTTCAACTGTCTGACCAGTATATAATCACAAATGAGACATAACTGTCACACAAGGCCCACGGTGAAGCTGAATGTCTTCATTTAAGTGCTTTTGTGAGGGGAGCGCAATTTTACAAGGGCAATTAACACCTACAGATGACTGGAGAGAACCTTTTCTTCAGCAGCAAATAAAACCGTGTTGTTGTTCTTTCATTTTAGTGTGCATACAGCTATAACTTGTGATATTCCAAAAGTATTTTGTGTTTGGCTGTTTTACCTGTAGAAAATGTGCCATTATGTATATTATGTGTGCGCGGAGGAAACGACGTCTTGTCCGAGTGTCAAACCGTTTGAGGTTCGACTTGACCATTCACGTGAACATTTATTGAACCCTCTGGGGAGCAACCAATCAATGAGCTCCTGCTGAGCACAGAGATTAAATCAGCCTCCCCTCACCTGGCAAATGAGCAGCGTTGACAAATTAGTGAGGTTTTTGGATACACTGCATTTTTCCTGTGGTCATATCGGTCGTCATCATGAACATGAACTTGGATGAGAATGTGACTTTGAAGGTGTAGTCCCTTTAGATTTTTCAAAATAATTGACAGGATTTAAAATGTGTTACAATGTGGTTATAAAGTAATTTTATTTTAAGGGTATTGCAAAATTCCAGTAAATTTTAGCAGTGGTAACGTCTTTTGTGGGCAGCGGGGGGGTACAGTTGGTGAGATACCATGGCATATACGAGGTCTATTAGAAAAGTATCCAACCTTATTATTTTTTTCAAAAACCATATGGATTTGAATCACGTGTGATTACATCAGACATGCTTGAACCCTCGTGGGCATGCGAGAGTTTTTTCACGCCTGTCGGTTACGTCATTCGCCTGTGGGCAGTCTTTGAGTGAGGAGTGGCCCATCCTCTCGTCGTTTTTTTTATTGTTTAGGAATGGCTCAGAGACTGCTGCTTTGTTTGATCAAAATTTTTTCAAAACTGTAAGGCACAACTGAGTGGACACCATTCGATAAATTCAGCTGGTTTTCGGTAAAAATTTTAACGGCTGATGAGAGATTTTGGTCTGCAAGTGTCGCTTTAAGGACGGCCCACGGCGCCTGACAGCGCCCTGCGCTTCGAGGCGGCAGCGTCTTGCCATTTCAAGTTGAAAACTTCCACATTTCAGGCTCTGTTGACCCAGTAAGTTGTCAGAGAACAGAGAACTTTCAGAAGAAGTCGGCATGAGGAGTTTATTCGGACATTCCATTGTTAACGGACATTTTGTAATGAAAGAACGTGCGGGCAGAGTTGCATGTCGGGCCAGACCCGACCGCGGGGGGTCGCGACAGGAAAAACACCTCCGTTGGAAACCTTAACGGGCAAGTTGGAACATGCCCAAGCTGTTAAACAATTTCTCAGTTACTCACTTGTTGAAAGCCATCAAAAGCCGCCTGAATTTTACAAATGGTTTTCAACACAGAGGTGTTTTTCCTGTCGCGGCGCACACAGATGCGCGCAAATTCGTCGAGTCGTCACGGAAGCGAATTTGCGCGCACGTCTTTCATTAAAAAATGTCCTTAAACAGTGGAATGTCCACATAAAGTCCTCATGCCGGCCTCTTCTGAATCTTCTCTGTTCTCTCACGACGTCCTGGGTGAATTAAGCCTTAAATTAGGATGTTTTCAGGTCGAAACAGGCCGATGACGGCGCCTGGAAGCGCTGCAGGACGTCCCGGTCCGTGGGAAGTCCTTACACCGACAGAAACACCCCGTAATCTCTCATCAGCCGTTAAACTTTTCACCGAAAACCAGCTTAATTTCTCGAATAGTGTCCACTCGGATATTCCTCACAGGTGCAGAAAAAATGTTGATAAAGCAACGCGCGCCGTCTGGAGCAGCGTGTGAAACAAAGGAATTCAGCCGAGAGGGCGGGACCACATCTCACTCAAGGCCTGCCCACAGGGAAATGACGTCACCGACACGCGTGAAAAAACTCACGCATGCGCACGAGGGTTCAAGCATGATTGGTGTAATCGCACGTCATTCAAATCCATATAGTTAAAAAAAAAAAAAAAAGGGTCGGTTTATTGTCTAATAGACCTCGTACAGTGAGCTCATTCTTGAAAGCTTGTCAAACATGAGAAAAAGGAAGCGAATGCGCAGGTTTCAAAGTTCCTGCTGCATTCGATGGAATGAATTTCTGATTTCTGAAGAAAAATGTATCTAATGAGTCTATGATAAAATATTGTTCTTAAATGGCTTATCTTGCAATAAAAGTTTTAAAACGCAACCTTGTAACTCTAACTTTAGTATTGACAACTTACAACTTCTCCTTTGCTGAGATAATCCATCCCACCTCACAGGTGTGCCATACCAAGATGCTGATTAGACACCATGATTAGTGCACAGGTGTGCCTTAGACTGTCCACAATAAAAGGCCACTCTGAAAGGTGCAGTTTTATCACACAGCACAATGCCACAGATGTCGCAATTGGCATGCTGACAGCAGGAATGTCAACCAGAGCTGTTGCTCGTGTATTGAATGTTCATTTCTCTACCATAAGCCGTCTCCAAAGGCGTTTCAGAGAATTTGGCAGTACATCCAACCAGCCTCACAACCGCAGACCATGTGTAACCACACCAGCCCAGGACCTCCACATCCAGCATGTTCACCTCCAAGATCGTCTGAGACCAGCCACTCGGACAGCTGCTGAAACAATCGGTTTGCATAACCAAAGAATTTCTGCACAAACTGTCAGAAACCATCTCAGGGAAGCTCATCTGCATGCTCGTCGTCCTCATTGGGGTCTCGACCTGACTCCAGTTCGTCGTTGTAACCGACTTGAGTGGGCAAATGCTCACATTCGCTGGCGTTTGGCACATTGGAGAGTTGTTCTCTTCAGGGATGAATCCCGGTTCACACTGTCCAGGGCAGATGGCAGACAGCATGTGTGGCGTCGTGTGGGTGAGCAGTTTTCTGATGTCAATGTTGTGGATCGAGTGGCCCATGGTGGCGGTGGGGTTATGGTATGGGCAGGCGTCTGTTATGGACAAAGAACACAGGTGCATTTTATTGATGGCATTTTGAATGCACAGAGATACCGTGACGAGCCATTGTTGTGCCATACATCCAAGAACATCACCTCATGTTACAGCAGGATAATGCACGGCCCCATGTTGCAAGGATCTGTAAACAATTCTTGGAAGCTGAAAATGTCCCAGTTCTTGCATGGCCGGCATACTCATCGGACATGTCACCCACTGAGCATGTTTGGGATGCTCTGGACCGGCGTATACGACAGCGTGTATCAGTTCCTGCCAATATCCAGCAACTTCGCACAGCCATTGAAGAGGAGTGGACCAACATTCCACAGGCCACAATTGACAACTTGATCAACTCTATGCGAAGGAGATGTGTTGCACTGCATGAGGCAAATGGTGGTCACACCAGATACTGACTGGTATCCCCCCCAATAAAACAAAACTGCACCTTTCAGAGTGGCCTTTTATTGTGGGCAGTCTAAGGCACACCTGTGCACTAATCATGGTGTCTAATCAGCATCTTGATATGGCACACCTGTGAGGTGGGATGGATTATCTCACCAAAGGAGAAGTGCTCACTATCACAGATTTAGACTGGTTTGTGAACAATATTTGAGGGAAATGGTGATATTGTGTATGTGGAAAAAGTTTTAGATCTTTGAGTTCATCTCATATAAAATGGAGCAAAACCAAAAGTGTTGCATTTATATTTTTGTTGAGTGTATTTTCCCAGTAACACCTTAGTGTGAAATATGTCCAGAATTTATTCAATGTTGTCTTTCCATTCACAGTTTGTTTATGTCCTCTGCAGCCCCCTGCATGTCTGTTTGTCTTGTAAGTCTTAGGCTGGGTTTGGCTGACCTGTTTGCCACTCCTTAACCTGCAATTAATCATATGCTCCAGTGCAGTTTAAAAGACCGGCTCATCCATCCATTCCTTGCCAGTTCGTTGGCTTACCTCCTGTGGTACACTTGGCAATAGCTCTTAGCTCTCTGAACAATCTGTTTGTGCAAATTTTTGAGACTGGATTTAACTCTGTTGCCTGTGTTTTCTCAGCTGGCAGCACCCAGCCTCACCACCTCTTTTGGCTTCACCGAGCCTTCAGACCTGCCTTCAAGAACAATTTTACTCAGTATACGTCTACATTCTTGGTGCAATTTATACATCAGCTCAACAATTTATCCTTTTTTCCCACAATTTCAGTCACAATTGAAGATCGACCACATTTCTTCAGCTCCATGATGCTAATACGACCAGCGCCCATCCTCCAACATTATGCTGAAGAATTGTGTTTTCCCATTTGTCATGTAATCTTGTAGCTGTATTTCAACCCATGTGGCACAAAATTCTATTCTGTTTCTAGAAATATGCCACTTTTATTCATCATCCTTTATTTGAATACTCAGCAGAAAATGACTGCAGTGCAGAAGAAAATCCTTTTTATGGTTTAAATGGTGAAAAACCAAACAAGACTACACCTTTAATTGTTAAACCCACTTAGAATGTGTTTGACATTCACTTCAGATCACCAGACGCTCTCAAAGCATTGGGATTGTAATGCGGCATATTGTTAAAAATACCTCCTCTCGAACTCAGCCCCTTGCATTCCGTATTTCTTGTCCTTTCCCTTCCTTCCAGTTCTAATCCCTGTTATCTGTTTGATTGACCAAACCATTTAATCACATAGCTATCTCGCGGATGGAAATGGCAGTGGCTAGATAATTAGCTCCAAGATAATGGATGTCGTTTTTTTTTCCTCCCAAACAGCCATCCTTTCCTTTCACTGGTCATTCCTAGAACAAGTTCAGAGTTAATTGACTATTCATCATTGGCCATCTGATGCTTGCAGAGTTGCTTTCGCCAACACTCTCCCGGCTTTATGTCCGCGCATACAGATGCACGTCGGCACAAACCTGTGACTGAGCGGGAATGTAAAAATAAATAAATAAACCATGTCCAAACAAATAAATGTACACCAAATACCGCCGTGCAATGCGACGATGCATGAGCATGAACATTAGCATCAGCGTCCCCGCGGGTCAGCTCATCTACATTCATTGTGAAGGCTGCTTCTAATTTAGTCGGTTTAAAGTTTGATTATGTGGTAAATAAAGCGAAATGAATCAAATACAAATCGGCTGGCATGCGAAGCGCGTGTAAAGGTGCGTGACCTTTAGTAAATGCACGAAGGCCAACTTGGGTGACCTTTATCGGGGAGGAAGTCAACTCTCCAAGCATGCAGATGTCAAACCTAATGCGCGTTACGCGTTTGTTTGTTTGTTTATTTGCTTGCATACACGTCCTGACACAGTGACAATACAGATTATTTTTTACATTACAAAAGTCAAATTTTAGCTGGCAATCATAAAGCTCTACTCTTGGACAGTCTAGAACTTGCTTTCCCCATCATGCCTTGAGGCAACTTGCATTGTGAAATTAATGCTACTATGTATTATTTGTTGGGAAGGTGTCGTAGCATGGACCCACAACAGGGGGCGCTAACAGCTGGAGCTGGACAGCTGGAGCTGAGGATGAGTGACAGCTGTCACTTCTTCTGGGTCTGGCGCCCTCTTGAGCTTGGAGCCCGCACTCCAAGCAGGGCGCCCTCTGGTGGTGGTGGGCCAGCAGTACCTCCTCTTCAGCGGCCCACATAACAGGACCCCCCCCCCCCAACGGGCGCCTCCTGGCGTCTGACCAGGCTTGTCCGGGTGTCTCTTGTAAAAATCGGCCAGGAGGGCCGGGTCCAGGGTGAAGCTCCTCTTCACCCAGGAGCGTTCTTCAGGTCCATACCCCTCCCAGTCCACCAGATATTGGAACCCCCGGCCCTTACGACGGACATCCAGGAGCCTGCGGACTGTCCAAGCAGGCTCCCCGTCAATGAGCCGGGCAGGAGGCGGCGTAGGTCCCGGAGCACAGAGGGGCGAGGTGTGGTGTGGTTTGAGGTGGGACACGTGGAACACAGGGTGGATCCGCAGTGAAGCTGGGAGTTGGAGCTTCACTGCGGCCAGGTTGATGATTTTGAGGATCCTGAAGGGTCCTATGAATCTGTCCTTTAATTTTGGGGAGTCCACACAGAGAGGGATGTCCTTCGTCGAGAGACACACCTCCAGCCCAGGCTGGTATGTGGGGGCAGGGGAACGCCGGCAGTCCGCATGGGTCTTGGCCCTCGTCCGGGCCTTTAACAGGGCAGAGCGGGCGGTCCGCCACACCCGGCGGCACCTCCTGAGGTGGGCCTGGACCAAGGGCACACCGACCTCTCCCTCCACCAGTGGGAACAATGGGGGCTGGTACCCCAAACATGCCTCAAAAGGGGAGAGGCCGGTAGCAGACGAGACTTGGCTGTTATGGGCATACTCGATCCAGGCCAGATGGTGACTCCAGGCCGCCGGGTGCGCAGAGGTGATGCAGCGAAGGGCCTGTTCCAACTCCTGGTTAGCCCGCTCTGCCTGGCCGTTTGTCTGGGGGTGGTACCCGGACGAGAGACTCACGGTGGCCCCCAGCTCCTTACAGAAACTCCTCCAAACCTGCGAAGAGAACTGGGGACCACGATCTGATACAACGTCCAATGGTATCCCATGCAGCCGCATGACATGGTGGACCAGGAGGTCTGCCGTCTCCTGGGCCGTCGGGAGCTTCGGGAGGGCCACGAAGTGGGCCGCCTTGGAGAACCGGTCCACTATCGTGAGAATGATGGTGTTGCCCTGGGACGGCGGGAGGCCCGTGATGAAGTCCAGGCCGATGTGAGACCAGGGGCGGTGAGACACCGGCAGGGGTTGGAGGAGTCCCGAGGTCCTCCGATGGTCTGCCTTGCCCCTGGCGCAGATGGTACAGGCCTGGACGTAGTCCCGAACGTCGGTTTCCAGGGACGCCCACCAGAAGCGCTGCTGGACCACTGCCACGGTCCTACGCACTCCGGGATGACAGGAGAGCTTGGATCCGTGACAGAAGTCCAATACGGCAGCTCTGGCCTCTGGTGGGACGTACAGTCTGTTCTTGGGGCCGGTCCCCGGGTCCGGGCTCCTTGCCAGGGCCTCCCGGACGGTCTTCTCCACGTCCCAGGTGAGGGAGGCCACGAAAGTGGACTCGGGGATGATGGTCTCGGTGGGGTTCGACAGCCCCGCTTTGGCTTCTTCTTCGTGCACCCGGGACAATTTTGGTCCCGGGGCGGTACGTGATCCGGAAGTCAAAGCGCCCGAAGAACAGAAACCAGCGGGCTTGCCTGGAGTTCAGCCGCTTGGCGGTCCGGATGTACTCCAGGTTCCGATGGTCCGTGAAAACCGTGAAAGGCAATGACGCCCCCTCCAGCAGGTGTCTCCACTCTTCAAGAGCCTCCTTCACCGCGAGGAGCTCCCGATTGCCGACATCATAGTTCCGTTCAGCTGGGGTCAACCTGCTGGAAAAATAGACACAAGGATGGAGAACCTTATCAGCCTCCACGCTCTGGGACAGCACGGCTCCTATCCCTGAGTCAGAGGCGTCCACTTCCACTATGTACTGGCGATCAGGATCAGGCTGCACCAGAACTGGTGCAGTCGAGAACCGGCGTTTCAACTCCTTGAACGCGGCTTCGCACCGAACCGACCAGGTGAAGGGGACCTTGGTGGAGGTCAGGGCAGTCAGGGGGCTAACTACCTGACTGTAGCCTTTAATGAACCTCCTGTAGAAATTTGCAAAGCCGAGGAACTGCTGCAGTTTCCTGCGGCTTGTTGGTTGGGGCCAATCTCTCACCGCCGCAACCTTGGCTGGATCAGGGGCGACGGAGTTGGAGGAGATGATGAACCCCAAGAAGGACAAAGAAGTGCGGTGGAACTCGCACTTCTCGCCCTTCACAAACAGCCGGTTCTCCAACAACCGCTGTAGGACCTGACGTACATGCTGGACATGGGTCTCAGGGTCCGGGGAAAAGATGAGTATATCGTCCAGATATACGAAGACGAACCGATGCAGGAAGTCCCGCAAGACGTCATTTACCAAAGCTTGGAACGTCGCGGGGGCGTTAGTGAGGCCGAACGGCATGACCAGGTACTCAAAGTGACCTAACGGGGTGTTAAATGCCGTCTTCCATTCGTCTCCCTTCCGGATCCGAACCAGGTGGTACGCGTTTCTAAGATCCAATTTTGTGAAAATTTGGGCTCCATGCAGGGGCGTGAACACTGAATCCAACAGGGGTAACGGGTATCGGTTGCGAACCGTGATCTCGTTCAGCCCTCTGTAATCAATGCGTGGATGGAGTCCGCCGTCCTTTTTGCCCACAAAAAAGAAACCAGCACCCATCGGGGAGGTGGAGTTCTGGATCAGCCCGGCAGCTAAAGAGTCCCGGATGTAGGTCTCCATTGATTCGCATTCCGGACGTGAGAGGTTGTACAACCTACTAGACGGGTACTCAGCGCCCGGGACCAAATCGATGGCACAATCGTACGGTGGGTGCGGGGGAAGAGTGAGCGCCAGATCTTTGCTGAAGACATCAGCAAGATCGTGGTACTCCTTTGGCACCGCCGACAGATTGGGGGGGACTTTAACCTCCTCATTAGCTGTCACGCCGGGAGGAACCGAGGATCCTAAACACTCCCGGTGGCAGGTTTCGCTCCACTGCGTCACAACCCCGGACGGCCAATCTATCCGGGGATTGTGCTTCACCATCCATGGAAATCCCAAAATCACTCGGGAGGTAGAAGGTGTTACATGGAACACTATCTCCTCCCTGTGATTTCCAGACACAACCAAGGTCACTGGCTGTGTCTGATGTGTGATTAATGGAAGCAGGGTGCCATCTAGTGCTCGCACCTGCAATGGTGCCGGCAGAGCCACCAGGGGGAGCCCTACTTCCTTTGCCCATCTGCTATCCAGCAGATTCCCTTCCGACCCCGTGTCTACCAGTGCTGTGGCGTGAAGGGTTAGATCCCCACAAAGGATCGTCACTGGGATTCGTGCAGATTTGCGGGATTTCCCCGCGTGCATGTTATGGCCCACCCTTAGCCCAGTTTCTAAGGACGGGCATTGTAGTTTGACCGTTTTGGGGCAGTCCTTCTGCATATGCTCACAAGAGCCGCAGACAAAACACTCCCCGTGGGCCAGCCTCCTTTGTCTGACATTTGTTTTTACTTTGGCCCTGCTCGTGTCCATAGCCTCCTCAGCAGGGGGAGCTGTAGCCACACGGAGCTCTCTGGCAGTGAAGCGTGGGAACGACGTCACCCTTTGGAACCGAAAGGGGGAGGGACGGCTCGTGCCCGGTCACGCCCCCCGGCCTGCTCCCGACGATGCTCATTCAAACGGTTGTCTAAGCGTATAACCAAATCGACAAGCCCGTCAAAATCCCACGGTTCCTCCTTAGCCAGCAGGTGCTACTTCAGGACCGGAGACAGTTCATTTACGAAGGCGGTGGACCTCGCTGCCGCGATGCGGAAGTCGACTGCATACTCGGCTGCGCTGCGACGCCCCTGTCTTATTGACAGCAGCATGCTCGAAGCGGTCTCGCCTCTGTTGGGATGGTCAAAAACTTGTTTGAACTCCCGTACAAACCCAGCATAAGTCTTTAGGAGCCGTGAATTCTGCTCCCAAAGCGCCGTAGCCCAGGCGCGTGCCTCTCCTCGAAGCAGATTAATAACATAAGCCACCCGGCTGGCGTCTGACTCGTACATGACAGGACGCTGTGAAAAGACGAGCGAACACTGCATGAGGAAGTCTGCGCACGTCTCAACACAGCCTCCGTACGGTTCCGGAGGGCTTATGTATGCTTCAGGGGACGGTGGGGGGGGTCGTTGAACGACCAGTGGAACGTCTGTTACAGGCCCAGGACCAGCAAGAGGAGTGGCTGCAGCAGCGCCCTGATCGCGCGCTTCCACCCTGGCGGTGAGAGCCTCCACCCTCCGGTTAAGGAGAACATTCTGCTCGGTCACTAAATCCAGCCGAGCCGTGAAGGCGGTTAAGATCTGCTGCAGCTCACTCAACACGCCTCCCGCTGACACCTGCGCTCCTGGCTCTTCCATTGGCCGTTCAAGCTCAGGTTGACGCCCCTCGGAATCCATGACGAATGGCCGAGAAATCCTGTTGGGAAGGTGTCGTAGCACGGACCCACAACAGGGGGCGCTAAAGAACAGACAATTAATAAGCCAAAAAGCAACAATTTAATGTTGTGACAACACACAACTAAACACACAAGATCAGTAAAGTCAATTAACACCAGGTGACGTGTGGGCAGGCTCGAAGATAGAAGACCCCCGACGAGAGAGGAGCCGCATCCCACACGGCTTCCACCACCAACGGTCTGAAGAACACCGGAGCCGCCAAGTCCCGAATCCCCAGGTGGCCTCTGTCTTCGGCTGTCGACCCTGGTACTGCTGGCAGAAAACAAAGACAAGATGAATGAGTGTGAATCCGCACACTCAGTAATCCACAGTCTGCACTCAGTTAGGAGGGGGCACCTCCACCTCCAATCACACACTCGTGCAGCTCCTGTTTAACCACTTATCTTGGTTTGGGGTGTGAGGCGAAGCCGTCACTGATCACACCAAATGCCAATCCCACAGATAAGGCAGAACACCACAGGATAACGGCTGCAAAAGAAGTTCAGATTATCACTCAACAATTTGAGTCAGCAGAGAATATTACCTCTTCGGTAGTTGATTTCTCGGCGAGGAGGTGGAGTTGCAGTCCGGCCTTTATATTGATGGTGATGATGAGGAATGAGTGACAGCTGGAGCTGAGGATGAGTGACAGCTGTCACTTCTTCTGGGTCTGGCGCCCTCTCGTGCTTGGAGCCCGCACTCCAAGCAGGGCGCCCTCTGGTGGTGGTGGGCCAGCAGTACCTCCTCTTCAGCGGCCCACATAACATTATTAATAAACTCAATGGCCCGTTGTACTCCAAACAATGATTGGCTGGACTGGTTAGTTCAAATGACTGGAATGGAATATTGATGTCACCCGATGTTGCACTACCCCACTTGCTACATCTTAAACATTAGCAAAACACTACCGCTTTCCTCCACATTACTACGCCCTCCCCAAAGGTACAGCACCGTCATACTCTGGGGATAGTACTAGGATCTCGGAAATTGAATATTGACCTTATGTGATGTCACACTGCCCCAGTTGCGATGTCTTAAACATTCTTACGTCCACTAAGGATGTAGTAAAATCATTGGCATTAATTTATTTGTCTGTCTGTTAGCAGGATTACTTCAAAAATACTACACTATTTTGACAAAATTTTCACCACAGGTAGATATTAGGCCATGGAAGAACCAATTAAAGTTTGGAGGTGATCCAGATCTGGATCCGGATTCTGGATCAAGTTTCACTTTATACAGGCTTTGAAGGATCACAGTTAGCAGGATTACATCAAAACTACTGCACAGATTTTGACAAAATTTTCACCACAGGTAGATATTAGGCCATGGAAGAACCAATTAAATTTTGGAGGTGATCCAGATCTGGATCCGGATTCTGGATCAAGTTTCACTTTATATAGGCTTTGAAGGATTGCGATTAGCAGGATTACATCAACACTACTGCATGGATTTTGACAAACTTTTCACCACAGGTAGATAATAGGCCATCAAAGAACCCACTAAATTTTGGAGGTGATCTGGATCTGGATTCTGGATCAACTTTCACTTATATAGGCTTTGAAGGATTATGGGTAGCAGGATTACGTCAAAACTACTGTACTGATTTTGACAAAATTTTCAACACAGATACATATTAGGCCATGGAAGATTCCATTGATTGTTGGAGGTGATCCAGATTCGAACCTATTCTGGATCAAGTTTTACTTTATATAGGCTTTGAAGGATTACTGTTAGCAGGATTACATCAAAACTACTGCATTGATTTTGACAAAACGTTGAACACAGATACGTATTAAGCCCCTTTCACACCGGGGCTGCTCCCAGTTGCTCCCTGTGGCGTCATGACGCGCAGCAGGGGGCAGAGAGGAGGTGAGAACGCAGCCTGCAGGTTCTCTGCACAGAGAAGTCAGAGTGCACAGTTTGGCTGCAGACAGACTGTGCACTCTGACTTCTGCTTGTTGTGCTGAGCTGCAGGGCTGTGCTCTGAGTTCTGTTATAGTTTATCTTTCCTCCCTTGACTGCAAGATGCGCGCGCGCATGGACCGTCCTTTAGCAAATGTGGAGATTGCTGGAGTTCTACTTGATGTTGACATGTCCTGTCTCAGGACTTATGTCCTTTTTTGTCCTTTTTTTTAACGTGATGTGAGAGTTTGAGCAGAGAACAAGGAACTAATGCCTGAAGCCAGACTTTTTTTTTCTTTTAATTGTTCACATGTGCGCGCGTGAACGAATGTCCATGAGTGGACTTTTTACTGGATATTTCTGGCAATCAGTCTGCATTTTTTTTCTTCAGCATGTAGTTTTTACTGCATTGAGTACACGGTATAAAAACAATCCTGTGTGATTTATACTGCGGGAACAACGGAACACAGCAGGAATCATAAATTGGCTCCGAGTCACACCGGGTAAGTCACACCTCTTTGCCCCGGCTTGCGCTGGAACCACTTCCTTTCTGCGTCGAGCACAGGATGCCAAAAAAATTAAACAGGTTTAATTTTTCGGCGCCCGACTTGCTTCCTCCTTTGCGCCCTCGCGCTGTCGTGGCGCTGAGCTGCATTGTCTCGGCACTGAGTTGCTTCCACGCAGCGTCGTCATAATGACGCACGGCGCAACCGGGAGCAGCCCCGGTGTGAAAGCGGCTTTAGGCCATGGAAGACTCCATTAAATTTTCAAGGTGATCTGGATCCGGATCCGAATACTGGATCAAGTTTAACTTTATATAGGCTTTGAAAGATTGCGTCAAAACTACTTCACAGATTCTCACCAGATTTAAACCACAGATAGACATTAGGGCATGGGAGATACCATGGAATTTTGGAGGTGATCTAGATCTGGATTGGCGGACGGATTGCTCAGTTTAGACGGGTGGACAGCTCTAGGAAGAGTCCTGGTGGATCCAAACTTCTTCCATTTGTGGATGATGGAGGCCACTGTGCTCATTGGGACCTTCAAAGCAGCAGAAATGTTTCTGTACCCTTCCCCCGATTTGTGCCTTGAGACAATCTTGTCTTAGACATGCACTGTCAACTGTCGGACCATATATGTAGGCAGGTGTGTGTCTTTCCAAATCATGTCCAATCAACTGAATTTACCCCAGGTGGACTCCAATTAAGTTGTACAAACATCTCAAAGATGATCAGTGTAAACAGGATGCACCTGAGCTCAGTCTCAATTTTGAGCTTCATGGAAAAGACTGTGAATACTTATGGACACGTGATTTCTTAGTTTTTTTTTTATACATTTGCATATATATATATATATATATATATATATATATATATATATATATATATATATATATATATATATATATATATCACATTGTCATTATGGGGTATTGTGTGTAGAATTTGAATTTCATCCACTTTGGTATAAGGCTGTAACATAAAATGTGGAAAAAGTGAAGCACTGTGAATACTTTCCAGATGCACTGTAGTTTGCATTCTTAATCATTCCCAATTTTTTTTTTTTTTTGTCATCTGATGATGACATCGTGTGACAGGAGGCTTTTTAAAACTAAATTTCTGAGCCCACGTGTTGCTCAAGCAGCCTTCATTAAGGACACGCATCTTCTGCCATCACGCAAACAGAATGACATTCACTCCCACCCACCCCACCCCCCCACCCCCAATTAATGTGCACGACTGCTTGGAAAACTGCAGGATAAATCGCCTCCTGATCGGAAGACTCCGGGCGTCAGAAGGCTTTAGATCATTCCATTTATTACCAAGTTGATTTAATCTGCACTGCCCGCTGCTTTGATGAATTGCTCTAATAAGCCGGTGGTGAATTGTTAATCTTGAGGGGCGAGACATGGCGCTCAAAAAGTCTTAATAGTGCCAATGAGTAAATAAAAGTCAGCAATGCACGCTATCGTGACATTCGGGAAATTATTTTTTTTTCCCTCAATGTGATTATGAATGAATGAAAAAGTGAAAAACACAGAATTCGATATGCCCGGAGTCTGTTTGAGAATTTTTTTTTTTGGTGGGGGGGTTTTTTGGGGGGGGGGACCACAAACGTACCAGGACCTCATTAACTTCATTCCATCATCCAATTTCTGAGCACAGAACACAGCAGAGCACAGTACATCCAAGGTTTTATGCTCCAAATACGCTTTTTTTCATGCCTAATTTACACATACAGATGATTAATGAAACAGCGGTCGTTGTCACGAGTGTGTGTGTGTGTGTGTGTATGTGGTGCTACAACGACCCACACGCAACAGTGGGAACACGTGCAGAGACGACGCCGCTCGGTGGCAGAGGTCTGTCCCATCTGTGTCCCACAAGAGCACCGCGCCCAAAACATGAGGATTCACTTTAGCGCTTCACTCGATGAAAAGCTTTGGATTTGGTGCCCGTTTACACTAAAGCGTGTGATTGGTTGTCACTATTCATTTCCTATTTGATCAGTTTTTAGAACTTATCGCTGGAGTCACCGTTGTATTGACAGTAATTAATTATGGATCCACTTTTCCCTTTGAAACAATACATTTGTAATTTCAATCAATCAATCAATTTTATTTATATAGCGCCAAATCACAACAAACAGTTGCCCCAAGGTGCTTTATATTGTAAGGCAAAGCCATACAATAATTACGTAAAAACCCCAACGGTCAAAATGACCCCCTGTGAGCAAGCACTTGGCGACAGTGGGAAGGAAAAACTCCCTTTTAACAGGAAGAAACCTCCAGCAGAACCAGGCTCAGGGAGGGGCAGTCTTCTGCTGGGACTGGTTGGGGCTGAGGGAGAGAACCAGGAAAAAGACATGCTGTGGAGGGGAGCAGAGATCGATCACTAATGATTAAATGCAGAGTGGTGCATACAGAGCAAAAAGAGAAAGAAACACTCAGTGCATCATGGGAACCCCCCAGCAGTCTAAGTCTATAGCAGCATAACTAAGGGATGGTTCAGGGTCACCTGATCCAGCCCTAACTATAAGCTTTAGCAAAAAGGAAAGTTTTAAGCCTAATCTTAAAAGTAGAGAGGGTGTCTGTCTCCCTGATCTGAATTGGGAGCTGGTTCCACAGGAGAGGAGCCTGAAAGCTGAAGGCTCTGCCTCCCATTCTACTCTTACAAACCCTAGGAACTACAAGTAAGCCTGCAGTCTGAGAGCGAAGCGCTCTATTGGGGTGATATGGTACAATGAGGTCCCTAAGATAAGATGGGACCTGATTATTCAAAACCTTATAAGTAAGAAGAAGAATTTTAAATTCTATTCTAGAATTAACAGGAAGCCAATGAAGAGAGGCCAATATGGGTGAGATATGCTCTCTCCTTCTAGTCCCCGTCAGTACTCTAGCTGCAGCATTTTGAATTAACTGAAGGCTTTTCAGGGAACTTTTAGGACAACCTGATAATAATGAATTACAATAGTCCAGCCTAGAGGAAATAAATGCATGAATTAGTTTTTCAGCATCACTCTAAGACAAGACCTTTCTAATTTTAGAGATATTGCGTAAATGCAAAAAAGCAGTCTTACATATTTGTTTAATATGCGCTTTGAATGACATATCCTGATCAAAAATGACTCCAAGATTTCTCACAGTATTACTAGAGGTCAGGGTAATGCCATCCAGAGTAAGGATCTGGTTAGACACCATGTTTCTAAGATTTGTGGGGCCAAGTACAATAACTTCAGTTTTATCTGAGTTTAAAAGCAGGAAATTAGAGGTCATCCATGTCCTTATGTCTGTAAGACAATCCTGCAGTTTAGCTAATTGGTGTGTGTCCTCTGGCTTCATGGATAGATAAAGCTGGGTATCATCTGCGTAACAATGAAAATTTAAGCAATGCCGTCTAATAATACTGCCTAAGGGAAGCATGTATAAAGTGAATAAAATTGGTCCTAGCACAGAACCTTGTGGAACTCCATAATTAACCTTAGTATGTGAAGAAGATTCCCCATTTACATGAACAAATTGTAATCTATTAGATAAATATGATTCAAACCACTGCAGCGCAGTGCCTTTAATACCTATGGCATGCTCTAATCTCTGTAATAAAATTTTATGGTCAACAGTATCAAAAGCAGCACTGAGGTCTAACAGAACAAGCACAGAGATGAGTCCACTGTCTGAGGCCATAAGAAGATCATTTGTAACCTTCACTAATGCTGTTTCTGTACTATGATGAATTCTAAAACCTGAAACTCTTCAAATAGACCATTCCTCTGCAGATGATCAGTTAGCTGTTTTACAACTACCCTTTCAAGAATTTTTGAGAGAAAAGGAAGGAAGGAATTTGACCCACTTTGCACAGAACAGTGACGGCGGCAGCTTCTGTACTTAATTATGTCGTCAAAAACAGACATTTTTGGCAGGTGGTGGTTCCCCGCATCCAAACGTTTAGTATGCACCAACATCGAATAGGAACCTACTACCCATTCACCACTGCAGTGTGCGCTAGAAGTAAGCGAGAAAATGCTAGCAGAGAAAATGGAATTCAGACGTACTTCGTTTCCATCATTTCCCCTATCGTTTAGAGCCCGACCGATATGGATTTTTTGAGGCCGATGCCAATAACGATATTTGGATGAAAAAAATGCCAATAATCAATAAATCGGCTGATTTGCCAATAGCCAATAAATCGGCTGATGTTGTTATTTTTTTTAAATGAATAAAATGTTCTTTTTTGGATCCTTAACAAAAAGGTCTGAGCTAAAACCTGAAGCTTTGTCCTCATATTGATTAACTTTATAACAGAGAAGAATTTTCAAGTTCAAAAAATGCAATCAAAAATTAAACCTTTGTGAAATTAGCAAATACATATCCTTAAAAAGAGTTGTGAAATACATCTGATCTTGTACCTCTTGTTGTTGCAACTTAGATATAGGTTCAGGATAAGGATATAGATCCTTACAAACATACTTGTATGCTTTTGTCAGCCGATCAGTGCAGTGTGACGGCGAACTACGGGGGCTGGTGATGAACACATTTAAGCAGGGGTGTAAGCACGTCTCAGTTGAATGGCGTCAGAGCTCCATCTACTGGACAAATGGTGCGAGGACATTTTACATTATTTCAGTAACTGTTCTGTTTATGAGAAATTATCAGCGTTCTATCGGCAAAAGTTTGGCCGATAGTGAGTACTTTGAAAAGGGCTTACATCGGCCGATAATATCGGCCGGCTGATATATCGGTCAGGCTCTGCTATTGTTTGCCCTGAATAATAATGCATATGCAAATACTAGGGCTGCAACTAGTGATTATTTTCATAATTACTAATCGATTAAGTATTTTCTCGATTAGTCGATCAGTTGTTTTGGTCCATAAAATGTAAAAAAAAAAAAAATGAGGAAAAATGTCGATCAATGTTATTCAGAGTACAAGATGATGCCTTCAAATGTTCTGGGAATAAGTGATTGAATTTTGCAGGTGATCCTGAACATATTCCGGAAAAGAGATCCAGAAGAATATTTGGCACATAGCAACATTTAACATTTAAAAAAAAAGTTGTGAGAAGATTTTGCTGAAATATGTTGAGTAGATGGATAATATTCTAGAAAATGAAAGATTTTATTTTGAATTTTATCCGGGATCCAGAAGACGTTTTAAGCATTGTGAGGGAAACCACCAAGACATCTGCGATAACGCCAAAGGAGGTATAGGCTCATGTGTTAATCGCATTAACAGTTACACTTTCATGGTGATGGGGCATATAGAAGATCAAAGATCAAATCACAGTCACAAAACCTCTTGGTGGCTTCCCTCACCTCTCCTTCTTGACATTCAGGTCTTGAGAACTGCCTACTCCAGACAGATTTACCATACAGTACCATAATGCTTGGATGCCTTAATTTGGTCAATCAACCAGGTCAATCAACATCTTGGACACAAAGTCCAAGATGTTGATTGACCTGCACATGTTTTAATGTGCTTTTATTGGGCTTTTCTCAGGATGGCAACACAAGTAAATGCTGGAAAGCAGCTATTTTGTGGAGAAGTTCAAATCCAAGGGTGTGACTACTTTGACGTGACACTACAACTGTTTAAAGACAGCAATTCCAAGGCATCGTGGAGATAACATATCTCACCATCATCAGCTAGGAGAAGACGTCACCCTTCTAAAGCGATAATGTCGTGCTTGTTACTGACCTTTCTTCCCTGCCCAAAAAGCTGAGCATGCATGCCTCTGTGCAAACATTTCAGCCATGTACTCAAGCCCACACGCTCACACCTGTGGTTTTACTGTCTCTCCAGTTTTCTCGTTAACGCACCAGGCCCGACATCTCCCGAGACCTTCGGGAAAGCGGACATGATCGCGCAGCGGGAAGTGACCGGAGTCACACGGGGAAAGCTTCACCGCTGTGGCTCCTCGGCAAAAATCTGTTCGCACATCTGTCTGCTGTGACCTCTATGTGCTGAACTCTCAGTGTCCACACACACTGAAGGGACAAATAATGAACCTACGGAACTGGAAAAGCACTCTTTGGAGTGCATACTTAGAAAGGACAAGCTGTCCCATCTTTTCTTTAATCTAACCATTTATTTAGATCCAGACCAAAAAGTAGTTACAACACAGACAGACTAGGTCTCCCCAGAGACTCTAGGCATGCTGGACAAACTCTGTGATGTCACCCAGAGGTTTTCTCAAGAACGGGTTTGGAGCCGCTACAAATAATCGCCATATTGGTAGTGTTCAACTCCACCCAACTCCATAAATGGGTAAAGAGGTGAAGCGTAGGCAAGACCGTTGTTATCTTGGTGGAGCGAATGAAGCCTGAACACACCTTTCTGCATCTCAGAGTTACCAAACAAGCTAATGCAAACAGGCTAATCTTGATTCAGGATTTAATTAATGCATTTTTTTGGTGGACTAGGTGGTAGTTTTCGTAACAGGTAGCGTGGGTATTAAATCTATTTGACACTTCAATGATAGTTTCACGAATAACTTCACCAAACTGTTAATACTTGCTAATAGTGCTAACATACAAACTAAATACTGCTACAATTTTACTCTGTGAAAATACTGGAGCACGAACTACTTAAATGGTCCAATTAACTGTACAACAAGACATATTATCAGATATTTGCAATAAAATACTCTGAAAGGGCAGTTCATAACAGATAGTGGCCCAGAAAACAAGAAACAACTGATGATGTCCAGCGTAAGCCGACAGGAATTGCTATCACAGTACGGTAATTACCATATTTTTGGGAGTTTAAATCTCAGTTCTTGACTACTTTGCGAGGTTCTGTGACTAAAGCTCAATTAATGCTATGCCCTAGCCACAACTCCGTAGTCATGCAGAGCGCTCTGCGTCATTGCGAACCCCCCCAAGACTCTCTCTGTAGGCAAACATACACCTTCCAGACATTGTATTATGTGACATTGTACTTTGATTGGTCCGCCAATGACATCATTTCCGGAATTTCACATTTCCAGTTTCACAATCGACGACTTTCATAGGACAGTGGGTCTTCATGAAAAAGTAGTGCTCCCCCTACTGTTCTGGAGGTGAATTGCATTGTGACAACCACCAACACCGATGGAGAACTTCAAAAGGTTCACGACTGCTTCAATGCAATTGTGTGGCCACGGAGTTAAAAGCATAAAAAAGCCATTATACTCAGGTACGACCTATATAGCGAAAAATCTTTTGGGTTTTTTTGTTTGTTTGTTTTATTAATAATTGCAAATGCTTATATTGGGTTTTCACAGGAATCCAAGTCACTGTACCAATATGAAAATTA
The DNA here is from genome assembly GCF_902500255.1 of Thalassophryne amazonica. Classification (NCBI taxonomy): domain Eukaryota; kingdom Metazoa; phylum Chordata; class Actinopteri; order Batrachoidiformes; family Batrachoididae; genus Thalassophryne; species Thalassophryne amazonica. The sequence continues at coordinate 19,125,029 of NC_047124.1, read as the reverse complement.
TAGCAATGACAATACGGAAAAAAGTTGAAACTTGTATTCCAGTGTGACTTGTATGAGTTTACCTCTTCAAGAAGCTTTTTTTTTTTTTTTTTGACAGGTGCAACATACTCCGATGTAATTTATACTCCCGAAAATACGGTACACCTAAGCACAGTCATGCCGGTTGGACTGATGTTGGATCTGAAAGATTTAAATCCACGTGCGAGCGTCTGACCTGATGAACTTGCTTGAGTTAAACATGTTGAACTTGTACAGGTCACCCTCCTGCAGGGACTCAACTCCTCTCAAGCTAACTGGTGGGGAAACGTGATCTGTGGCTCTCAGCGTGCACAGATTTGCTCCGGTCAATTATGACTCATGCAACTTTGTCTCATGGAAGAAAAAAAAATGTGAATATGGTTTTTGACATAGGATCTCTCTAATGTTGTAGAGAAATATTGATTACAAATACTTAATGATTCCTAAATGATTTAATATTTTCTCAGATTGCAGGTCTGCTGGAAGCTTAAATCTCAGCACTTAATAAATTTACTCTCCGCAGTCTGCAAAAATAAAGCCGTTGTTTATGCAGCATCACCGGAGAAATCACAACAAACTTAAAAACACATTATTACAAATTTACATAATAATTAAAACAATGCAAAATAGTTGACAGACACCAGAACCTTTGGTAATGACAGAAAACTTAGACTACATCAGAAAAGAAAAAGTTCCTCAAGGGCGCAGCAAGAGTGGAAACTGCCGATTGTTTCCTCTGCTTTGAGAGAAGCCTTGGCCTGTATTCTGTAAAACACACTGTGAAATTTGCTAACACAATATCTCAAAAGCAATAAAACGGCATTACACACGCACTGCGCATCCATCAAGTGCACATAATGCTGCACTGAAAGAGTATGGTACCGATTTCAAGGTATAGAAGGAGTGGTAGTAGTGAGACCCATCAAGTAGGCTTTGTTAATCTAGTCCTCTTGATTACAGATATCCAGGAAATGTGATGTTTGGACTATAGCGATATAACTTCCCGACATCACTCATGCAACGTAATCATATGATTAGCTGGTCAACATAAGCTTTAGATCAGATCTCCAGCTCTACTGGTTAGGAAGATATCCTGGAAACTTTGTTTTTAGACTATAATTTTGATGTTTTTGGCTTTGAACTTTGACCAATCTGCTCCAAACATGAACTATGTGGAGGAACGGACTCGAGGAATAATCCTACCAAGTTTGGTGAAAATCTGCTGGCCTACCTCAGAGTTATATTGTGCACAGGGAGTCAAACACATAAGAGGGATTATAATAATGTGCTGCACTGCTGGTGTGCACAATTGTAGATTATGTATTCTTGTAAGTCTCCAAATTAAAAATGCATATAATGAGGATGAACTGATTTAGGGAGGGGAACCCTATTTTTTAATATTATGGTATTTTTAAATTTTTGAAAGTGACTGTGTTAGATCATAATTATTTGACAGTACTTTCTTTGGGGTTTTTTTTCTTGACCTCTACAAAGGATTATTAAACAATGTTTTTCTTTTTACAATGTTTACATGCAAAGAGACGCACGTTTTGTGTTTTTGTCGGCCATCTTGGATTTTTACTGGAAGCCATAGAAGAGTTGAGAACGGCTTCCAGTCTAATATTAAAAGGCACAACTAAAGCAAGCTGTGAGCTATGGGTTGGTGCTTTTATCCATCTGATATGCATGATTTCACTAAGCAACCTGACTACCTTCCACAAAGTATTACACCATGTACTTTAGAATGTCATGTAACTTTTTTTATAAATCCCGTGGCTGACAATTGCAGAAAAAGTGTTTCCATTTCAGTTTTGTAAAAAACGACTTTTATGAGTTGCCTGAAAAAATAATACTTCACGTGTGCATGAAAACTTTTTTGCAATGTTTTAGGTTTTTCAAAATACGAGGGCTGTCAATAAAGTAACGGTCCTTTTTATTTTTTTCAAAAACTATATGGATTTCATTCATATGTTTTTACGTCAGACATGCTTGAACCCTCGTGCGCATGCGTGAGTTTTTCCACGCCTGTCGGTGACGTCATTCGCCTGTGAGCACTCCTTGTGGGAGGAGTCGTCCAGCCCCTCGTCGGAATTCCTTTGTCTGAGAAGTTGCTGAGAGACTGGCGCGTTGTTTGATCAAAATTTTTTCGAAACGGACGGATCCGCGCGTCGGGACGCAGCCGGCGCGGTGCGGCGGCACAGGAAAAACACCTCCGTGTTGATAACCATTTGTAAAATCCAGGCGGCTTTTGATGGCTTTCAGTGGAGTGAGTATATGAGAAATTGTTTAACAGGCAGGACATGTTCCAACTTGTCCTTAAGGCTTTCAACAGAGGTGTTTTTCCTGTGGCGGAGCGTCGCGGCGGCTGCGTCCCGACGCGCGGACCCGTCCGCACGTCTTTCATTAGAAAATCTCCTTTAACAGTGGAATATCCCGATAAAATGCTGAAACCGACTTCTTCTGAAACTTCTCTGTTCTCTCACGACGTCCTGGATCAATAGAGCCTGAAATGTGGAGGTTTTCAGCTTGAACAGGCTGATGACGCTGCCTGAGAGCGCTGCGCGACGTCTTGCACCGTGAAAAGTCCTTAAAGCGACAGAATCACCTCAAAATCTCTCATCAGCCATTAAAATTTTCACTGAAAACCAGCTTAATTTTTCGAACCGTGTCCACTTCGATGTGTCTCACAGGTTTAGAAAAAATTTTGATCAAACAAAGCGCCAGTCTCTCAGCAACTTCTCAGACAAAGGAATTCCGACGAGGGGCTGGACGACTCCTCCCACAAGGAGTGCTCACAGGCGAATGACGTCACCGACAGGCGTGGAAAAACTCACGCATGCGCACGAGGGTTCAAGCATGTCTGACGTAAAAACATATGAATGAAATCCATATAGTTTTGAAAAAAATAAAAAGGACCGTAACTTTATTGACATCCCTCGTATATGCATTTCCATGATGCATATTTTGAAATCGCTACTTCAAATTGCACAGTTTGAAGGATAATGGAAACCCACCTATTTATGAAATTTTTGCTTGTTCGGTGGTGACACTGACAGTTTGTAGCTTACCGCGTATAATAACATTATGTAGCGTGAACCTATGACATTGTTTTTGTAAAAGATGAACCCCAGTCATCTGAAAATAGAGCCTTCTTCCATTTCCAAAGCCTAGGCCACCACTGAGTGCATCCTATTTTACACACACACACACACAAACACAACAGCACTTGTTAGACAAAAGTAAGAAAAACAGAAAGTGAATGGAAGATGCACAGCTTGGAGGAAGAAGAAGCGGAAAACACTCAACACATAGCGGGCTGAAAAATGATCAAGTGAGCGTCACCACAGCGTGTACCAGAAGCGAGTTACGGGGCCGACGGGCGGATCAGCGGCTTTCCCCCCGTGGCAGATTACACACAATACACACAATGTGCGACAGGAATATGGCAACAAGCTCACTTTTTCTCTCCTAATTATCAGACGCCATATTGGCTCTCCTCGGGAAGAGAGGAGGTAATTTTGTTTCCGAGTCCTTTTGGGAAATTAATTCATTTTACTAAAGTGACTTGGTAATTACAGTGACATCAAGGTTAATTGCCAAATCTGTATTGCTTTGGTGCCGTCAACGTCAAAGAAATCTGTTCTCTAAACACGGCAGACAACAGACCCCCACCACCCCACACGCACACGTGTGTTTTTAAAACGCACAAATCCCCTAAAAAAAGAAAGAAAAAAATCAACGTTCCAGTTTTTTTTTTGTTTTTTGTTTTTTTAAATCTCAGTGCTTCCTGACTAGAAATAAACAGCAGAAAAGGTCAAGCATCTGAACAAAACAGAGCAAAAGGACTGTAGAGCATAAAAACAGACATGACAAAACAAACCCAGGGTGTTGCTGTGTTTGTAGCGCTTACTCTTCCTAGGTCGTGACTAACTCATATATGGATCAAGCTGTGGCATGTAGGTGACATAGTGCAAGACGTGGGTGTGACAAATGAAGCATGAACACACCCCATCTTTGAGATACCAATGAGCTAACAGGCTAACCTCTGTTTTAGGTGTTTATTAAATCAGATTTTGGCTGGAGTGGGTGGTTCTCATACATGTTTGCTTTGATGTGGCCATTAAAAATTATGTCCTTCTTACTTTCTCAGTGACTGTGGAGTAACTGGAACTAACACATCAGTCTACTTATAGCTGCCAAAAGTGCTAAACCCATTAGCATACAACATTAAATAAGATGAAAACTTGCAACAGAGGCATTTCAGACAATCAGTCGGGAGAACTAAACACACAACAGGGCACATCATGACAGATATTTGTAATAAAATGTTCAAAGGACAGACACGTTCATCCACAGCCGCTAACAGCTGCAGCTAACGGGCTCTGAGGGAGTGGCACGACGAGTCTGAACTGTATGGTAGCCATGACCATAATTATGCCTAACTTTATGGCTTAAAACATGTTAAATTCATGTGTTTTAGGTGGCAATGTCCCATAAAAGAAATATTTATTTGCATTAATGGTAACAGTTTTAATAACAACAAAATATTGAGCTAACTCCAGTTAGTCTTAACCATAGACGTTATAAAGAGTAGACGCTAAATCGACCGCTGCTGCCTATTGGCACTGATGAGCCATGGGGCCCCCATCGTAGACCGGTCATCTGACCCGCTCCACTTAGTACTGGTCAACAGGCGCAGCTCATTTGATCTATCATAACTCTCTGAATACAAAACTGATTTTCACTCGGGTTTTTTTGACAAACATCATACATGTAGCTATGATACAAGACAAATGGTTCGTCATAATTTAATATTCATAGTGGGATTAACAGTAATATAATATTCTGATATAGCCTATAGACAGGTATTTTGCAAACACTGTATATATATATATATATATATATATATATATATATATATATATATATATATATATATATATATATAAATAAAATACTGACTAATGAATAGGGATGGGTATTGATAAGATTTTATCGATATCGATGCCATTATCGATTCTGCTTATCGATCCGATTCCTTATCGATTCCCTTATCAATACCTCGTGAATTTTGTACTAAAAGTAGGCTTTACAGGTTTTCTATGTATTTCATTGAGTCTTAAAGTAAATAAATATGAAATATGAAATTGGTCACTGTATCCTTGATCTCTGGACATAAATAAAAATAAACAAAACTGTGTTTCGCTTTGAAGTTATTAATTCAGAGTGGATTCTATCGTTCTATCTTGACTTGTCAGAGAGCCGCGCAACGTTTGGAGCTGTGTGAACAGAACGGAGGATGATTCTCGTTTCTTTCTCGCAACAAGACAGGAGTCCCAGTTAGTAACTTTAATCCGCACAAAAGTGAATCATGATTGACATATTCAGGGATGAAATATGAAATATGGATGAAATATGAAATATGGATGAATGAAATCCATATAGTTTTTGAAAAAAATAAAAAGGACCTATACTTTATTGACAAACCTTGTATGTTCATTGTTAGTTGCTTTTATATTTTTTCTGTTGTGTTTCTATTCAGGTTCTTTTTGTCTCTTTCTCTAAAATTGTATATAATAATCATTAGATTATTAATATATAAACAAAAATAAATTTAAGAAATATTACAATTTGAAAACAAATGCACCCAAACGTGATGACAGCTGCAACTGTGTAATGCTAACTTTTAACATTGAAAATGCCATAAAGCATCGCTCCCGTTTTTAAGTTATAAAATACATCTATCAACTGTTTCAGAAGACCATAACAGGTCGGTTTAACATAGAAAAGGTAAATAATACTCACAGACGTATGCTCTTTGGGGTTTTAGCGGGGCAAAATTAAGCGAAAGAAAGAAGGAATAAACGAAGCAATAGATTGAAGCAAATGACCATTTTCCTGACAAACACCCCCCAAAAACAACGGCCACTCTGAAGGACCGATAATAGAATCGTTAAGCACAAAGCTTATTGATGTCGGTGGATCGACTCATTTCTTAACGATACCCAAAAGGAACCGGTTCTCGATACCCATCCCTACTAATGAATACATTATATTTCTATATAAGACATAATAGATATGTTATATATTAGAGAAAATGAATATATATATATATATATATATGTAAACAGCGTACAATATACGTCATATCAAGACAGAGTAAGAAAGAGAGTTCCAATGCTGTACAAAATGTAAAGTGTAATGTAAATGTAAATTGTCAAATTACCACAAGAACATGACATGTTTGTGAAAGTTTTCCTGCTAAAAGCCCTTGAAGAGGACTGTACACAGAGCTCTCTGCACCTCTCAGCACCTTAGTATAATACTACTACTAATAATGCAAAGGTATATTTATATAGCGCTTTACACAGTGCTAAAAGACACTTTGCAAAACAGAGAAAATAAAGAACAAAGCAACTTTATTATAGAAAGATTTAAAAATCAAAATAAACAAGAATATAAAATCAAACCTTCACTTATGATGGAATCACTACGATGGCCGGTCCAAGATGGCGGCCGCATTTCTTGCACCTCAGCAACTAATGCGGCATCTAATCTTTATAATGTTTACAGTGTAAACACTGTGCCCAGTATAGCCTAGCTTCTTAACTGCAGCATTAGCAGTAGACTATGGAGTAAAAAACGATTACTAGGGTTTGTTTGTTTTTAACAATTTTTCTTACTTACAATACATTTTACCCACAATTCTTTGCTGTTGACTGCAAATTCAATGAAAAGCATTTATTAGCAGAATGTGGAAGCCATCAGGGTGAACCCTGTAATCTGGATCAAGACGACAAATTTTTCTCCGTCGACCAAATCAAGACATCATCCTAATTAATGCAGCAGAAAGCCGCGCCGAGTGCAGCTGTTGTGAAATACTGCATCGCTATTATACAAGCTTGAATACAGAATGCTCCCCAAATAAAAGTGCTGATGTTCATTTTTACCTTTTTTATCTTTGGGAAAAATTATTTTGCCTAATGCTGGAGCCCCGTGTCGCTGCGCCCTCATCACTGCACTGCTTTGATGTCTTTTTTTTTAAATGTTTGTGGGTTTGTTTCCTCTTGACAATACTGCGGCTTTCAACATCGGGGTACAAATCAAGGATGAAAAAGCAAACAGAAAAAGGAAGTTATCCACGTCCATTTGTGTGTTCCTCTTCTTACGTGCACCAAAATGCTAAAGTAAGATGTTGCATTCACATCTGGCAAGTCAACCGCGTAGGAAAAAATGCTAAAAGCCGTCAAACACACTTAAAGGGAATTGAGCGATTAGTGACAACTTTGCAAAAATGGGTTCTGTCATGAGCTTTTAGAGTTTGCCCAAACAGTCTGGCACGTCCAAAAATTACAGCCAGTATCCCCCATGTTAGAGGAGCTCATGTTTACACATGTCCCTTTTTCAACATGCTAACAGGTGCTGAAGCCACCAGACGGGATGTTCTTGATTGTTTTGGAGAATCCCTTAGGCTCCAGTCTCTTGTTGCCCACGGCAGCTGCCAACAAGCAGACTCACAAAAGAATTTGCTGCCCAGACGACAGCATACAAGATTCCACCATGTTCTGGGATGATCACACTGGACATTCTTTCAGTAGGGGTACATGTGTCCTTACATATTTCAGCAAGTTGTAGCCACTGGGTGTGTGGCAAGCAACAAAACAGCCAAGGCAATTTTGTCGGCACCCTGCAATAAAGTGGCAAAAAACTGCTTATTGTCAAGTATCTTTTTCCAATTAAAGCCTTAGGAGAGCAGGCCGCTGGTCTCTTTCTCCATTGGATCATTCATCCAGAGTGAGCCTTAGAGAGGGTTGATGTCAGAGAAGAGTGATGGGAACCAATGACCAACAGACAACGACTCATTGTTGGTGACAGATGGATCAATGTTGTAACTTTGTCCTCTACAGGACCCAAAGCCCATTGTTGCCAGTGGTTATCCCAAGATTCCACAGCATAAGATGGAAGAGAGTCTACAAATCCCTGTGGACAGGACACTAGTCCAGATGCAGTAAAGGCATCATTTTGGTCTTTTTTCCCCAGCATCACGCAGATGTGTCGGAGTTCCCCCTGGATGGGATGCCGGTCCACTACAAGTTACTTCCTCAACCAAGACCAGTACCCATTTACAGCTGGTCCAATCATGCAGACAGGTAGCATGACCAGGAATTAAACCCAGGTCTAGACAGTGGAAGATCCACCCCTATCCCACTAAGATACCTGATCTTCTGATGAACTTGCATGTATTCTTATTGGGAAGATTACGTCAAATCACAGTGAACCACTCGGGAAATTTGAACAGTCAATTTACACACATCTAGGACCAGACTTCACGTTACGAGGGCATAGGCAAAGATAGGTCATAGTTTTTATATATATATATATATATATATATATATATATATATATATATATATATATATATATATATATATATATATATATATATATATATATATATATATATATACGTACACCCAGTTATCATGCAACATATTTAACGCAAGGCTTGACAGTGTTTGTGCAGTGCTTAACCAATCAGAACATCTCAAGGCCAGTTGATCTTTGATCAATGATTGGTCTTGAATTGCTCATTAAGCCCAGGTGTGAGGTCTAATGAGGCTCACCAGTCTCAGTTGATGGTATATCTCACACACACACACACACACACACACACACACACACACACACACACACACACACACACACACACACACACACACACACACTAATCTCTTTCTCACACTCAGCTGCCCCAGACTGCCTGAGATTCCTGAGTGATCAATGTCTCTGTCATCCAGACCGGTGCTGTGTCCAGGGCGCTGGGTGGGGCCGGTGAGCCACTGTGGCCAGACGCGGGGCTGACATTAGCGGACACGGGTTGAGTGATGTCAGCCTGCTACTCTCTGGGGGGGTGGGACGGAGGCAGGGGATCTGGCTCGGCCCAAAGCAGTAGGCTTGGAGAAAGGTCACTGCTCACCCTGGTGTGATTAATAAGAAAAGAAGACAAGTGTCCCCGACGCCATTATCAATATCTGTGACCACCAAGCATCCCGAACTGCAAATGCAGTGAGAGTCACGGACAAAGGAAAAAGCTAAAAGCTAAAAATCACGGGTGCAATCATTTGAATAAGAACTGACACAGTCGCTGGTATGAGTCGGTTTTTAGTCCCGTTTGCTCGTTAATGCGAGAAGTCGGCTATCAATTGGATCATATTTATTCACAACAGCTCTGACTCAACCCGATTCTCGTAATGACTTACGGCAAACAAATCCGAGAGGTAAAAAAAAAAAGTTTGGGATGAAAATGTCAGCGCAGCCTCTGCGACAAACATGACATTTAAACAGACATCTGTTTTGCTGTTCTGCTTCCCCACCAAGCAAAAATATTTACCCCAACCATAGCTATCCCATGTAAATGAAGCTTTTAAAAAAGTCCCATTTGTATGACATAAGACTGAAACCCATTAAAATAGAGCGGTTGGTATTTTTTCCAAAGTTTGGAACGTTTCTCTTTGAACTCGGGCAAAGTTGAAACAAACTGGTTTGGATTTCAAAATCTCACGTGTCGAAAACCAGCAAGACCTCCTGAACGCTCGAACCCTCCTTGCCATCGTTTTCCCCGCATTTCACTTTCCGTCAGACACGTCGGCGCTAACAAGCAAATCTTGCTTTCTTAAATCAATTAGCCTCCGCGTGTTGAGTGTAACTAATAGCACCGCTGAGTCCTAGATTAAATACACCAGATACAAGCGGAGTATGAAGCGGGATGGTTGAGATAATTAAGAGTGATAAATCCGCGAGAGGAGGGGGTGCGGCGGTTGGAGAAAGATGGGAAGGTCAAGGCGGGGAGGGCGCTTAATCTGCGGAAATGTTAGAGCAAAGAGAGAAAGAGAAACATAAAAATGATGTGTGAACACGAGTTGGAGAGCAAGTGACTGAGCGAGAGCCGTTTTCGGCTTCGCCTCGAGCCGTCCAGATGGCAGGGGCGCGTCTTCGACTCGCCCTCGGTGCATTTGGCAGCAGTTACTCTTCACTGCTGGCTACTGCACATCTCTCTCTCTCTTGCTCTCTCTTCTCTGCTCGCTTGTCTCACTCGACTGCGGCATGTTGAGGCCCGTGAAGAATTACCTACGTATTTTCACACTACGAAGAAGTCCGTTTGGCGCGCACCTCCAGTGCTGCGCTCCTGCTATGCACATTTCCCTTCGCGTTAACAGACGTGAATATACTTTAGTCAATAAAACATTTTGGAACTACAAATGAGAAACCTTGAGCCAGTAATGAATGTTTGATGTGCACAGATGTGTTGGCACAAGTTTCAATGCAATCTTGGGGGGAGTTACTTTTTGTCAAAGAACCCAGTTGTTTGCACGCTGTTTCTGCAAAACACCATTAGTTTATAATTGTTTATCGTTTAGTGGAAAAGTGTTCTTATTTCTCCCATTTTTGAAATGTTTGTGCTTTCCAGTTGTCTAACGATTACGGTACTTTTAGGCAGCTAGAAGGAATATAAAATGTATAATGTAATGTCATATATAATGCCATGTATATTGCAACATATAATCCACTGTAATTATATTGGAATGTATATTGTAATTTAAGCTTTATTGCAAATTTTAACCCAATGTATGCTGTAAAGTACAATGTATAATGGCATATACACTCAATGGGCACTTTATTAGGTACACCTTGCTAGTACTGGTTTGGACGCCCTTTGTCCCACAGAACTGCCTTAATTCTTTGTTCAACAAAGTGCTGGAAATAGTCGTCAAGAAGGTCTTAGGGGATGTTGTGAATGCAAAAAAAAAAAATTGAAAGTATAATAGTTGGTAGGAGTAAATGAGGTTTATTTGTTTGTTTGTTTTTTGCCCAAAAAATGAATTCTGATTTATGTCTTTATTTGCTTGGCGTTTGAGCTGTGGTTAGTTGATATGTGATTGCAGTGGATACTTTTGTAGACTTTGCTTAACGTTTTGATGTATAATAAGTGTGTGTTACCATCAGCATTGATTAGTTATGAGCGTTCAAATGTTTCAAAACGGGGCAAGTCCCCAAATTTGGGGACTCTCGGGTTTAAGCGGATTTATTAAATCCCCTTTCTTCCACATTCTGATGCTCGGTTTGGACTTCAGCAAGTCATCTTCACCACGTCTAGAAGCCTAAATGCATTGAGTCACTGCCATGTGATTGGCTGATTAGCTATTTGTGTTAACAAGGAATTGAACCGGTGTACCTAATAAAGTGGCCGGGGAGTGTATAATGTAATGTAATGCAATGGGAGGATGGTTAAGGTGTTCTGTGTCACGTAGTACTATGTACTGTATGTATGTTTACAATTTTCAAAAAATGAATTTGTCCCTTTTAAAAATTAGGGAAAAAAGTGTGGTGGGTTTTCATTATCCGGATCAACTACAAAACTTTTGTTCTTCTAGTGTGTAGGTTACATTGTTGCTTTGTTTGAAAACATCAATCACGCCAAATGTTAAATTGTCAAACTGATTATTTGTCCGACACAGATAATTGTCTCAATGACAAAGAGCACCTGAAAGCGATCGTATTCCAGCCTTCACGCCAGAATCTGACGAGGGCCGTCTTTGACACGGAGCTAATAAAAGCTTCAGGAGCTCTCCATCACTGTGAGAGATGCTTTATATTTTCCTCCGTCATCCCAGACAGAAGCAGGCGTCTGATTTAGAGCGAGCCACGCGACGACGACTTTTATTAAGGGAGTAAATATTAGCATTGGCAGAGGCAGGATCGCAACCGGGGCCGAGGCACCCGGCGTCCAGACAATAGCCGGGGCAAAGCGGAGCATGCTCAATTTCCGCCTGTTCTCATCAGTAGCTTTGTTTTGTGGGATTGCATCCTCATTTTAACGAGGTAAGACATAATGACTCACTTTTACAACTTTGTAAGGCAACGCAAACATGCAACCTGTTGGATTCATCTCAAATTATGCACTAGCGCATAAGGTGCCATTTGCTCCGCCGTGCATTTAATGGACTCGGCTCACACAGACATACACACGCTTGCTTATTCTCCACGTGTGTGTTCCAGTGAAGCGTCGGCGTCAAAGTGTGTGAGATCACACACCAAATCAAGTGTTCTCCAAATTATCCCCACAATTAGTAGACTAATCAAAGACACGCCCGTGGCTCACTGCCAGGGAGACATATGAAATTTTGGTTTATTCAAGATGTTTTGCTCTGAGAAAAAAAATCAGCTACTTTTCAGACCAACTACAGCCATAATATGCCCCCCCCCCCAAAAAAAAAAAATGTTATAGTACGTCTACACAGTGCGTTTACCCGTTAAACAAAACCCAGGCAGCTGGTCGGTTGAACGCACTGCAACACAAAAAGATGTTCGTCAACATTAATTTCCATTTGAAGACAGTGAAATGCATTGTGGGATGGCAGGTGGCTTATACCACAGTGTGAGAAAAGGGGGGGGGAGCACAGTAACAAAAAATATTATGCAAATGAGGGAAAAAAATTTGCTCTGAAGTGCAAAGATGGAAAGCAAAAGCTAAACCTTTATAACCTTAAATGAGGGTGAACTTTGCCAAAAAGGCGGATGAAGGAAAAAAAAAAAACTACAAAAAAAATAATAATTTTAAGTACACTGTAGAAAGAACTAACTTAAAAAAGCATTACAATTGGTAAAACCTGAATAAATCAAGTTGTTTGAACTTACGTTTGCAAGTTAGATCAACTAACTTACAAATTTAAATTCAAACAACTTAATTCATTCAGGTTTTGAACAATTGTAATGCTTTTTTAAGTTGGTTCAACTATTCTCTTTTTTTCAGTGTACACTGGACAAATGTGCATTAAATTTGCAGCAAAGTGGAAAAGGGGAACATAGAAAAGCAAAAAAAAAAAAAAGTTCCAAAAATGAAGGTATAGTTCTTTGCAAAACAAAAAAGAGAAGTGAGGAAAGCATTAAAAAATAATAAATAAATTATTAGTATGCATAGCAGGACAAAATTTGTCCAGACGTGGAAAGCAGGAGGTGTGTAAAACTTTAATGTCACATAAATGAGGACAACATTTGGCTGGGAAAACTGAAAAATAGTTCATATATACACATATAAGGAAGAAACTACCACAAAAAAGAAAAATATGTTTCGCAAATGAAGCCAGCATTCGCCTGGAGAATAAATATCAATAATAATATTAAAACATTACATTAAAAATAAAAATCAATTATGCAACACAAATATGGGTGAAATTGCAAAAGTACAAAAGGTTACGTCAGAAAAATAAAACAAAAAAAATATGTTACACAAGTGACAGAAAAATGCACTGAGAAAAGGTAAAAGTGGGGAATGGGAAACTTTTTCTTTTTTTAATTTTACACAAATGATGACAAAACATGCCTTGAAATTTAAATGAAGAGGACAGAAAAATTAAAAAAAATAATAAAATAAAGCTAACAGAATGTTAAGCAAATTATGATAAAAAAAAATTTCCAGGGATGTCAGAAAAAGGAATAGAAAAAAAAAATCTTCTTAAAAATCTGATCAAATCAAATCATGACATTGAGGACAAATTTTTTTTCAGAAGTAGAAAAGGGGAGGAAAGGGAAACAGTATATGATTTTTTTTTTTTTTTTTTTTTTGACCAAGAAAAAAATTAAATAAACTAAATTTCACATTACTCATATACACAACTGGCAAAATTTCACCCAGATGTGTAAAAGGGAAGACAGAAAAATAAAAACAAATAAGTAAAAAGTTGGGAAACAAGCAGTGGCATAGACGGTGGCTTTCAACTGGTGGGGATGGACTGGTTGTCTGCCTGGGTGGTTGCCACCCAGGACACAAGATGATTGCATAAATGTGTTTGAACCATTTTTTTATTCCATCTTGAAGTATAGTAAAAAAAAAAAAAAAAAAAAAAAAACACTATTTGAAGATATAATGCCTGTATGGATGAAAAGAACTGCGAGTGTGCGGGAGGTTAAAGTTGGCTTGAAAAGAAGATGTTGGTGGTGCAGGACGCTGTCAAATCACTCCACAGTACTTTTGAACGCAGCAGGATATGAAACTGACCCATCACGCTTGATAAGACGTCGCTTCTCCTCCCTGTGGGGTTTTATGTCTCACGCGGTTGTCAGCCGGTGAGCGTGACAGCAAGACCGCGGCGAACTTAGAAAGTGCGACAGAAGAACTCAAACTGACTTCCTTTCCTCAAGTACGAGCCGCTGCTCGAAATGGGCAAAAGTCATCATCACTGATGCCTAATCCAAATTCAGATTCTGTCATCAAAAGCCACGCCCACCTCAGCCTCGATGCCTCTCCCCCTCCCAATCCCATGTCGTGAGGGTGAGCCGGTAACATCTTCAGGAATGCCGCCTCACTTGTTTCCCGTTCCTCATCTGCAGCCGCGTCGAATAAAACGTCGCTTCCCTTTGTCCTGGCTGCAGTGACGGCTCGGAGATTAGCCTAGATAAATATAAAGACCGGAGGTTTTACTGCATGGCTCATTGGCGTGGCAGATGACAGTTATTACATGCTGCAGGTTAAGAGGAGAAAACCGGAGAAGAGAGCAGGGAGGAAAGAAGAAAGGCAGATGGATGATAATAGAGCAGATGTTTTTCGTTTTTTCCTTTTAGAAAGGAATGAATAATAAAACATTTGTTTAATGATTTTTAACAGATTTCTGAATAAAATGGCAAAAGCTATTCCCACTGCAAACTATGCTAAGTGGGAAGGTGCGGAAGGTGCCATTTCTGTCAGCCCCCTTGTTAGCAAATTTAAATATTTCGGAATGAATTTGATAATTTGCTTCATGATACAAAACATCACTGTAGTGCCGCATTGCAAAAGTCAATATATCGCAATGCTAAAATACCCACGGCTGTATGAGCATTGTGTTCTTTATAATTTGCAGTTGTTTAATTCATTAATAAGATTTGTTCATGTTGTGCAAATCAAGTAGTATTTGAAGATCACCCTCTGTGCATTTACAGGTATTAATGAGACAAATTTAACTCCATAGGAAGTTAGTTTTGACTTAGCGGACATTAGCATGCATGCTAACATCTGCAAAATGCCTTGTAAATGACTGCAGAGGTGTTATTGGGTTCCAAAAATAGCATTTTCAGTTTCAGAAGTGTTTATTTCACACTAGCTTTTACATAATATATAACACAGAGGTTACATTTACACACAAATGAAACAGTTTTGCAGCTAGGTACCAGCCCGTGACGTCACCTTGCTAACGTCCGCAAAATGCCTTGTAAATGACTGCAGAGGTGTTATCAGGTTCCAAAAATAGCATTTTTAGTTTTAGAAGTGTTTATTTCACACTAGCATTTACATAATATATGACACAGAGGTTATATTTACACACAAATGAAACAGATTGCAGCTAGGTACCAGCCTGTGACATCACCATGCTAACATCCGCAAAATGTCTTGTAAAGACTGCAGAGGTGTTATCATGTTCCAAAAATAGCATTTTCAGTTTTAGAAGTGTTTATTTCACACTAGCTTTTACATAATATATGACACAGAGGTTATATTTACAAACAAATGAAACAGAGTTTTACAACTAAGTACCACCATGCTAACGACCACAAAATGTCTTGTAAATGACTGCAGAGGTGTTATCAGGTTCCACAAATAGCATTTTCAGTTTTAGAAGTGTTTATTTCACACTAGCTTTTACATAATATATGACACAGAGGTTATATTTACACACAAATGAAACAGCTAGGTAGCAGCCTGTGACGTCACCATGCTAACGTCTGCAAAATGTCTTGTAAATGACAGCAGAGGTGTTATCAGGTTCCAAAAATAGCATTTTCATTTTTAGAAGTTTTTATTTCACACTAGCTTTTACATAATATATGACACAGAGTTTTGCAGTTAGCTACCAGCCTGTGATGTCGTACCCACACACACACACACACACACACACACACACACACACACACACACACACACACACACACACACACACACTACAAGTGAAAGACAGACTTTGGGGCCATTCCTGCTCCTGACAGCATCGGGGTACATCAAACTCAAATCCTGCCATCACCAGAAGGCAGAGGCGGAGCTTACCCCCAGTGTCAGACAGGGACCAACTGGTGGGGGTGAGGCGGAGGAGGGCGTGGGCTTGGCCAGCAACCTGAGTATCAAACAAGGGCCAACAAGTGGCAGTGGGTGGAGGAAGCAGAGACATGGTCAATGACTGCGCATAGCAGAGAGGTGTGTCAGTATCGGCATCTTTAAATGGCTTTGACGTTTTCTATTGGCCTTGCTTGGAGATGGAACCACTGTGAGAAAGGTATCCCGCCCAGAGGGAGTGGAAGAGTCATCGCGTCAGACTACAGAGCTTGGGGACAAACACCCTCCAAATATGGGTTATACGTACGACAGAGCAGGTTGCTCAGTAGGATAGTAGTTGGGCTATCAATATGTAGATCTGGATTCAATTCCTGGTCACAATTCCCATTTGTGTCCTAAGACTTTGCCCCAGTTCACCTAGTTGTTAAACAGTACAGACCTTGGTTGGGGGAAGAAACCCAAAATAGAACAGCTTCCCATCAATGGGGAGTTGTAAACCCCCATCCACTTTACAGTGCACTCTCCAGGAAGAAGTACCAGCACCATTGGGCTTCATGACCGGTATAGGAGCTGCTTTTTCTTCCACCAGGTGCCGTCTATCCCTAAACCCTACTGGTCTTCTTCACAGCATTGGTATTGATTTTCAGGAAATAGATGGGTCTGTCATCTCCTTCTCGATTCATGATGTGGAGTTACTTTTTAAATAAACTGCTCTTTTATTTTTTTCCTTCTGTGTTGTAATTCCTTTACTAATGCTATGTTTCTCTTAAATGTAGCAATGCTTGTCTGTCCATGGAGTTCTCCACATTCTATGAAAAACTCTGGGCACAGATGGCAACCCTGGAGGTCACCTGGAAATGTAAACTGGGGCTATAGAAATGAATTATGATTGATCACAAATTGATATTAAACAAATACACAGAATTATTTGTAACAGCAGCTCTGTTGGTACTGTGGTTGTCAAGACGTATCCAACAGTGTCCCTTCTAGCCATCCGGCTGTTCGTTTTTGTCTTTTCTGCTTGACATATCTTAACAGCTGGACTTTGAGATCCATCCCTTGTCAATCCAATCTAAATAACTGGGAAATCCAATACCTCGATGGTCAGGCAACGTCAAATACACATTTCAAACAGTAAGGATACGTCCTCTATAATCTGTCCTCTAAAAGACCAGCTGGCAAAAAGAACCGAATGTTTGCAGGGAGGCTCGCCCGCCACTCTTGGACTTGGTCATTGTGGTTAAATTGTCTGCAGCTGTCATGCTCCAATCAGGTTGCAGCGGTATCAGCTGTGAGCGTGGCCGCGCTCCCGCTGTGTGCTGAGTTTAAAAATTTATACATGACAATATATAATTATGACGAGCAATTTTTCAAAGCCAGTGTGAAACAAAAATATATATGTATATAGTTAGTATGTATATCAAAACTCCAGAGAAAACTTTGATGCTCCATAAATAAACCATTGTGTCTCAAAGTGTTTGTGTTTCAGTGTAAGAAATAAATAAGTCACTGTCTCACACCTAGACTATCTTTGAAATGAAACGAGAACACAGGAGTCTTGAAGCATAAATTCAAAATCTTCTCCAACACTTATAAATTACTTCATCTCACATTTTATTTTTATGTGCGACATATTCCTGGATGTTGCCAACGGAGTACGCGGATATAAAGAAATATGGCATTGGATATTTTTGTCATTTTTATTATGTTTTACGCTCCAGTTTCTATTAAAAAGCTGGAAATACCATGCAATGTAAGCTTTAATGCAGATTATTGATTTGCACATTGGCGTTCTAGGGTGTTTCCACTTTTTCTTTCACACTGATGTTGTACAGCCCTGGTCTATGTTTCATGACCTGTCAATGAGCAGTGTGGTGTACTTCCTCACAAGACAGGCCTTGTACTGGCATCGGTCTTTCCTGCAGTAGGAACAAGGTATAAAATTTGTAATTGGCAAAAGATACACAATTATTCAAAGAGACAACACTCACGTCAAAGCGAAAATTTTTCATTCACCAAAAGCACATCAAGCCAAGATAAGCTGTTGAACTCTCAAGAACATCGGTAAAAAGTTCCCATTGTATGGCTGTTTTATGGATTTGAACTAACTACAGGCAAAGTCCTTGATTCTTGGTTGATGCAGTGACAAACATTATTTAATCGTCCTTCACACAAAAGGTGTGTGTGTGTGTGTGTGTGTGTGTGTGTGTGTGTGTGTGTGTGTGTGTGTGTGTGTGTGTGTGTGTGTGTGTGTGTGTGTGTGTGTGTGTGTGTGTGTGTGTGTGTGTGGTATGTTAGTGACAACCATTGGTGCACTACGCTCTCCGCGCACAAGCCGGCAATCACCGGTATTGGCAGTGAGTTCAGGCATGCAACCGCTGCACAGTGAGCACTGTGTGGCCATTACGTGAGCTTGGTGTTCAGTGGTGTTTAAAGTAATGCTTCAACTCTTGCTTCCTGGACATTGTTTTACCAACATCTCTGTTTTCTTCCGTTTCATCATGGATTTGGTGTTTCGGAACAACCTGGTGCTTTCCAGCCTGTGACAGAGACGCCGTGTGCGTGTCATGTGCATGGAGAGTTAGTGGCGTATAAGGGGAGACCAAAGCAACAAGTGGAGTTTTGGACATGTTCAAAACACTCGCCACGCCCTGGCGAGCTCCAGGAAATGTGTGGGATCATGTGATGTGGTTTTGGCAGATAGTGGCTGGTTCGGTGGCGAGTGCTACATCCGCCTCCAAACACCACACACTTCTGTGTGAGAGGGGCTTTAGGGTGACCACTCTGCAAGCTGATGTATTTTTTAATGAATGATTTTATGGATTTTTTGAGGATATGAGGAAAAAGATATCCTGCCCTTCCTAGAAAATCATTTAGGGTTCATTTATGCATGGCAGCTGAACCCATGTTCAAAGAAGAAGAAGAAAGAAGTCCAACGTAGGCCCTGGGACCTATTGGTTCCAGTTCTCGTTTATGGATACCATCACGTGAAACTGATGAGAGTCTATGACTTCCTGTGGACAGGGCTCCAGGCCATCACAGGTTACTTCCCCAGCAAAGGCCAGCACCCATTAACAGCTGGGTTGACTGGGACAATGCAGATCAAGTGTCTTTTGTAAAGTGAGTGACAGGTAGTGTGAATGGGAATCAAAGAAAGGTCTACATACTGGTAGTACAACTTGCATTCCATGAAGTTACTTAGTTTATAAATACATAAAAAAGTTTTCACAAAGCGAAGGAAGAATTTCTATATAGGCCCTGAGGCCTAATGGTGCCACAGCTAGACTCCATATTCCATAGCATGAAATGAAGTCTATGACTTCCCCTGGATTTAATCCAAGGAATTCCAACACTGGCCCAGAGACCCATTGGTGCCCATGCTTGTCTAAGGATACCATAACATAAAACAGATGAGAGCTTATGACTTCCCACGGACAGGATTCCAGGCCATTACAGGTTACTTCCCCAGCCAAAGCTAGTATCCATTTATAGCTTGGTGAACTGGGATGATGTCCAAGGATACCGACAAGCAACATAAATGGGAATTGAATCAGAGTCTGAAAATTAGTCGCTCAACTCCTATTCTACCTGCTCCGCAACTACAAAAAACATAAGCTTATCCGCAGACACTCATGAACAACAATCCACCTGGTTGGAACGCTAGTCCATCACAGGTTGTGTCCCTAGACAAGTACCCATTTACAGCTGGGAGGACTGGTACACCACAGATGATGTGACACACCCAACGACGCAGTCAAATAGCACAATGAGGACTCGAACCCAAGTCTACATCTTGGTAGCACAATTCCTATCCCACTGAGCTACCTGCGCTGTAATCAGATGAAAATAAATGTGTTCATGAGGCTAAGGGAATTAAAAAAAAAACAAAAACAAACAAGAATAAATCTATCTGGACTGAAACAGTAGACGGTAAGAAATATCAAAGTAACCCTCACCACGAATATCAGTTTCTGGCTTCAATTAAACAAATTTCAGGATAAGTTTATTTACAGAGGCACCACAATCCTTTAACTTGACCTGGAAATATGAAAAGCTTCTATTCTGTTAAAAATATACCCTCTCAAGTGTATTAATTAAGCAAACTGAATAAACCTTTTTTTCCCTTAATACCTTCATCCACCATCTCTGATGGTTTGCAGAAAGCAGTTTGAACAAACCACTGTGTCAGGGTTCCTCTCTATTTTGCAGCTTATTCTGAAAAGTAATTGAGGATAATGAGCTGTAATCCATTTAAAGCCTGAACACACTTGTTTAAAAACATGTACTACACACCTTGAGCGATCCCCTGACAGGTATTGCACAAGCCTGGTACATTTCGGTCTCTCCTCCGAAAAATGACAATACAGTGTGCCAAGAAAAAAAAAAGAGAGAGAGAGAGTGCGGATTAGCATCCCTGGAAGATATTAAATTGGAACGTGGTTTGGAATGCTGCGTGCATCTGAGAAAGTACACAGACTCAAATCCTGTCGTTACTAGAAGGCCGAGGCAGAGCCTCGACCTGATATCAGACAGGGACCAAATGGTGAGGGTGAGGGTGAGGAGGAGAAGGGTGTGGGCCTGAGTGTCAAACAGGGACCAACCAGTGGCAGTGGGGTGGAGGAAGCAGAGTCATGGTCAATGACTGCACACAGCAAACAGGTGAGTCAGTAAAGGCATCTTTAAATGGCTTGGACGTTTTGCTTCTTGCTTTTGCCCACACCCTTTCAGTCACATGGGTACCTTGTTGAGTTGTTTTGTTAGGAGTTTTGTTGTTGTTGATTTGTGTGCCGAATAAATAAATTCATTCATTCAACTTTTTTCTACTTTGTCTCCTCAGCAAGTTATCATATTGCAGCGCTCACTCATGCGACATACACACACGCATATATATATAAAAATTTGCCCAGCTTATCCCCCATCACCCCTTGCAAAGCTGCAAGTCTGCTCACTCAATGCAACAACCACAAATGACCTTAATGTTGACAACAAGGACACCAGCAATGGATTACTTGTCAATTTGACTGCATAACAGAATCATGGAGTTGGAAGATGAATTACTCTGCAAACCAGGCAAGACAAGTGGTGTGTGTGTTCATTTAAACCCGATTTATGTATTTAACGCCTTACGACGGGCACTACGTGACAGAGCGCCGCCGGGCCCTTAATTCAGATGTGTTATGGCGAACGCGGGAGGCGTGTGAGTGACAGTTAAAACATAAAGCTCAGAAAGAATTACACATGCGCGCTGCGGATTCCTGTAAGGTGACCGCTCACTTTCGTGATAAACGCTTCAATTAATCACTTCCTTCAGGATCCATAAATGTCTTTTTGTCAATGCGGCGTCAAAGCCGCGATGGTCGTTTTTTTTTCTTTTGCTTTTGAGGTGTGCGCCCTCGCCGTTATCATCGCGTTCATCAACAACGCCGCCGCTGTTGCCGATTTAATCACAACCTGTCAACTTGTCAGAACGACCAGAATCTTTGTGTTCCCCCGCCGATCTTTAAGCGCGGCATAAAAGGAAGGCTACTCTTGATCAATACATCAACAATGAGCGGCCTCTGCAGCTTCCCATCTGCGGAAAGTTGTGGCTTTCCTCCTTCGCGCCGCCTGAATGAAAATGTGCCTGTACAGCACAAGCACACCTGGAGGCTGTCATGTTTCTGTGTGCACGCACCTCGCCGTTTTCTGCATGACCACTTATCAGCTCAACACGCTCCATTCGCCTCCTGCACGGCCTCCTGTGCGGCCTCTGGCAGCAGTGCAGAGCGCATGACATTCTGCACCGCGCTACTGTTATCTGATATCTCCTCCCTCTTTATGCCCGTTCTTCCGGAACCTTGGTTAAGCCGAGCAAAAGACGGGCCCAAACAATCAAACAACATCATTAAAGTGAGAAATTCTCCCTTATTCATTTGAGCGTTCAGGTGACGCGCATCAGCTCCATTCAGAGGAAGCAAATTGATTCAATTTGCCGTGTTTACATCACGATTAATTCAGCGGCCTCTCCGTGAGCTGTAAAACATTCGTCGTCAGGGAGACGGCTTATGGATGGAATTTGTTTTGGGGGGAGGGGGGGCACTCTAACCACAAATATGTCTTCCTGTGAAATCTCATTTAATAAAGTAATTGAGCAGATGAAGGCAGTGGAAAAAAAAAAAAAAGCGTTCAAACAAAGCCAAAATGCACAAAGCTGCAGATTAGGATGTCAAATAGCCACATAGCTTGGATTCGTGTCCGATCTCTGTGTGGTATTTCTTTATTAACCGCCAAGTATTATATGCATGAAGACATACAAAAAACAATCACTTAAACCAATGCAAGTTCAATGTGGTTTAACACAAAGATGGTCAACCAATGAGCTAGATTGGCCCAAAAGTCCAAATATCTTACTTTAAAAATGTGAGAATATTTTCCTTGATGCACATCTCTATTTGGTGTGCAACTGTTGAAATGTGTTGTGTAGTTTAGGAGGAGTTGCACTTTCAAGCTCACTATTATACAATATGATGCGCATTAATTGAATATAGAAAAGTTTTATTATATTTATTATCTCCGAACATATTCATATTTATTATCTCTGAACATCTTCTCTCCTTGAAGATGTTGGACCATCTTGAGCATCTTCAAAGAGGGATGACTGATTTCCATGAAACTCTTTATGAGGAGTTGCATTCACAAAACCATAGACATATGAGACACCAATTAAACACAATATTCTAATTACCCCCCCCGAAGTTATCACACCAGATTTTCCTTTATGCACATCTTCATGTAGTGTGCAACCATTATGTGAAGTTTGATTGAAATCCATACAGCAGTTTTAGAGGCGTTGCCATTAAAAAGTCAATATTAACTAAACTTTAGTCATTCGCTGGAAAAACCTTTGTGATGTTCCCAAAAATCTAAACTCCAACTGAAGAAGGATTTGCTATTATTGAATATATACTGTGAATACTGGTGGGGAAAAAAAAGGCATTTGGCTCCAGTAAAAACCCAGCTTTTAGTGTTGATCCAGATGGTCACAGATCCACACACATCGACTCGGACTCAGCTTTTCAAGTGCCACGTTTAAGAGAGCTATAAATTCCACAGAGATCACACTATCACCTGCAAAATCATTATAACTAACATGAATACACCCACGTTGCTGGAATCCATGACCATACCCAACACCAGGTCCATTCAAACACTGAACAGTGTAGGAACCAGAACACATCCCTGATGAACACCAGAATTCACTGTGCAGAAGTTGGACACACTGCCTCCATTCCAACCAGCACTCACATGACTTGCGTATAGTCTGCCTATGATATTTAACAACTAACTGAGGATCCTACAAATTCTCAGGAATTTCCCACAGAGCAGCCTGGTCAACCAAATCAAATGCTGTGCCAAAACTAACATCAGCCTGGAAAATGACAAGGCACCTGGTCATCTTTCGGAGGAGAGGCCGATGAAGATTATAGAGACTCCCTTTATCAGCAGTGACATTCATGTGTCCAAGTTTGAGATGGAGATATGCCTGGTAAGAGCTTATGGAATCATGGAGACCCTGACAGAGGTGCTTGGGAATGCTGATGCCTTTGCAGGAGAATGAATTCCAAAGTTTGTATGGCCCTGGTGCTTCCTAGCTTACTGTATAGAATAGAATAGAATAGAATAGAATAATTCTTTATTGTCCACCGATGTGGAAAATTGTCTTCTGTATTGTTGGTTTGTATGGTTGTGAAACCTCGACACAAACCAGGAACTTAAGTCAATGATGTCTTTTGTACTAGGTCTCTTAGAAGATCGTTTGTTAGCACCAGAATGACCGTGTCAAATGAACACAGTGACGGGAATACCACTCATTTTGAATGAACATCAACTTTGGCATTTTGGGTATAAGGTATACTACCCTGAGCATGATCCAATGTCCAGATGACCCAGTGTTGAGGATCCCAATAGGTGAAAGAGACCATGGAGATGCTTACCTGGCCATGACTGATAATCTTTCTGGGTGTACTGACAAACATTACCCAGCCTGCTTCCATCGGGTGGTTGATATAGTGATATGTGCCACCAGGGCATGGTCCGAGGCCTGACCTGACTTTACACAACTCACCACTTCTCACCAAAAGTAAAACAATGGTACTGATGTATTTACTTTTTTAATTGTATTTAATTTCTGACACTTAAGCCGCGTTCCCATTACCATGGCAATACATATTTTGGGTGCATAGCCTCCATTATTGTGTGTGCAGAGGAATGCAACATGCCACATCAAAAATTCCATTTTGATGAACTTTTCCTGTGTGAAGGCAGTGCCTGTGGTATGTACAGCCAATGGCGTAGTGTATGGCGGTGATTCTGCTTGCAAGATGAGGCTAATGCTAACAACACATGTTTAAGAATTTCTATTGTTTAACAAATTTGTTTCCTGTTGTGAGTAAAAAAAAACACACACACACACACAATTTGCCTGGGAAATGTTAGCTTTCAAACACAGCTATCCTATTTGTCATAAAACCAGTTTGAAGTCTGAATAAGTGCAGCTAACTAATAGAGCTAATGGCATGGCTAACGCTACCAAATGTTTTTTGTTTCCAAAAAACACCTTTCCAATGAGGTCATGTATCCCTTTTGACATGTCTGAAATGGAAGCCTCACTAAATCATCCTCTTCATCTGGCCTTCAGTGTGTTAAACAAATGTCAAATATACACAGAATATTAAAAAACAGCAGCTGTTAGCTTTGCAAGGCGCTGCAGCTGCAGTCGATCAATAATCTGCTCTCAGTTGCTCTCCTTCATGAAGCCACCTGAGCTTTAGTAAAGACTCAATTCACATTTCCTGGAATATCTGAAACTCTGGCAGCCTTAACATTTCAGTTTCCCCACAAGAATCCACCGTAGCACCTAAAGCAAGGCTAAATCAATAGCACATACGGGTTAATAGCAGCCGTGTTTTCGTAAGCCGGCGCATCAACTATTAATTAGCTGGTGATTAGAGTCAGCTGGCAAGCACGGTTCACCGCCCGAGGAGACGACTGTCCTTGTGCTTCAACGGGAGAAATCAGCCACTATTGAAGTGAGAGATAAAGATTCTTCTTCTTGCTTTGCTTTTCACGGTGCTTTTCTTCAAAGTGCACAGACAAAACAGCACGCCGCGGTTCCAATTCTTCAAGTGATCTTCTTACTACAGCAACATTTAACAAATGGAATTCTTTGCTGACATTTCTTGAAGTTTGTTAATTCTAAGAAAACTTTTGAAAAATCCTTCAGATGAAGGCAACACTTAGAATAGAACAGAATATTTATTGTCATTGTAACATGTACAACAAAATTAAAAATGCTAGACCAGTCAGTGCAACATGCAACAACATTCAGATCATATAAGACAGCAAGACTAAAACTAAAAAAGCATATATATATATATATATATATATATATATATATATATATATATATATATACTGTATATATGTATATAAATAATTATAATACCAACCATCAAACATTCAACCAAACCAAGTATTACATTTTGGCATTATTACCTCCGTCACGCAGGTTATGTTTTCGGTCTCGTCCGTTTGTTTATTGGTTGGTTTGTTAGAGGATTACTCAAAAAATCCTCAATGGATATCAATGAAATTTTTACCAGGGGTGTAGCTTGGCCTAAATTAAAAATCATTCAATTTTGGTAATGATCCAGAACACAATCCAGATCCAGTAATTTTTTTAAAGGATTCTTTATCATTGCAGGATATGGCCAATTTCAACATTTTTGCGTCTAACTTCATGAAGACGGGTCACAAAGGCTGAACAAAAATTAAGTTACGACAACAATAATTTAGCATTTGTTTCTCTTCACTGAATAAACTTATTAGAAAGTAAACAAAACTTGTGTAGTTCATGCAGTTTCTCTTTATAAATACATTTGCTGAACATCTAAGGGTTTAACCCTCTAGGACTGACGCCGTCGTATACAACGGCTGAGACCAAGCTTTACTAAATTATAAATAACTTTTTAATGATATGAGATAGAAACTTACTCCTTTTTTTGCTGAAAAGTTAACTCAAGCCACCGTCCACCATCTTTGTACTCCTCATACAAGCTGTGTGATGATGTGAGCAATGTAAGTGTCCAATCGGAATTGGTTCACCGTCACATGGTTTTCTAAAATCCAATCGTATGTGTTACTAGTTTATTATAGTTTGCTGTGTGTTTTGAATTAATGTGTGTGGAAAATTATTTACCGCATTACTTTTTCCTTTCTTATTTCTGATTGTAAACCTTTATTACACTTATAAAACACAACTATAGCATATATATTTTGAAAGTACGGGTTGTCCTGAAAAAAAAGAGACATAAAACATGATTGTGAGATGCAGGGAGAGCTGTTAACAGCAATAATAAAACATTTATGCCAGGCGAGTGAACTGCCCAAAAAATGCCTTCAGACCCCAGAGGGTTAACCACTGAATCTGAAACATGGCGGTAGATGTGTGAAACAATGTGGAATAAGTCTCTTTGCCAAAGGGTATTCCATGTGACGTCAGTGACCCTATGGCCTTGGCGGAGGTTTGCGCTCTCCGAGTGCTTCTAACTAAGTGTGGTTATTGCTGTGGAGTAAAAGCTGTCTCTGAATCTCTTTGTCCTTGTTTTGTTTGATCTGTTACCATCTACCTGATGGTAACAGATCAAACAGGGAGTGACCAGGATGTGAGATAACCTTTATAATATTCTTGGCTTTTTTGAGGCAGTGGGAACGGTGCAGTTCTTCCAGAGTGAGGAGAGGGCAGCCGATGATCTTCTGGGCCATGCTGATGACCCTCTGGTGTGCTTTCCTCTGAGCCACTGTGCAGCTGGTTGACCACACACATATACAATATGTCAGAATGCTCTCTATGGAGCACTGGTAAAAGGACACCAGCAGTCTCTGTGCAATGTTCTTTTTTTCTGACCACCCTCAGGAAGTGTAGTCTCTGTTGGGCCTTTTTCAGCAGCTCAGAGGTGTTCACGCTCCAGGACACATTCTCCTCAATGTGGACTCCCAGGAAGCGGATGTCTGCCACCCTCTCCACACAGCCCCCACTGATAATCAATGTCTGTTTTTTTTTTCTTCCTGAAGTCTATTATCAGCTCCTTGGTTTTTGAGATGTTGAGGAGCAGGTTATTCTCCCTGCACCACCCTACTAGCTGCTGCACCTCGTTCCTGGAGGACTCATCCTCTCCAGAGATGAGGCCCACCACTGTGGCGTTGTCCGCAAACTTGACAATTTTGTTACTGTGGTGGGCGGGGTGCAGTCATAGGTTTAGAGCACGTAGAGCAGGGGGCTCAGCACGCAGCCCTGTGGGGTGCCAGTGCTGAGGCCCATAGATGTGTGGTGTACCATGGGGTGTAGTGTAGCTGCCTCCAGTGGCTCCACCTCAAAGCGGGCAAAGAAGACATTCAGCTCCTCTGCCACTGTGGTATCACCTTGAGCAGCTCCAGAGTTGGTCCTGTAGTTGGTGAGATGCTGGACACCCTGCCACACCTGCCTGCTGTTATTGCTGTCCAGGTGGCCCTCAATTTTCCTCCTGTAGTTCAACTTGGTCTATTTGATGCCTCTCTTCAGATCAGCTGTGGCCGAGCTGTAGAGAGCCCTGTTGTCAGACATGAAGGCGGTGTTCCTCTCACTCAGCAGCCGCTGAACCTCCCGGGTCATCCAGGGCTTCTGGTTGGGGTAGACCCAGATGTGTTTATCCACTGGAACAATGTCTGCGCAGTTCTTAATGTAACAATTATAATTTAAGGGATTTGCAATGGTATAAAGTAAGAAAGTGCATTTGTTCAAGACCTGTACTGAAGGTAATTGAACTTTATTTTCTGCTACTTCATATTTCTTCTTCTCAACATTAATAATATATATTTTTTACTCCACAACATATGTCAGGCAGTTTTAACAGTTTTAACAGTTTTAACTACTACTTATATAATAAATATATAATTTTCTTTCTGTGCTATTTGCTTTGGTATTAAGTAATTACTTTAGTTAAATGGTTATATTGTTAGTTTGATATACTTTTAGTCTGTTATTTGTCTAAATGTGCTTGTCAAACTGGGTTGAACCAGTTTTACCGCTTAGAAGCAAGAGATTCAATTTACGATATAAATCACAATATGTCCTGTTATCGCGCAAGTTCTGGACAGTGAGCTGGACCTCCCTTGAATGCCCACGGGGACCAATAAGGGACAGATTTTACGAAATAAGGTCGACCTATGTCACGCCCATTTAAATTAAAATTCAAATTTATTAATTTATATTGCGCCAATTGGCGATGAGATCGCCTCAAGGCGCTTCACACAGCATAATAAAATATTGTGTTTTATATAGACTGTTTTAGTTCATTGTTCAAGGTTCGGAACAGATGGATCTCCTGCGAGAGAGAAGTTCTTTAGAATACAGGCCTGTTTTTCCACTGTGACTTTGAAGAAATTTAAAGTGAGAATTAGTTTGACTTTGTACTTTGTAAGGGACATTATTACAATAAGAACTGGGTGAAATTAACAACCAGAGATAACTGAACTGTAAAACTCCATGTTAGAGATCCAATATTGGGAGAATTTTTGATTGTAATTCAAGTGTTTATTATAGTTCTGGTTTTTGGTATAATTAAATACAAATGCACTGTATACCCAATAATAAAACCAACATAATATCACAAGTGCAATCATTTATCTTTTTCTTTGAGGATTCTTTGGAATTATACTAAGAAAGTATATCAAAAATGTTTTCTCGCATCATCAAGCATAAAAAAGCAAGTAAACAGCTGACTATTACATCAGTATCTCCTGCAAGATCAACATCTATTCCAAATGAGCAGTGTCACAAATGCTCTGACATGTAACAAGTTGAAAAGATGTAAAAAAAAAAATAACAGTAATAATGAATTAAAGCTCAGATTCCATATTCTGCAGTTTGCTTCTATCATAAAACCAGATTCAAGTCGACGCATGTTGATTCTTGATTAAAGAATGGATTCAATGTTCAAGGACACTGAAGCAGCTTTAAAAAAAAATAAATAAAAGTCGAGAACACAATAAGTCCCATTTGAACTTTTTTCCCTTTAAAACATGAAAATGATTTTCTTCGGTGCCTTTTCAGTTTTATTTAGTATTCAAATAAATGATTCACAAAGTTGCACTGCCAATATGCTCAAAATTCAACGTGGCCATGAAGGGTGGAGGATTTTGATCCACCTTTACTAAAATACATTGAAAACAAAGCATGACGCACTTTCTGGTGGGACATCAAAGATGACTGGAGGACATTTTTCAACATGAAGGTTTTGCTGGATATCTTCTGGACAGGCTGTCAGCTGGTGTCAATACAACTTTTTTACTTGGTTTCTGTGGAGAAACTAACATTTTACACAGTCTAACAAACTTCAAACCTTCCACATACACTTCCCATCATCTATAAGACATCATGGCACAAACTGTACGTGCCATGAAAACCCACCAAATTATAATTGCAATTAAAATAGCTGTCATTCTGAGATATAATTCCCATGTTAAACAATGGTCCCACAAATAGGTTGTTTTAACTCTTTAAAGACATAGCAGTTTGTGACGGTGCGGTTTACACAGACCATTTTCAGTGGGTTCCTATTTTCCTGGATTCTTCCTTTGCCGATGCCCTCATATGTGCCGTGTTTCTGTGGCCTGCTATTCTCTTTCTTTTATCCACCTGTATGGTTCTCTGCTCTGGGGTCACCAGTCATGCTAAATTCATTACACCATGACCCAGACATAATAAACACAACTAAAAAAAAAATGGTCTCTTTTCTTGCTTTTCAAAATAAGGACAGCAATGGTGCCGCAGGCCCTAGTTTGTTCAGTAATTGCAAATTTGTCTGCAGTTAAATTTTTAGCAGCATCATAAAATTGGCCTACTTAAGCCGCCTTATTGTCTTTTAAGAAATGTAGAAGGTGAAACAATATCCTCTGTTTGCTTCAATATTTTAGCATTTCTATCATCTCTCATGAACCTGAGAACCTATAAAGTTGAAGTCAACTTATTTGCCTGACACCTTAATACACAGTGGTGGCCTTGGCAGCCACCAGGCCTAGGCTTTGGAAATAAAAGAACCGGGCAAACAAACAAGCCAGAGGCTTCAAATTTTCTGGGAACTTTCTTGGGAGACAGGCCTTGGACAAGTCCAAAGATGGCTAACCTTGACCTATTTGAAGAGTTTAAAAAGCCACATTCTGTTTCAATCTGTTCAGTTTTGTTTTTGAGTGGCGGGGGTGAGAGCCAATCAGAGAAGAGTTGCATCGTAACATCAGCGGCTGCTCTCTCCAAAAACCACTTCGTTTGTGTATTTATATGCATGTTTCTCATTAGCTTTCATTAAAAGCTAATGAGAAATAAACACTTCTAAAACTGAAAACCATTTTTGGAACCCAATAACACCTCCGAACTTATTTACAAGACATTTGGTGGACGTTAGCATGGTGACGTCACAGGCTGGTAGCTAGCTGCAAAACTCTGTTTCATTTGTGTGTAATTATAGGTTCTGTGTCATATATTATGTAAAAAGCTAGCAAGAAATAAACACTTCTAAAACTGAAAATGCTGATTTTGGAACCTTATAACACCTCTGGAGTCTTTTATAACACATTTTGTGGATATAACGTGCATGCTAACTTCCGCTAACTCAAAGCTAACTTCCTCCATTAATATGTGCAAATGCACAAAGGGTGATCTACAAATATTCCTACAAATGATGATTTGATCAAAGGATCTTAATAATTAAACAACTGCAAATTATAAAGAACACAACGCTCATACGGCCAAGGATATTTTAGCATTGCATTATAGTTTTTATTATTGTTTTTATTGTATTCTGGTCTAAATGAAATTGCCTTTCATTTTACCACACAAGAAAAGAAATACTAAAATGATATCTAGAATATTTTGGATGATGTTATAGTCTGACAGCATGAACACTGCATTATTTTGATCTCTGAAATCTCTCCCTTTGACAGCAAAACTACATTCCAAGCAAACATGCATCAACTTTCACATTTTTTGTTTTGTTTTGTTTTTAAATAGGCATTTACTTGTTCATACTCAGAATTAATACATATGAAGTTATATCAGCTACAGTAAAACCCTTCGGCTGCTCCCCTGTTTGCACTCGGGGTCACCCCAGCAAATCAAAGGTGGATCTGCATGTTGAATACGCACAAGTTTTATGGCGGATGCCCTTCCTGACAACTTCATATTACATGGAGGTATATCAGCTACAACGGTGTAAATATTGCACAACGTGGCGGTTTCTCCAGGAGCAACGAGATGGTTTTCCACTCTTGATGGATGCGAGATCTGTGGGTTGGTTGGGTAACGACCAGCGCTTATTGTGCACTGTTCCAGGTCACAGCTTCTGATTCCCTGCGCAATCCTGCTGCAACATTATTTTCCCCATGTGCAGCAGTTGCATCAAGGTCGTTTCAAATCACCGCCGTCCCCGTCAATGCGACAAGTTCACACCTGATGCATCCCCACACGGAGGAAGGCGACATAAATAAGCTTGGCGGACGAGTGAATATTAGACATCTGAGCGGAGGGGAGGGACGGACAGGCAAAGAAAATATTTTTCACCCCTTAATGGAGCCGTCAACAATCACTTTCTGGCTGTGAGATGGAGTCACAGGGCGAATGGCGGTTTTGCGGTCGAAGGCAGAGGGGAAGCATCATTACCATAGAAAACATTATTGTGAACGATGGACATCCAGGCCATCAAAGATGATCATCTCATAAATTCCATGCACTGTATAATAGCCTGTCACTCTTGAAGGCTGAAGGGAAAATAATGCCCAAGGCTGATTTTTATCTTTCACACAGCTTCTGCTGATTGCTGCTAAATAGGACACAGCTTGTTTAGCTAATAGACACCGCAGATGCACAGAACACAATGTGGCGGACAGGTTTTGATGGCCACTGTCCGAATCCATATGTCCCTTTCAATCTTGCACGTCTCGTTATTAAGCCGATAATTTGACGAGCAATTAAACCGGTGCCGCGGTAAACAACCGCTCGACCCGCTTGATGTGTGGCGCTTCCAAACATGCAACCGCAGACCTGAAGCTGCTGCTTAAATGCCAGAGGTAGGTAATCAGCCATCGTCAAAAACTCCTGGATGAGCGACCGTGAGTGCGGATGATATGCGCGCCCAACACACAAATGCACCAAAGTGGTGTTTGTGTGTGTTCCCACATCCACGCGCCACCACATATGCAAGCCGCATACCAATAAGACATTAATTTAGAGCAGCGCTCGGCTAAATAAAAGACTAATGCCTGAGGACAAACCTCTCCTTGTCTTAAAGGTCACACATAATGTCTTAGTTTCAGAAAACATGGAGAATAGATGATGCTTTAGAGGAAATGTTTCAGAGGGCAGGTTGCATTCGATAGGCAGTTTCCGCTTCTCATTAATTACCTGATTAAGTTCTGCTGAGGTTAAAGACCTGTTCAAAGCCCCAAATTGTTAATTGGGATGCGAGTGATGTTGACCTCCTCCATACATCCACATATACAATAAATGCACACATACACCAGGAAACCTCATAGTTTTCATTCATTTTCTGACGCTTATCCAGGTCCGGGTTGTGGTTGCAGTACACCAAGCAGTTCATCCCAATCTTTGGCCAGTCCCCCAAGTGTTGTTCCCAAGCCAACTGGGAAATACAGGGTATCCCAAAAATAAACAGAACCCATAAAAATTGTAATAAATCCTACAAAGGTCCAGCAAAAATATGCTGAACTTAAACTTTGGTCCGTGTACGATCATTCCCCAAAAGTTTCAGTCACCTTGGTCCCTTTACATAAAAGTCATGTTCTTTCAAAATTATGCTCCAAATGGTGTTTTTTTGGCAAAATAGGCCTCCAGACAAAATGTCTTTTCCTTGGTTGACAAGCCATGTTGGGGAAGATTATTATTCCAATTGTTCCAGCAGTGTGCATGCTGATTTTAATTCGATCATGGATCAAATGCGTTTGGCAGAAAAGTCTGCAAATTTGAGCGACATCACAAGGTGGACTCAGAAAAAGACATTCAAATGACCTGTAATTCATGGAGGTAAGTGTGTACCTTACCTTTGCTTTGGAGGTTGATGATTCTATTAAAAGCTTATTGAGGGACAAATTAATCCAGAAAAAGCCACTGTTCCATAAAGACGCGTCGGAGAACTTTAAAAGATTAACACACGTCAATGTCATTGCACAGCCACAAAATTACAGAGCTGCAGAAGTATAAATCAGGCGTTCGAATTTTAAGGTACCACTCCACAGCGGACTTTGAAAAAAAAGAGTGACTCATCCAAATGGAATCTTTTTAATGCATATAATGTCCGGCGCTTATTTTTTATTTTTTTCGGACAAAATTTTGACACAGTCATTAAATAAGGCAGGTTCTGATTCAGGATTTCCCTGTAGATTATTCTGCACCTCCTGCCTAACTAATCCATTACATACATGCACAAAATTCACTGGTCCACTTGAATCCATTATATGCTAGTTTTATTGTATATTCTACCAGAAGGATGGGCCCACTGATGGCGTGAGGGATGGATGCTGGCCCTGTATCCCAGGGTGCTGGATGACCCCCTACCTCCGGCACAACTGCTTCCTTAGTCAACTCAATAATGGATTTTGTTTTTGATGTTACGTTCTCTTCAGCTTTGTAAAAACCTTGTAAAAACCTTGAAACTGTTAAAATGGCTTAAGCAGTGGGTCACCCCTTCTGAGTCTGGTCTGCTTGAGGTTTCTTCCTCAAATCATCAGAGGGAGTTTTTCCTTGCCACTGATACCTGTGTGCTTGCTCTAGGGGTTGGTGAGGTTAGACCTTACTCATGTAAAGTGCCTTGAGGCAGCTTTGTTGTAATTTGGTGCTATATAAATGAAATAAATTGAATTGAATTGGGTCCTTTTCTTAGATCAATAGGCAACATCCAATTGGAGATTAGCCCACCCCCTACCACCATGACAAACCCACTCTCAAAGGTGAAGTTGTACTACTCCTGCTGCTGTTTCTCTCATTACATGTACAAGTGCACAAATTCCAACTGCAAGTAGTTGCCAATATCTGCTTTGGCCTCAATCTCAATGCCATCTCCATGTAAAGTACACAGGGATACATCATATGGTCAGTCTGCTGTACAACTGAAGGGATCTAATCTCCTTTAATTAGTGTGTACTGATCTGTAAAGGGTTTTTCCCCATTTTCTGTGTAAATATTCTAAATTTCTCCAGAACTGCTTGTACACATTCTAAATGGTAGAGTCAATTAAAAATTCTGTTGATGCTTCATGACACTTTTGCTACAAAATACACTTGCTGGTGCTGTAGAGCAATCCAGGCCTTTCAAGCACAGATGAATGGCTTTTGGGAGTGGGTGTAGGACTGAGAGCGAGCTGGCGATGGCCCTCTGAGGACTGAACTGTAATGAGCACCATGAAAGGCCAGTGCCAGCGTGGAGGTAGGCACTGAGCCGGGTAGTTGGTGCCTATAAGACCTGCTGGAAGCAGCACTAACTGCCCAGCAGCTTCATTAAAGCAGACTAATGAGAGAAAATTATAGCTGTCAGTTAATAAGTAACTAACGCAGGGTTTGTACCCTCCCACCGGCCCCACTGTCGCCATCGCCATCTTCTTTTCCTGGTTCTCCTGCTTCACTTGAGTCCTAGACAGAGACAAATAAACTTAGCTTGCGTAAATGGAGCAGAAAGCATTCGGAGAGGGAAGACGAATAGGGCACACACTCGCAGTTTGGGAATCCGCTTTTATCCCGCACTGTATAGAAATAGCTCCCGTCTCACTTGCCCCTTCTCACTTTTTCGCTCTGAGGCGAACAGAGAGACGGTGATCTTTTCAAAAGGTCATGTGAACCATTTGTCTTATCTCGGAGCTTCTTCGCAGAGATGGCAAGCACAACAGAGAAACTTTGCCTGGGGGGGCTTTGGCTTTGAACGTTTCATAAAAACCAGCAGGAGCACAAAGAAACAAACAAACAGACATGAACATTCCCATAGCAGTAATGCCCAACTTCCACCAATATTAAATTATGATGCACTAAAAGTGGCATTATTGATTTTTTTCCCCCCTTCAACAAGCAATGACCATAAGAAAGGGTGTAAACAACGTTGTAAACTACCTTATAAATAATTAATTCCAACCCCCTGATGGTTGGCTGCACGCATGGCACCGTTCATGTACTTCACCTTTTCCTATGCCGCTATGATTTGCCCTTTTCATTTCCTCATGTTTCTGCTGTTGTGTCTCTGTATGCAAATAAGCCGCACAAAACTACTTCTAAGACCGCCCTCTTAATAAAAACACATGAAAAATGCTTGCAAACCATTGAACCTGCGAGTGTCCTACTACGACTGTGCTCAAGTATTTACCTGCTATTATGACAAACGAGCGCTGGTTATTACCCAGGACGCACTGGGGAAAACAGTCATTACCAACTTCCTGATTCTCCTTCAGTTAGCCAGTTGTCCTCTGTGTTATTCATAAACACCTGTGCTGGACGCCTCCGGCTTTGGCAAATAAAGATGAGAAAATTAATATTTATAAAGCACTACAGCTTCTGACTAATCACCTCCACTGATTGGACAATATGTGTTCTCAATATGGCGGACACAAAATTATTCAGAACATTAAAGAGTCTGATAATAAACTGTATGTGTTTTCAAAATATTTCATGAAGTGTAAAAGGTATTTAATTAGTTTAAGGACTGATGACATGGTTGGTCATTAAGACTAATCAAGAAAGGAGCTACGGCATCACAGTTTCCTACTTCCCTTTTTTCCCAATATTATCTTTAAAATTAAGGTTTTCTGAATGAAATAAAGGCCAAAAATGACTTTGCACTGAAGAAAGAATGTTATTGGATTTTCTAAGGACTGATGTTGCATTTACCTTGAGAACTCCTTGGTCACATTAGCGAATAGAGTCTATTTCTCTCAGAGCAGGCGGTCACCAAGTAACGACAAGCTTGCCACGTCTAGAAACAGGCAATCAACCAACAAAAGCCAACTGCTTCTTTTGTATCTAATCTGACCGTAGGGTTAATCAGACTTTTTAGGTCTTGGAGATGTTGGACTATCTCATTAGGTTCCAACTTTTTGAATT
Source organism: Thalassophryne amazonica (assembly GCF_902500255.1). Lineage (NCBI taxonomy): Eukaryota > Metazoa > Chordata > Actinopteri > Batrachoidiformes > Batrachoididae > Thalassophryne > Thalassophryne amazonica. The sequence continues at coordinate 19,088,764 of NC_047124.1, read as the reverse complement.
CCCTGTATGGTCCAAGAAAAGAGACAGCTGCCTTCAATTGTAGTCATGATTTGGTTTTACAGTTTGAAAACATTTTTGTGGCTGAATTCAACATAAAGGCCAGTCACAGAAGATTTCAACACAGTAGGCTATCGTCACTCAATGTAATGTTCAGCTCTGATAGCATATCAAGGACTGTGTGTTTGTCGGCATGCAACGACAACAAACCCCCGCACAGGTAGCTCTACATCAACCCAGGATGTAGATTTTCTCCGCATCCACCATCCCGTCTGGGAATCACTCAAGAGATGATCTTCCTCGCCACTGAGGGATTGCCATGACGATGACTACTGAATCACTTTGGGTTTTAGATGGCAACCACCCACGCAGTCAATCAATCCATTCCCACCTCTTGAAAGTAACCATCAATCTATTGCAACCAGATGAGACTTTGGTGTACTCACATTACTGGAATGTAAACTCAGATAAACCAAAAATCCAAAAAAAACAAATGCTGCCGTGGACCTGGCATGAACGAAGAACTATCACAACAACAAGCAGGTAGAACTTTGTTCCTATTGCCACCTTGAGGCTCCCTTGGCTCTTTCAGCTTCCTCTCAGGTCCCTCTGATTGTTTTCAACTTCTCTGCCATCTTGATGGTGGTGGCCTTGAAAATTCATTGACCATCATGGTTTTTCAATGGGCTCTCCAACCATTGCTTAAGTAATCATTCACCAGAAGCATATTTAGTCCTTTTCTTGTCATTGCAACCTTCTGTTGCATCCTTGTCCTGGGATGAAGCATAAGTTAGCCTTTACCCTCATTGCATTGGGTGTATACTTTTATCCAAAGCAACATACAATCACATTGCCAGGAACTTTTAATGAAGGTGCCAACCTGCAATTTGAGATTCATTGTCTTGTACAAAGACATCTAGACACAAAAATAGGAGAAGCTAGAGAAAGATCTACCAACAACATACCATCTCAACAATCTGAGCCTCAGTCACACGACAGTACCAAATTACAGCCCAAATCTCAAGAGAATGGCCTGCCTGAGAAAGCAGTACTATGGATGAACATGGAAGGGTTCCTTTTACTGCTTCATGGAATTTGACCATTCCATTCTCAATCGTTAGACGCTTGGACTTGGCCAGAGCAAGACATGCTTACCAGCAACACAGGCTGTTCTGCTCCAACGAAGAAGTCAGTGATAGTTGGTAGTCCCACTGCAGATCATTTGCAATGTTCTGAACCTCATCACACAAGCACATAAGACCCTCTAATACTGCTTTCATAAAGTACTTGGCTGAACTTCATATGTTGGTGCCAATTTTCCAGCGTTACTGTATATCCACAAAACCTTCCAATCCATAGTTTGCTCCCAACTGCTTCAAACTGCTTATTGTTGCCATCTATCATCTTCAAGCAGGCAGTGCTCCTCCTCTAGTGCCTCTGGCCATCTGTGCTGTCATCACCCCATGGCCAGCCAGGGCGACTTTTGGTTCCTTCAGCTCGTGTTATTGCAGCACCTTCTCTGTATGAAGCAGCATAATCTCTTCTTTCAAGCTGCTTTCCATTGATCCCCTATGGAATAAAATGTACATAAAACCTGTTTTTGAAAGAGCAAAACCTTTCTTTGCTGGGATGTAGTTTTAGAAAATGACACATATACATACAAGTATATAAAAAAGCGACCTTCGCAGGTGTATGTAAAGAAAGAAACTATATGACAAAGAGTGGGTACTTTGTGGGTGGGTACTTTAGTTTCAAAAGACAGGGTAAATGGTAAATGGTAAATGGACTGCATTTATATAGCGCTTTTCCATCTGCATCAGATGCTCAAAGCACTTTACAATTATGCCTCACATTCACCCCGATGTCAGGGTGCTGCCATACAAGGCGCTCACTACACAACGGGAGCAATAGGGGATTAAAGGCCTTGCCCAAGGACCCTGAGTGATTTTCCAGTCAGGCGAGGATTTGAACCCATGATCTTCTAGACTCATGCCCAACACCTTAACCACTAGACCATCACCTCCCTGGGTACTGGTCTAACCTTTCAGGCTGTTCACACTCTCAGTAAAGTGTGCTATGAAGACATGATGCCTTCAATTAACCCGACACAAAACAACCAGAATCACATACCAGATTATCTATGGTCCACAAATCATTCATCAAGTTATAAATGCCACCACACAGTCACCAAAAGCAATAAGAGAAGACAAAAGAATGCTGCAGTGTTTCCCTGAGGATTGTCTTGTTGGACCACAGCTTTGGCACAGCTGTCCACTGGGCCTATTTAGTGATAGCAATACTTGCACATACTGTAGAGGAAATAGCCGGGAGTAGAACATGAACTGAAAATACTGGATTAACTTGGCTCCCTATCCCCTCCTGCTCATCCAACGTGTTCATGACCTGTTCACCAGTTTCACTACATAGATCCAACACTGAAATATTAATCTCTAATTTACAGTACTTGGTTTATTTTAACAGTCTTAAAGCTGCTCTTGAAGAGATTCATGGGTGATGCCACGCTTTGGAAACAGGATGTCCATACACATCTAACTGTTATGCTCAGACATACTCTGCTCTCTTTTCCTTTGTTGATTTTGGTCGTTAGTGCCACCAAGTGGCTGGATTGTCCAGGTGTAGTGAACACTGCAGTCTGGCCAATGTGCTGGTCTTATTCATCCTCCCGGGGGTTGAAGTGCATTTTTAAATGTTTGAGGCAGAAGCAGTTCAGTGGCTGTCATCAACAAATCATTGCTATCACAGATAGAGAAGACACGCTCTTGTGTGTCAGTGGGTTCAAAATTACTTTCAGAGGTGGTGATAGATGTGTTGCTGATTGTTGAGATGCTGCCAGAATGAAGAGTAGTGTGTCTGCATCACCTTCTCGCCTCCTCAGGTTTCCGTCTCCTGGGATAGAGAGGTTGGCGAGAGCGGTGAGTGATATACGATCTGGCCTAAGAGAGATGAGAAGGACCTGCCATTCGCTGTCAAGATGGGGCATTGCATGGAGAGAGATTACGTGTGTTGAAATGCCATTTCCCGCAGTTCACTACTCCCATTTCGCCGCTACCTCAGCGACTGGGCTGAGAAATCCCCGTTATGAAAAATGGCTCCCATTACAGGTTCAACTCCTGCTGATCTCTGCCATTGACCCTCATGTCTTATGAGTGTGACCCTGCTCTAAAGTCTCAAACAGTTCAGTTTTGCTCTCACTCACAGACACACTGATGTAGACAAATACATCTACATTTTCACTTTCTTGGGTGCCTTTCGATTAATCTAGCTAGCTGCCAATAATGCCGTGGTAAGTATCTACTGCTAGACCTTTGCTAAATCAGTGTAAATGGATCTTCATTACACCAAACAACAAGAAATTAATCTAATACTAATTGCTAGCATAGACCACTTAGCGATTATGGTATATCATCTGGAACTGGATCTATACAAATGAATAATGAAATATTAGGGCCTTTACGTTCATGTTGACTGAAGTGAAGCAACATTAAAGGACAAGATCACTTTTGGTAAAAGCATAATCATATATATAGTCTTACAGATCAAGTAGTCCAATCACCTTTGTCAATTTAAGGTTTTCACAAATTTATTCAGGGAGGAATAAGTATGGCAGCCCACATAGAGCCCACATAGAGGTGACACCATGTTCAAGTATCACAGCTATACACCAGCTCTCCCTCCAACCCTGGCATCAGGAGGAGGCTCTGGTATCCAAAATCCGGGCAAGGTGACTCCATCCCTATACGTGTCTGTCATAAAGGGTCAAGTAGATCGCCCTTTGTCTCCTCACCGGAGACCAATCTGCCAAGTGTGGCCCAACCAGGAGCTAATGCTCTAGAAAACAGCTCCCAGGATTACACAAACCCCTCCATCATGATGAGATTGCAATCCAGGGAGGGGCACATCTGGACAGTTTGAGATGCTCGACTATCCAGGAGGGACTCAGAGTAGAGCCACTGCTTCTTCACATCAAAAGGAGCCAGCTGAGGTGGTTTGGGCATCTGGTAAGGATGCCCACTGGTCATCTCCTTAGGGAAGGTTTCCAGGTGCGTCCAACTGGGAGGAGGTCCAGGGGAAGACCCAAGACATGCTGGAGGGATTATACTTCCCAGCTGGTTTGGGAATACCTTGGGATTCCCCCAGGAAGATTTATAGGACTTGCAGTATCCCAAAACAGGCCTATTTACTCTCTCTTTGCATTTTGCAGTGTATCTGGAAGACTATAAAAAATAATCAGTGGAGACTGCCCTATAGACTGTCTACTAAATGCCCGTGCAGGCTAACAAGTCTGAGAGCCCTAATTTTTCTTAAACTGGAGATCATACATATTGCTTTTTACAAGAGAAGTCAAGCGAGCATGATTCCCAGTCACTAAAAAAGCTAAAACATGATGGGAAACAGTGACTGGGAATTCAGTCTGTAGCCACACCACTAGAGACACTAATGGGTCTGTTCCACAAAACACCATTCCTTCTCGTTTATCATCACAGTAACTTCTTGATCCATCTTTGTCAACCATGAACAAACTTTGTATACGTAGTAGTTACAGCCATCAACGGCATCCAATTCTTGAACTGTTCAAAGGTTCTATCATGATTCTTGAAACCATTGATAGTACGCGGTAACTTCCAGGTATTCGTAGTCTTAATGGCTTCAATCGTACAAACTTCTTTACGCGGGATATTCGTAGTGGCTACATTTCCAAACGTGTTCGATAGTGCTCTATCTGGGTAAAAATTTGAAGCTGAAGCAGCGTTTGTTGCAGTTTTTCTTCAAAGTTAAACAGCTCGATCAGGTCTGGCCGAGGGTGCAGCTTCTTTATTTCGTTTTCAAGAAAGTTGCCAGGTCTGCACTTTTAAAAGCCAGTTTGTTGGGAGATAAAATGGATTCGTCTGTTTCATTCCATTTTTGCATTTTTTTTTGGATCATGGGTGACCGTAGTAGAATAGTCCTACTTTCAGCCCTACTTTCACCCTGTGGAATAGTCCTGTAAATTCTCCATATTGTAGCTTTAACCATTGCAATGTACATCTTTGTACAAAGAAGTAGAAGTAGAAGTCTTGTATAGGCCAATTGGCACTGGTGCTTATCTCAAGATTCCGTAACGACAAGCAAATGAGTCTATAGTTCCCCATGGATGGAACACCAGTCCGATGCAGTTTGCTTCCCAAGCTGAGACCAGCACCAATTACAGCTATGTGGACTGAGACAATATATATTAAGGGTCTTGTCAAAGGACACAGACGGGTACCATGACCAGGATTCAAACCTAGGTCTACATACTGGCAGGTGAGCTCCTTGCCCACTCAGCCACCTGCTCTACAGTACAAAACCGAAATGTTTTATTTGTGAAAGAATATTTTTACTCAACCTTTGGTTGTTAACATTTGATTGTTTATTGTTCCATCTTAGTACCTACAGACCTATACACAAAAAGATTGTCAAAATGACCAATGTATCTATTTTCTACCTCCGAACACAGGAAAAAAAGTCCCTCTATAGAAATCTGCACAGGTTGTTTTGCAGATTACCTTATCCATCATTACCACACTACCCTCACTTAATCATGTGAACAAGGAATATTAGTGAAAAATTTATTTAAAATGTTTCAAGAAATTCCAGAGTTTCAGAATTAATTCAACCAGCACAGTCACAGACATGACTAACTGGTGATTATAGTATTATTATTATTATTATTATTATTATTATTATTATTATTATTATTATTATTATTATTATTAAGAGTAGTATGAGTATTTTTATGACTTAAAATAACTATAAAACACATAAAAAGCTAAGGTGGATTGGTTTCAGAAACTCTAGGCAGATACTTTCTACAATGCAATGAGTGCAAAATAATAAATGCTGCCATTTATTATTGGTGAATTAAAAGAGCCTATAAACGGGGTAAAATTATTAACACTTGGTTAAATTTAATGCATCAGATCAAAATTTAAAAAACAACTGCTTTGCTTAACTAATATCTAATACACTTTTTTTTTAACTTTCACTTTTGATACTCTTTGTGCTTCTTACTCTGTGTGCTGCTATACAATGCTACTGGAACCTCAATTTCCCTGAGGGAGTCTTCCAAAGGGATTAATAAAGTTATGTCTAATCTAATCTAGACATGTCTGCCACCTGTTGAACACTGCCATCTGCTGGACGTGTGTAGGCTTGCTGCAGGGAATAATCATCATCATTATATGCATGCTGGAAATTAGGAGCAGGTGGGCATGAAGTTTGCATGTAGCTTGAAATAAGCAGAGATCTGGTTGCCACCAAGGTGTTGCTTGCCAGTCCGATATCAAAAAAAGCTCCTGGGGGTTTTACCATTTAAAATATAGCTTTCTTCTGGGATATAATCACCTCATAATCAGACTTCGGAGTGTATGGATATTAATTACTTCCTTTCAAATAGATCTGCCAATGGACTTCAAACTATTGTGTTAATCATCATCATATATTAGGCTGCGATAAAGACATGATCTGCAGAGTCAACGTGGAAACAGGGGTACAGTTGATTGTATATTTAACATACTAGTTTATGAGAGACGCATTAGGACTGTAGCCGGAGACAGAACACATTCACGACAAAAGATGCGACACTGTTGTTCCATTTTTATGCAGAACAAATGTAATCAGAAGTAACCTCCAGGCAATGAAACAGAAGAAAATATATTGTGTGAGGAGAGAAAGGAAATATTTGATCAAAGTTTTGAAGAATGTGTCTGTTTGTGCATTTAATTTCCATCCAACTTTGCAGCCTGGTGAAGATGCCCAACAACCACAAATCCTTAAGTTTGTGTGTGCAGTAGCACACTGTGGTCTGCCATAAACACAGATAACAGATGCCTAAATCATGACTGAAAGTTGTTTTTTTCTGAGGAGGCAAACAAAAGTATTTAGACATTTGATTGCAGCTGTACTGCTGGAAAATTATGTGACCATAAAATAAAATTTGATACATTAAGAAGACACTAAAGAGTGGGTGCTGGGCAGGGGCGGCAGAAGCACGGGTTACTAAGAGGGGCTAGCCCCCCCCCCCCCCGGTTTTACTGTGTATTGGCTGAAATGTCCCCCCCCACACACACACACACACACACACACTTTTCATTCTCAGAAAATAATTTAAATATATAAATAATCAAATTACATAACAGTACACATTTTAATGTTTGCAAACCACACAAACAAGCAAATTAGATAAAAAATAAATCAGCATTTTATCCTTGGGTTGCAACCTGCAGATCCAAGGAGTTGCTGCATGCTGGTTTGGCACAGGTTTTAAGCCGGATGCCCTTTCTGACGCAACTCCATGTTACATGAAGAAATGTGGAAGGGGTGGGGTTTGAACCTAGAACCTGCCGCACAAACAAAGTGCACTAACGACTTGGGGGCCACCCCTGTGACTCCTTGTGATGAATAATACCATAAAATAAATGCTCATGCAGTTATATATATATGCACAAATAAATTATTAAATTAAAGAAAGTGCGCAAAAAATGCAGTAGAGCATCGGAAATATTGACAATCTTAAAAACGTAGTAAAAATGGAGAACTGTGTTTGTATCACCAAAAAAAAAAGTGGCAATAGGGTGGGTCCAGTTGTACCATTTAACAGAGAAATTTTTATAACTGACAGCTACTCTATTAAGCTACATTGGACAACTTCTCTTCCACCCCCACCCAGCTGTTTTGAAACGTGTTGCAGGCATCCATTTCAAAATGAGCAAATATTTGCACAAAAACGAAAAAGTTGATCAGTTTGAACATTAAATATCTTGTCTTTGTGGTGTAGTCAATTGAATATAGGTTGAAGAGGATTTGCAAATCACTGTGTTCTGTTTTTATTTACATTTTACACAACGTCCCAACTTCATTGGAATTGGGGTTGTAAAATATTTCATTTTTTAATTTGTTAAAAAAAAAAAAAAAAAGCATTTGCTGAACCGGAAAGTCTGTTAAGTTGTGATTCAGTTTGACAACCGTGTGATATAACCAGGCACAATTCCCACTGTCACCCAGTAGATGGGTCAAAATGCATAGAACACTGCCATTTACTGGACTTGTAACTTGTGTTTGTTTTTACATAGAATTAATGAATAAACCAATCAGTGTAAGCAGAGGCTCAGTTTACCCATAATCCCTTTGGAAATCTGTGTGTGTTAATGTTCAAAATTTCAAAATTAGTGCATTATTTTAAAATTAAAAGTTATGTGTTATATTTTCACATTGTACAAATGACAGAGTTGACATTAATGTAGTTATTTTATCCAGATTAATTTGATTTATAAATCAAAACCATAAATCAAACCTGCTTTCCTTTTCATGGCATCTGCCTCATGGCTGGACTACTGTATGCTGTGAAGGATAATGACTTTTTTATTTTATTTATTTATTTATTTATTTATTTATTTATTTATTTTTGTGATAGCCTGGTAGCCATGACCTTTCCGCTGGGGTAGAGTTGACCTTAGCTCCTCTCAGCTGCTTGACTGCTGCAAAATACATAGCAGACCGGAACCAACATGTATGATTTTATGGTTTACAAATGTGTTTCACCCTTACTAACTACGCAAAAAAACACTAGCAGAACTAAATTTAGCATTTTAGGAAGCTAATTGGTCCACTGATGGATTTTGAAGTTAGCTGAAAAGTTCATCCAGTAACAAAAAAGTTAGCTTCGCTAATTAGCGGTTAGCAGATTAGCAGAACTGTGCCCACCACTGTAAACAATGAAGCAGGAAACCCTTGGCATGTCGTTTGCATAGAGTTCACTTTGGCAATTACAAGAATAAGAAACTACATCGGCATCATCCGCAATTATGTAGTATCAACCGCAGATAGCATCACCTACAATTAGCATTGACTGTGGTTAGCATCACCCGCTGTTAAAATAGTCAACTGTGTCAAATTTACAGGACAATTTTCAATATGGAAGTCTGTACGCTCCACACTCGTACATCTGGTAACTTTCAGTAAAACAAATCATTTTTGATGACGCCAACAATCCATAAAAAGCCCAACATATGGAGTCTATCAACCAATAGTTTTCAAGCTAAACTCTTGATCTAAACTTTGATAGAGCACAGTGATCTCTGGGAGATTAGATTTGCCAATGCAGTAGTTATTAAAATTACATTTTGCAATTCAAATCTACAATGCAGAACCCCGGAGAGATAATTTTATCATCTCCATATTCAGCCACAGCAGTGTCAACAACACTATTCTCCCCTGCAGATCTTATTTAAGGCATAAGGCTTTTATTTCGTTGTCGTTTTTTTTAATACAACCCAAAAGCTGACTTACAACCAGTGCAACTTACAGCAACAAGAATGAAAGGTTGCTGTGGGTTTCATCTGCATGATATCAACTGAAAAAGTGTAACGATATATTGTAAAATATCGAAACTATGGTAATAATAAAAATGTTATGCATAATGCATCTTGTGTTATTGTTCTTCGGTGCAGTTTTACAGCAGTTGCCGTCATTTTTCTTGCTTTGCTGCCTGAACTTTTAGGATTGTTCTTTAACACTTTTGATCATTTGCATCTTCACACATACTAAGTACAGTCATTAATTACAATGATATAACATAAATACATGCACTGTTACCCGAGTGACCAAAGGTTTGTAGATACCCAGGCATGTTAGTGACATTTTGTTAGATTATTAGTCATTAGATGGCCCAAAAATGATTTTTTTTTTCTTCACAATCCATGTTGCCTCTCAAGTAATAAGTTATCCCAGCTAATTTAATTTTAAATTTAATTATTTACGACTGCTTACCCGAGTTCCTGGAGGGGTGGCCCTCAGAATGCAAATTAATGAATCATGCATTTTCCCCCGAAGCACCGAGTCGCCATGATTTTGTTGTCTTATTTCGAAAATAAAGTGACTTATTTTGTCCTTGTATGTATATACACTGACTGGCCACTTTATTAGGTACACCTCTTCAATTGTTTGCTAATATCAAAAATAAACAGTAGGATTATCAGAGGACAACAAGAAGGATAAGAGTTCAGCAATCCAGATCAAAATTCAGGAATCGAGATCAAAGTTTAGGATCAGTTATTACCAATCAGGATCATAGTTCAGCAATCACCATCAACATTAAGCAGTTTGCATCAACATTCAGCAATCAGGATCAAAGTTCAGTGATACACAACAACATTCAGGATCAGCACCAATGTTCAGCAATTAGGATCAAATATTATAGATTTCAGCATGAAAAACTGTGTGATCCACATGGAAGTTCAACGATCGTTGTCAAAGTTCAGGATCAATCATTACAATCAGAATCAACAACAATGTTCAGCAATCAGGATCAAAATTCAGCAATCTGCATCAAAGTTCAGCAATCACCATGAAATTTTAGTGTTTAGGATCAAAGTTCTCTGATTAAGATCAAAGTTCAGCAATCAGGATCAGATATTACAATCAAAATCCAGTCACTGGGATTATAGACGAGTAATCAAAACAGAAGGTCATGATCAAAGTTAAATTATAATCACAATTAAAAGTCATAATCTGGATCACATTTCAGATGGGATCAAAGATCAGTAATGGGTATAACAGTTGAATGAATGTGCTGTAATGAATGATATTTTATTGAAGTGTTTGTTGAGTGAATGGTTTTATATTTCTTTATCAGTCTGATCAGCCACGCCCAGTTTTCTATCAATTCTGGATCATAGGGAGACTGACGCATTCATGCCCAGTGTTTGTGTTAATATTGTTAACACAGCCTTGCTTATGGTTCTGTTCAACGAGCATATTTGTTGTTATATGCGATTATTGTTGTGTTGCAGTTGTTAATTAGGAATTAATGTTTGCACAGGGAGTGATAGTGATGAGTCATCGCTCTCCCTTCTGTGTGTGTGTGTGAGTTAGCGTAGCATTGTGTTCATGTCGCCGTGTTGCTAAAAAAAACACAGTCTTTAAGTGATCGTAGCTTCAATTCGCCACTGAAAAGAGTTCAGCATAGTGTTGTACATAACTTGTCAACTGTTTCCAAAAATATCACATCAAACTGAGGCTTCTATCAAATAAAAGTACCTCTTAGCAAACAGTATTATAATAATTATTATAATACTGTTATTATAACACTATTATATAATACTATTATATAATAGTTATACTGTTATAATACTATTATAACAGTATAAGAAGACTATGTCTGACACAGATACACCACATTAAACTGCCAAAGTAAGTACACTGCAAAAACTGATATTTAAGAAAGTAAAAAAAAAAGACTTGTTTAAAGAACATTTGCCTTAATATTTGTCTACATAGAAAAATAATCTTGTCAAGCATTTTTTACATAAGAAAAAATTTCTTATTTTGGAAAAATGTATCTCACTTTTTCTTAAGTTTTTCCAGCTAATATCAAAGTGTATTTAACCAGTAAACAAGGAAAGGCAATGGATTTCAAATCATCCCAGCAAAGGAATGAGACTGTTTTCCTTATTTTAAGACAGAGGTTAAGCTTAAAATAAGAATTCTGAAGAATTCTTTGCTAGTTTGGAAAATTCTAACCAAGTAAATTTTTCTTATCCCACTGATTTTTTTTTTTTTTTTTTTTTTTTTTTTTTTGCTTTTGACAGGACAATTTGGCTAGATTTTGGATTATCTGGCTTATTTTGAGAGGGGCAGTTTTTGCAGTGTATATGAACCCAATTGGCTATGGTAAGGCATGATGAGTAAAATATGTCAAATTATTATTTTTTTTCTTTTCTATTTTCCACTTTTGCTTGGTGGGGGGGGGGCAGATCCAGACAGGTGGTCTCGAACCACGGACCCACCCGCCTACGACGTAAATACGTGTGTGGTCATCTCAACAATTGCACCTAGTTTTTCATGTTGTTTGATTTCCTGTTTTCCATTTCTTCAGTTTTGTAAAAATTTGTAAAAACCTTGTACCTTGTTAGAATGGCCTAAGCAGTGGGCCACCCCTCTGAGTCTGGTCTGCTTGAAGTTTCTTCCTCAGTATAGTCAGAGGGTGTTTTTCCTTACCACTGTCGTCTGTGTTCTTGCTCTAGGGGTTGGTAAGGTTAGACCTTACTCGTGTGAAGTGCCTTGAGGCAGCTTTGTTGTGATTTGGGGCTATATAAAATGAAATAAATTGCAGAGATATAAAACAAAACATCATGTATTATTGAATTTTGACCCTGACCTTTGTCCAGTCATCACACCGAGTTAATCATCTCCCGATATCCGCCCAAGGAATATTACCACTGAGTTTGGTGAGGATCCATCCAGCAGTCTTTTAGTTATCTTGTTCACAGACACACACACACACATACACACACACACACACATAATACATTATTTGTAATACCCTGCTTCACCAGAGCGCAGGGTAATTGACTGTTAAGCATAGACATAGGCAATGGAAGCAAATTTCACTTGGGTTTTGTTTGATGTTGTCCAGTGTGACACTATTTTCTGCTGGCAGAGGAAGTGGTCAAGGATGAGAATTTTTACTGAAGATTCATATCCTGATAGGTAAGAACTGATTAAATTTTCAAGGTCATAGGTTTTTAACACTGAATGAATTTTCAAAAATTCATAACTGTCAAAAAAGATCAAATTTCTTTCACATTTGACAGCGTTATGTTATCGACTGACAAAGATGATCTGTATCTGATCCAGATTACAGATTTTGTGGCTATTTAAATTTAACGTTGAAAACCCCATTTAATGTATATTTTACATTATATCTTAATCAAACATGCCCCAATCACTCTCATATTTGAAAGTGATGTGCAGACTGGCACTCACTATCACCTGACAAAGTTTGATCCAGATCTGATCCAGACTGTGGATTTTGTGAACTTTTGAATTTAATATTGAAAAGCCCATTTGATGGACATTTTGCATTATATCTCAATCAAAAGTGCCTCAATCACTCTCATTTTTTTTCTGTTATGGATTTACCTACACCACCACAATTGGATGAAGGTTCCAATTTTTTTGTGAATCTTGACTAACTGCTATGACTAATTGGACATAGCAAAGATAACCAGTATTTGCAAAAATGATCTGGAAAAGGATTCAGAAACCAAAGAAGTTGAAAGAAAAAAACTTTGATTCAAGTGCATGGACTAAATACATACTCCTTTTCACATTTGATCACAACTAATTTAGTTTATGAAAAGACACTTCTAACAGAACTTTGACCTTGAAAATCTTTTGCCAATGTAAAAATTTTGTGGATTTGGAAACTAGTTGGCAGAGGTTTGCGCTCTATGAGCGTGGCGCTCTAGTTTCTGTTGATTTTTGCATGATTTTTAAAAAAAAATGTAAACAAAAGAAAGAATTCACATGGTGCTTTTTTTATTTATTTTCTTTTCTTAGGTGGGCTTTCATCTGTTAAATCTCAAAGCACACATCCAAACTCCTTTCGGTTTCATTATATAACATCAGTCAAGGACAGAAGGCAGGTAAATGGATGAGATTACATTCCTCATTACTCCATTCTCCTCATCACAGGGTTGTAGTGTCCCTTGAAACAAGATGATATTTCTATTAACTTTTCATTTAAATTCGAAATCATTGTGCCCGTTTCATTTTTCCCCCTCTCATCAAAAGTCAACTTCTTCAAAAAAGTAAAGAGCAAGAATTTCCTGACAGCTCTAATTACATTCTGTAAGACGACACTAATCAAAGCCGGAACATTTCTGACATTTAAAATACTATTTTAACGAACAAGCGTAGAGTTTTACCTGAGAGGAATATTACTACTTTTGCATGAAGACATAGAACTCTTGTCCCCAAAGAGGTTTTTTTTTTTTTTTCTTTTTCTTTTCTACTACTTATTCTGGGTCAATTTCCAAAGGTGGATATGAGAAACGAAATCCCTTTCTGCCTACGTGATCCATCCTGGACCTTGAGGTGCAACGTGCTCTTATTTCCTTCCTCCTCCGCTGCCTCACATTTTTCTTTCTTTCTTTCACCTACAGCAACAGTGGAACAAAGGCAGTTGGTGGTCAAGTGGAATAAAATTAATTGGAGACATAAACACAGTAATTCCCTCCACTAGCCAATAGAGAGCCCTGATGATGTCATAAACATCTACTTTATGATATCACAAAGCCCTGTTATCTCAGTCCTGGTTAAAATAATTGGTCTGCCTGTATTTTAAGTGTACACTTGAACAGGTTCAGAAATAAATACAAATGCACCAAAAGATATAATAAAAAGTCAAGTTACTTAACAGCAACAATAACTAACGAAGGTTTTTCATATTGTGAAAAAGTATAGCTGCAAAAGGTATGTGTGCATAACAAAATCATGGACAACCTCTGATAAATTCACAGTAAATCATTTTCTAATCTATTGACATCACATCAACAGAAGCATGCAACACCTTCAGAGTTGCCATGGGTGACATCAATCAGATTTTGCCACACTGTTTTGGAAATGTTCATGTATCTATCCCCCAATATGCCTAAAAGACACGGGCTGAAAAAGTGATTTACTATAAAGCCAAAGTATGCCTATAATTGTGTTAGGCATAGACTTAACACACATTTTCATTTTTTATTTCATTACATGAAAGAATTTTGATTTGTTGTTCAGTAACTATGGTTATTTTATTGTCAATTCTGATGAAGCAAAATTGCTTCATTTGTATTTATTTCTTAACAAATTTTAAATTCTGTACATGAATATTACACAGTCATCACTCATCTTCAACCGCTAATTCGGGATCGGGTCGTGGTTCCCTTTTCAGCCACTTGTATATGTGCTAACTAGACTGGACTATACATGTATATGGGTTGCTGAGCTACAACATTTCTGTCTCTGGATGTTTGATTATTTCTTGTTGTACTTTTTTCCATTGTTTTGTTTTTTGGAGTATGGCCAATGTAGATGGTCACCCCATGCAGTCTGATCTACTTGAGATTTCTTCATATCATTAAAAAAAAATACTTGAGTTTTTCCTTATGATGGTTGTCAATTTGTTTGCTAAGTGGGTGGATCAGAATTAAACCTTACTTGTGTATGTGGATGGGAGAGTTAACAGTTAAATTACTGTGCTCACTTTTCACTTGATACGAATATAGCTCAGACATTTGAAGTACTTGAACACAATTCACTGTGCCCGCTGTCCCTCACCATCTGTTTGTTGTGCAAATAAACAGTGAGTTTTTCAGAGGATTATTGGAACACGAACAATTCCCGACAATGACCCAATTTAACTTTTCCAGTCATAATTCCCAATATATCAAGAAAATCTCCTTATATCTGCATAGAGGCAAGCTGGAGGTGGAAAAACGCCAGAATTCTGATTACTCTCGCTGTTGGTTGGTGCTAATAATGGCGTTGGCCACGCATTAGTCCATTGGCAAGGCGGTACGGTAGCTGACTGCCCTTCTGGTGCGGACACAAAATCAAAAGTAAAATTCCTGATTTGAGTGCCAACGAGGATTAAAGGTAGAGTCCTGTGTCGCAAAAATAAGTCGCATTGGTTGTGGGGAAGTTTTAGAATAGATGAGTTCCCGCTGTTTGTCCTTTTGTTTTCTAAACTAGGCCAAAATGTTGCTCAACTTTTTACTGTTAAAAACATCAATAATGAAGACTCAGTACAAACACTAACTACGATAACTGTTGTTCTTTCCAACATGTTTTTTCCCACGTTTGTGTGAGGTACATATGTGGAGGAAAAGTGCCCCAAAGTAAATCGACTTTTGTTTGGGGGGGGGGGGGGGGGGTGTTGCTCAAGGGCACTTTGACGTTCACCAGCAGTTCAGAATCTACCAAAATGTACCAAATCTTTGTACCGAGTTACATTTGCCCCATGTGATGCCCGTGGAGTTTTAGTCTAAAAATGGTGTCATCAGGCATAGTATTGGTGTAATGGCAACAGAAAGTGATTGAACAATAAACTGCCAAACACCTGATCCAACATTGAGCACAGAGTATGCCCTGCTATTTAGAGGGAACATTATTCATATACGCCTTACACAAACAGGTTGGAAGCATGCATACACTTTGCTTATACGGATATTCCCCATCTTCATTCAAAGTAAAATAAAAATGAATTGAAAACAAAAAATTAATAAAGTAAATGCAAATGGAAAAGTACAAATATTTATCTGGTTTTCTTCCTCCATGGAATTGCAGGTGGGAAGCATGAAGTTGTGGACTGGCCATGGGCTATACCTCGACAGTGACGGAGGAGGAGATATCGCAGCAACAAGGTGCTCAAGAACATCACCTCATGAAGCTATGGTGGGCATCAACTCCATAAATGATCTCCTGGTCTTTCTCTGGCCAGAAAACCTCTCACTTCTATCACACAGACTGCCATGTCAAAAGCACTGTCCTAGATTCAAGCAGACACAACTCTTAAAGGTGGCTCAGTTGAACTATGAAGAGCTGGATGCAATTCCAGGTCACTCTGCCCATCCATCTCTTTGAACACTTCATCAGCATCATCCCAGTCCATCCAGCTGCATGTGGGTACCAGTCTTGACTGGGGTAGTAATCTGTGATGGACTAGCATCCTGTCCAGAGGGAGTCAGACTGCCATCTGATTCATACTAAAACATCTGGAGGTAAATACCAGTACCAATGGACCTGCACAGGACTGACTGTTACTTCTTACAAAATACACACGATTAATTAAATGACTAAATATAACTCCTTTGTGTTCTGCTCTTTATTTTGTGCTCCTATTACGCACCGTGTAAATAGCTAAGTGGAGTTGGACATGTCCATAATGCACTTTTGGTACTGCTAGACTATTTACAAGAAATTAACAAGATAGGTTTCAATTAGATTCTGGGAGGGTGCAGGTTAAAAACAAACCAAAATACAAAAATACAGGCAATACACTATTTGCAGTTTAACTATTACAATTTTTCCAAATAGCCGAGAAATCAAGCCTAATTCACGATCTCTCGGGAAAGGCAAAATGTCCTTTGCCACCTGCAAAAAGTGCCAAAAGTGTTCCAAGCTACATGTTCATAGTGGACAAAGCACAGATGTATTTTGGATTGAGGGATGCTTCTGCAGAAAACAAACCCTAAACCATCAAAATGTGATAGCAAAGAATCAATTACCCAGTCACCATTAGAACAAGAGAGATGTAAATTCGATGCATGCAGTGTGTTTGGATCAGGCTCAGCGGTTGACATATTGCACAGGAGCCAACTGTGTGGATGTTACTCAACTCCTGCCAGAGCAGACTACAGCATCCTGCAGCGTGACGAGATGCAGAAACTGTCTGCAGCTGATAGAAAACAACAGAGCACTTTTACATAATGTATAAATGGTTGATTACCAGAAAATTGGACACTGGAGGGGGTCAACCTGTGCAAAAATTGTTTCAAACTACAAAAAACCCAGAACCATAAAAATTGTAATAAATTCTACAAAGATTCAGAAAATTTCAAGAAATTGTGTTTAAGCTTAGACTGGAACAATCATCTTCCCGAACATGTCTTGGTCAACCAAAGAAAAGACATTTTTCCTGGAGGTCTATTTTGTCAACAAATAATATCATTTGAAGCATAATTTTAAAAGAACATGACTTTTATGCAAGGCGACCAAGATAACTGAAACTTTGGGGAATGATCGTACACAGATAGAAGATTTAGGTCCAGCAAATTTCAGGAAATTCGCTGGACCTTTGCAGGATTTATTACAATTTTTATGGGTTCTGCTTATTTTTGGTTCACCCTGTATTTCCCAGTTGGCTTGGGGGAGTGGCCAAGGATTGGGCTTGGTCTACTGCCACCACAACCCGTTTAAGGACTTTTGTAGGATTTATAACAATTTTTATGGGTTCTGGGGTTTTTTGGGGTCACGCTGTACATTTTACAATGAATTATGAATGGTGTTTAAGATAAAATAACTTTAAAACTTCAAAATCCATGTTTGTGCATATGGAAATGTCTTGCCACTATCATATACCTGGTGCACAGTGGCACACACACTCAAGTATAATTGGCTGTTGTGCAACAAACGTATGTGTCATTATCACTCCCACTGCCAATGTCTTGCATAATTTCACCCATATGTAGTCCCATGCATACTGTACGTTCATGTAAAGAAGCAAGGCGGTCAAGCCCAGTGCTGGTTCATTCCTATCACGTCGGTAGTAGATACAGTAGTAAATATGTTATAGGCAAGCAAAAACGTGCTCTAAAACCAGTAAAAATGTTTTCCTGCTATTTAAAATGGGAAATATTCAGGTGGTGCAAAAGGTTGGTGTGCTTTCCCCATTCTCCATGTACTTGTAGTGTACATCAGGAAGAGCATCCATCTTCAGATTTCAAACACAATGCACCCCTCACTGTGTGGTGCAAGCATTTTCAGTTTCGACAACTTGAACAGTTTTTATCTTACGGTTCTTGGAGCTGCAGTTGTGTCAGTGTGGAATCTCCTGAGGACTTCATCCTTCCATTCAGTCAGGCATTCTCATGTGAGGTCTGTAGCAAAGGCCAGCAGAAGCAGCAGTGATTCTTGATGCTGTTGCACTTGGATCTTAAGGGCAATGACAGGTGAGACTCTGAGTGGTTGATTTCATGTCATGGCCAAAACACACCCATAACTATAAATGTAACAAAATCTAACCCGTTTACACACTGCACCATAGTTTGCACTAACTTTATGTAGTATAAATAGAAATGCGGGGACGGATATACCCCAAATGCATTTCTGTCATGCCCTTTTGGACTATGGACTAGCGGTGTGCGATACTGCAAGATTTGGTATCAATCAGATACCAAGTAAATACAGGGTCAGTGTCACCAGTAGAGATACGATACTGATACTTTTTAACAGTTAAGGTGGGTGCATCATCAAATTGCTAAATTGGAATGAATTTTCATGACATTTTGTGTTTTTGTAATTTTATTTTCCCCTCTTTGGATTAATTAGTTCAAACTCAGGTCAGAATATGGGCAAAGTTTTAAAGGAAACAATAGAACAGCAAACCATTTTCACCCAGAAATTGTCATGTCTGGATTTTTTTTTTCTTAAATAAACAAAGTGCACAAAATTAGCACTCGAGACCAAATTAAAACAAATTATTTTTCAGGTAGAGTTCAGAAACTACAATACATAAAAAAATTTTCCCTTCATTGCATTCCTTTTATTGGATTTGTTTTTCTTAATTAAACAAAGTGTACAAAATTATCCCTCCACAACAAATGTTACAGAACCAGTAGAATTTCAAGTAGAATGTGTGTTCAGGAAATACAACACACAAATGAAACAAAAAAGTCTCCCCTTCGGTGGACTTCTTTTCTGAATGAAACAATGCATACAGGAGAGAAACTGAATCAAAAGTATCAATCTCATACTGGTATCGACAGATATCAATACCAACATTGGTATCGAAATTATCAATATTTGGATCGATAATTTACCACGATAACCACCCACCAGTACAATGCACCTTAGATCATCAAGGTTATTCTCAAATATTACCCTGTATTACCAAAAAAAGTAGTGAAACAGTTAGTTTAGTTTTGTGTTACAGGATGGCCAGAAATAGCAGTCAGGGCTTGATGTTGATATTCTGAGTGATGCAGTCAGTTCAGAGTTGAAATAAACTGATTTAAAATGGAATATTGTGCTACACTATGTGTTTGATATCAGGTCGGGTGAAGGGTCTTGTATTAACCAAATCAAACTGGACCAGAATAAACTGAGAAAACTGCGAGTAAAAGGGTCGACTTCAAACTCCGGGTTGTATTCTGGTGTGACTGATTAAATACTTGTTTTTAATATTCATTAATAAGTCATAACTACCGCATGTGTGACTGGGTCTGTTTGTAATGTAGTTCAATAGACCTGCCATGGAGTGGGATGAGACTGAAAGACACAAAACAAGATACTAAGAAGTAAATCCAGTGTGTGGGGGTTGAGGGCTTTCGTCTAAATTTGGAAAATTTTGTGTAATTTTAAGACGTTTTACGTTTTTCTTTATTACCACCTTTGCATTCATCACTGATTATCAAACGGCAAATGTCTCCTCGCTGGCAGCTTTGGGGTCGTGATCCAGGGGCGTAATCTGCGAACAGCTTTGTCAACATCACTTGCTGCCTGTTCGTGTTACCGTTTATCGCCATGTTACAGGAAGCGGGAGGACAAGCCGTGGGAAAGATGAAGGAGAGATGCTGGGTAGAGAGAGACTCAGAGAGGAAGGAATCACTCAATCGTTTGTGCGCGGATGGGAGGGGGCGGTGGGGGGCAAGTCAAGGGGGCAGAGAGCGGTATGAATATTCCAATTTTACCCTGCTCATTAGAGTCGGCTGCCTCTTCCTTTGGGGGAAGCGCTGCTTGTGTTTGTTTCCAGTCTGATTATTTGCATGATGTATTCCGCAGCTTTATATTCAGTGATGGGAGAAAGATGACGTTCTGGCAGGCTGACAATGAGGCCTAAGGGGCACCGAGGCAGACACAGTCAGCTTTATTCAATGCTAAGATCAAAGGCCATGCGTCTTTACCCCAAATTAGTTACCACTTCATAGTCATCTACTCTGCACAGCTTCTAAACAAGGCTGATTTCAAAGCTTGGCCACACACAATGCAGAGAGGTTTGTCATTTTGGGACAGCAGGATTTAACTAATCACGAGTCTGCAGTGCCGGCAACCTGGGTCGCTGGTTGCTTCAAATGATTTTGGAAAACCGAAGCACAAGTCACATTATTATCTGATCTTCTGACATAGCTGCAGCTGAGCCCTTCCGGTGGCTAAAAGTGCACCGCAATTAAAATACCTCTTGCACATGATCATTAATGCTTCAGATAAGGACAGGCTTGGGAGCGTCCTCTTGGATCCTGCATGGCAACCACCCAGACAGAGAACAGGTCCATCGCCACATTTGGAAAGTAACCATCTACAGCCAGGTGACATGTGGGCATCCCCTTGACCATCTCCAACCAGTGGAACTGTCAGAACTAAAGTACCCATGTGCTGGATTAAGCCCAAATAATGCACCACATGGCCAAACGTTAATGCAAGTGGTAGTCATCTTAGTCTTTCGAAGTAGCCATTCGACATGAAGTCATTCCATTGGTGCTGAAGAATCCCCAAAAGATATCAGTCACTGTCTTATGTCACTAGTCAGCAACAAAGTCTCGCAACATAGAGTCAGACAGCAAGCATCATGACCCTAAAGACTTGGACCTTCACTCTCCTGCAAATATATCAGCATCTGCAAACAACTCTGTCCACTGACCTCATGATTCCATAAGCTCTTCACAGGCGTCTCCTGATCTCAGAGGTCCAGAACCAAGAGACATGAATGCGACTGCTGAGATAAGGGAATGTCTCAACAAACTGAACACGTTTGCTGCTCATATATATATGGGTGGTGACGGAGTCCAGGATGTCATTAAAATCCTTGATTTTTGTCTTGACCTTGGACAATCACAAACCCAGACAATCTGATTCCTCACTCAGCTTCTCAAGTGCTGTAATCAGGGTATCCATTGATTCCGCAAAGATTGCAACATCATCCGCAAAGTCAAGACCAGTCAGCCTTTCCTCACCAACAAAGACACTGAGGCTGCTGGTTCCATTGTCCTACCAAATACACACCCGAAATGTGTGGAGTTGTGGAAATTCAGCTTAGACTGTGACTTCATTATCAAACAGGCATTTGACATCAAACTAAATTAACTATGGATGACACTAAACAGAAGTGCGACTGATGCAAAACATCTGGGCTTATTTCTCCAGAGGGGGTCCAGTCTTGTCCACATGATCCATTTGTGAACAGTGTAAAATTTTACACACAATAAAGTTGATTGAGAGGGAATGCCTTCATATTCGGAGATCAGAATTTTAAAAAGTACTCGCGGAGTGTAAACGGACAAACGTTGACTGATATTATGTTGTGATTTATAGGGCAGTTTTTGGATGATTCATACGCAGCCCTGGTCAGAATTATTGCCACCCCTAAACTTTAAGTTGGCTTCGTAAATATCTTTACAGAAAAGCTCTCTCTCTCATAGACCTCACTCACTGTGTACCTCACTGGATCATCTCCCATGATGTCTCTTGCTTGGTTTATTACTGTATTATTCTGGAGGAAATGGACTTAATTGTCCATCCATTCACTAACTGCATTTTAGCAGGTACATACCTTGGTTTTTCGAAATCCAAGCAAAAAGTGAGCAACGGTATAGATTTATTTTGTCATAACTTTCATTGACAAAATTAACAGTGGCTAGAAATGTGGTTTTCAAAAAGACAAGTATTGTGCTTGCTTCCATTTTGAGAGACACTGAGATGTTGTCTCAGCAAGACACCCAGCTTTCCTCGCCTACTCAACTCGCCACTCACTTTTTCTCACGTCAGCCCACATCCAGTACTCTTCAGGCTCTCATTGGCTCCAAGCAAAAATTCACAACTGAGACCTCCCCTGTGGCGTATCAGATATCTATAGATTTTAACGAAAGTACAAACTCTGTCTCAGGGAGTGTTGCTGACAATCTGGCACAAACAAACCCACTTACATTTAAGCGCATATCCCCCTGTGCAATGTGCGTTTGAAATTTGTTTGCAACCGAAAGAAATGGAGATACAGTTGCTCGGTTTTGATGCCAGTTTATAACGGATAGGTTAAAAAACGAGAGAGGCTGAGAGATGACAGAGTGAGCCATCACGGAGGTAAAGATTGTGACAGAACAGGGAGCAGGAGCAAAGGAGATGAAATCACAAAGTGCAACTGGGAAACACATTGTATAGTGGAACGAAGCACAAAAGCAATGAAAGGCAAGAGGTGGAGGAACCTTTGCAGTCAGTTGTAGCTGTTGATCACACTCAGGTGACAACCTTTGATGCTGAAAAATGTAGCCAACATGAAAAGTCCCAAATCTTACATTTCCTTGAATGCCCACTTGACACTGGTTACAAAAGTGAATCAATCCCCATAGATGCCCATTTTAAAATATCAAACAAGTTTACAGCTGGGTGCAAAAAATGGTTTTGGTCTGTATCGTGAGTGACCCTGTTCATGACAACTGTATATGTGGGATGAATTTTCATATAATTCAACAGTTTAGGCTATTTAAAGCCACAAAATTCTGAATAACTAGGGCCGTGGTCATTTTGAGTGATCGCTAGTGTGTACAGGCTCCCAGCAGCCAGAACTAGTCGCCTTTCTGAGTATTATATTCCAAATATCTGAGACAATATGGCTTGCTCTGTGAATACTAACGGGGCTACCTAAGAAGATGATGTGCCAGTATTTCCGTTGAGTGAAAGTTTGGGTTGCGGAAACAAGTTAACAGGTATTGATAGCTTGGCGACTTTAGCTACACTTACGGAGATATGGTTAATGAGGCAGTACGCCAGTCATGGCTTTTAATCCTTTGTGGCCTCCCTTGTGGCCTCCCTCAGTGGCAAGGAAGATCGTCTCTTGATCAATTCCCGGACAGGATATCTACATCCAGGGTCGATCTAGAGACACCTGTGCATTGGTTTGTTTAGCATGGGAATGATGTTGCACACTGACAGACACAGTCCTTGATAGATCCTTGGCCAGGTCTGATGGCTGGGAAAGCCCAGACGACTGGGGTCTGAGGACCTGCTGCATCCTTCATTTGCCTTCACAGCCACTGGGTTACAAGCCATCACCTCCTCTGCCTGATCCACTGTTCAGGATGTCTTGTTTCACCGGAGCCCAGTTAGCATCTGATGTTCAGGGTTCCTGTTGTGGGCCTTCATGGCTACTAAAGCGGCCACGGGACACAAAAGGTCCCCACCGTATTTCACCCCAGCATGCAATCCTATACTTAATTTGTTACCCAAGTGCCACAACACAGAGGAGGTGTTGTATTTTGAGACCCAAATAGCTTTTAATACCTGCACATAAGCCACCCTTGCTAGAATCACTCAGCAGTTCCCAAAAATATGCGTTCATCAATCAATCATGTGAACCCACGTTGTCAGCCTTAGCTAGCTTGGTAACTTCTACATTGGAGGGCATGTTCAGGCTTCATTTGTCCCACTCACAACATGTCAGTCTTGCCCATGTTCCAACTCTGTACCCATTTAAGGGTTGGCTAGGAGTTAGGCGGAGTTGGACACTGCCAAGATGGCGCCATCCAAAGCCAAACCTTTTGAATTTCAAATTCACTCTTTGGACAACCCATGGGTTTCTTAGTTTAGCCATTATGAACACAGTGTATTATCACATTGCAGGTGCCATAAAAGTAGGCATTTGAACAAAATTAACTTGTTGATTCCAGTTTAAACGATAAAGATCAATGTGATTTTATTTTATTTTTACATTCCCTCTAAAGGTTGCTAAGTTTTGTTTGTGTGGACCAGATACATCGTTGTGAACTTAACAGTGGTTTCTTCAGATGGTTCTCTGAAGAAACCAGATTTTAATGACTGGAGGGTACAGAGTAGGAATCTAGTAAGTAAAAGACAAGCATTGCAAAGTACTTTACATAATGTACTAAAAGGAGCCTCACTATTAAAATAAGGAAGAAAAACCTAAAACACCATTAGTAGGGCAGCATAACAAAACAATTGTTCATTCTGTGATAAAAGCATGGAATCTGGCACACATATTCTAAGTTAACTAATGTTTATTTTCAGATATGGAGCCATCCTGGAGCTGACTTCTAATGAGCTATAAAGAATTACACAGGGGTCAAAATTTAAAAATGCTCTAATCATGTTGAAAATTATACCACATTATTTGTCTGATCATACAGATTCCAAAAAGGTATAGTTTGGACTATCTATGACTGAATTCCATGGAGTTATGTTTTTATTTAGTCTTGGAGACTTAAAATTATGGAAAGACACATGGCAGTACGATTTTCTTCAGGAATGCTGTGGGGAGTGTGTGCGTGTGTGTGTGTGTGTTTTCAGATGGACAGGGCCACTCTTTTAGAGCTTACGTTTTACTGGTTTGTTTGAGTGAAGCTCTGCCAATAACAGATTGCAGCTGAGTGGGGTCTCTTCCAGCAGACAGAGAGAAGAGACCTGAAGAGAAGAGAGATGTGACCTTCTCTGGCCTCTTATAGCTATGAGTCGAAGATTGCTTAGAGGAGAGATCAATTTTACAGATGAGAATTTGTAGTTTCCGGAATTAGTCGATTGAAGTCTCTATCTTCTATCCCTGATCTACAGTATGACTAGAAAAATGAAGAAAACTACACTTAGATGTGCCGGTGTACCCATGGATACCATAGGGTTAAAGGCAATGACAAGTGCCACTCCAATTGGTTGATTTCATGTTTTGCCACAACACAGCGACAACTACTGAAGAGGATAAATCTCACCACTTTTCACTTTCGCATTGATAAAAGAAGAACTTTAACGCTCCCCATAAGTATTTGCACTACACTTTAAAGATCATCGTGTCACTATAGGACCCCCTACGTTGAAGCTTGACAGAACAAGAAGCTTTTCAAGAGCAACTAGTTTGTAAGCTTGTACCCTTAACTTCAATGCAAACTCAAAGTCGCAAAATTCTAAAGGCTGTGTAAAGTTTTAACGCCAACAAAGTAAAAAGTACAAACTACATCCTCTTATATTCGGGAGCTGTAACACATTACTTAGTGTTAGCAGCTATCACTCGACTTATCGCTCAAACAAAGGCTCTTGCAAGCTCAGGATTCGACCATTTGGGGCAGTCATGTACACTAAACATTTCTGACATGCACCTGTCAGCCCGATTCCTCATTAGTCCCCGACATACAGAAGCCTGGTGAATGCACCCGATCAAAGTCATTCATTCATTGTCTCTCCCTCCGTGCCTCTCCTACAACATTTCAAACACACTCTTGAGATGCAGAAGAGGAGACACCTGCAGCTGGAGACAACCTCACTAAACAGGCAATTAGGATGCATTCAGGGACGACAGGGATGTCTTGTAACGTCTGTACAATCACACAAGGTGCGCTTAGTTCGACAGACAACATGGGACGGGTGCGTTTGTTTTCATTTGAATCCAAATTAAAACTGTCATGGAAAACAGTATGCAATCAGAAGTTATAGATTTTTTTAAAAGGCTGGTAAAGCACTGTGAAAAAGTTTGTGCCCGCTTGAGGTTTTATACATTTTAATTTTATTTGCAACATCAATTTAAAAATGTCAGCTTCTTTATATTAAAATTTCTAAAATTATGCTCTTTAAACTTACATTAAAAACACAGCTTTACAATATGACACAAAATAAATAACATATCAAAGCCAAAACAATGGCATGTATAATTATGTAACCCCAGTAAGTAGAACACAACTGAAAAGTACACTTTGCAGAGCTTTTTCCATTTGTGTATTATTGCTTTGGAATAGTTTACCTGCCAGTATCAGTCGAGTTACAGTAAATCCCTCAGAATTCTACTCACAGCACTCCATAATGACAAGCCTTACAGCCTCAAGTCTTCTTGAATATGATGCCACGAGTTTGGCGCACCTATCTTTGGGTAGTTTTGTCCATTCCTCTTTGCAGCACCTCCCAAGCTTCATCAGGTTGGATGGGGAGTGTTGGTGCACAGCCATTTTTAGATTTCTCCAGAGATGTTCAATCAGTTTCAGGTCTGGGCTCTGGCTGGGCTACTTAAAGACAATCACAGAGTTGTCCTGAAGCCACTCCCTTGATATATTGCCTGTGTGTTTAGGGTCATTGTCCTGCTGAAAGATGAACCGTCGCCCCAGTCTGAGGTCAAGAGTGCTCTGGAGCAGGTTTTCATCCAGGATGTCTCTGTACATTGCTGCATTCATCTTTGCCTCAATCCTGACTAGTCTCCCAGTTCCTACTGCTGAAAAACATCTCCACAGCATGATGCTGCCACCACCATGCTTCACTATAGAGATGGCGCCTGGTTTCCTCCAAACATGACATCTGGCATTCATGCCAAAGAGTTCAATCTTTGTCTCATCAGACCAGAGAATTTTGTTTCTCATGGCCTGAGAGTCCTTCAGGTGCCTTTTGGCAAACTCCAGGTGGGCTGCTATGTGCCTTTTACTAAGGAGTGGCTTCCGTCTGGCAACTCTACCATACAGGCCTGATTGGTGGGTTGCTGCAGAGATGGTTGTCCTTCTAGAAGGTTCTTCTCTCTCCACATACCAATGTTGGACCTCTGACAGAGTGACCATTGGGTTCTTAGCCACCTTCCTGCGTAAGGACCTTTCCCTAATCACTAAGTTTAGCTGTGTGGCCAGCTCTAGGAAGAGTCCTGGTGGATTCAAACTTCTCACATTTATGGATGATGGAGGTAACTGTGCTCATTGGGATCTTCAAAGTAACAGAAATGTTTCTGTACCCTTTCCCAGACTTGTGCCTGGAGATAGTCCTGTCTCTTTTGTCTACAGACAATTCCTTTGACTTCATGGTTAGTTGGTTGCAAATACTTACTCATACTCATCCTATACTCACTGAAGGAGCATAATTTGGTTTTGCTTTTATTTTATATCATGAAAGGCAGCGTGGTGGCCTAGAGGTTAGGCACTTGTTTCTAGAAGGTTCCCATGTTAAGACTACCCCTGCCAATTCTCCATGTAGTATGACTGTGTAAAATTGCTGCCAAAACCACATGGAGATCCATATTGGATCTGCTGTGATGCCTCCAAGTGGAAAAGGGAGAAGCTGAAGGAATCCTCTACTTCTGTTTTTCATTTGAGTTGTACAGTGGAGAAGGCAGCTCAGCAAGGTAAGGAGTTGGACAACCAATATGTAGATTGGTTTTATCCCTCGTCATGTCCATATCCATGGACAGGACATCACAGTCCACACAGCTATAAATGGGTACTGGCCTTGGCTGGGGAGTCATAGATTGTTATCAACTTCGCACTGCAGAATCCAGCAATAAGCACAAGCACCAATAGGCCTCAGGTCCTACATAGGATGTACATGAGTCATAAAAGCAACTATACCCAAAGGTGCGTAAGATAAGCTTTGAAAAGTATGACAATACAGTGATAATGCCAGTCATAGCTGTTTTTTTTGTTTGTTTTTTTACCTAGAACAAACAAGAATGACCTTGAGGTTCCACAGCTTCCTAATTTATCCACACATGCATAATATTTGATGAATTAGAGATAGTGTTAATGTCAAAGGACGAACAGAAGGACAGACAGAGAAATGCCACTGGGTATGATAACAGCCCTCCGGTCCAAGGTGTCAAAAACAGGAATCAGCTCGGCGACATGCTACATGAGATGCCAACATCTCGATCTCGGAGGCTTTTGTCAAATTTAACTGAGCAAGGCAGACGACGTGCTTAAAGACTCGGAAGAGTTACAGCCGTGAAACCACGTAGCTCTCGCAGTATCAAACCCAAAATTGAATTTTCTGCTCTGTCGCGTGTTGCTTGTTGAGATGGAGACAGGGTGAGTAGGGAGGAAAGGGGGAGCGTTCTTTGAATCTCTTAACCTTTATGGCTTGTTGCGGTATCAAGCCCTGCGGACAAGATCGGACGCTGACACGTTTGTCGAGGGATGACAAATTAGCTGTCCTTCCAGATGCCTGATTGCCTGACCTTTATTCACTAAGTGGTGGTGGAGGTGGTGCATGGAGTGTGGATGGGGTGGGGGTGAGGGGGGTGACAGCAGTAAATGGTGCCTGTGTCAATGAGGGCCTGTAAAGGGAACGCACGATCCACCCTGTCTTTTAGCATTCCGATGAGCATGATGGAAATCTCTTGTAAAATGTCCTGTTCCAACTGTACTACGTCAGTCATCAGGTACCATACACTCAAAAAAAAAAATGGCTCATTGGATGAACTCAATTCAATTATAGGCAGGATTTCCATCTAATAACTATATGAAGCCCCAACTCAAATAAAACACACCCATGCAAGATAATGTAAATAAATTTAGTTGGGACTACATATATTTATTAGATGGAATCCAATCCAATGAGTCAGGTTTTTTTTTTTTTGAATGTATCACTTAAACAAATGACTCATTGGATGAACTCAATTCAATTATAGGCAGGATTTCCATCTAATAACTATATGAAGCCCCAACTCAAATAAAACACATCCATGCAAGATAATGTAAATTAATTTAGTTGGGGCTACATATATTTATTAGATGGAATCTAATCCAATGAGTCAGGTTTTTTTGAGTGTATCACTTAAACAAATGACTCATTGGATGAACTCAATTCAATTATAGGCAGGATTTCCATCTAATAAATATTTGCAGTCCCAACTCAAATAAAACACATCCATGCAAGATAATGTAATTTAATTTAGTTGGGGTTACATATATTTATTAGATGGAATCCAATCCAATGAGTCAGGTTTTTTTTTTTTGGTTTTTTTTTTTGAGTGTATCACTTAAACAAATGACTCATTGGATGAACTCAATTCAATTATAGGCAGGATTTCCATCTCAAATATATGTAGCCCCAACTAAATTAAATTACATTATCTTGCATGGATGTGTTTTATTTGAGTTGGGACTACATGTATTTATTAGATGGAATCCAATCCAATGAGTCAGTTATTTTTTTTAGTGTATCACTTAAACAAATGACTCATTGGATGAATGCAATACAATTATAGGCAGGATTTCCATCTAATGAATATATGTAGTCCCAACTCAAGTAAAACACATCCATGCAAGATAATGTAATTTAATTTAGTTGGGGTTACATATATTTATTAGATGGAATCCAATCCAATGTCAGGTTTTTTTTTTTTGTTTTTTTTTGAGTGTATCACTTAAACAAATGACTCATTGGATGAACTCAATTCAATTATAGGCAGGATTTCCATCTAATGAATATATGTAGTCCCAACTCAAATAAAACACATCCATGCAAGATAATGTAATTTAATTTAGTTGGGGCTACATATATTTATTAGATGGAATACAATCCAGTGAATCAGGTTTTTTTTGAGTGTATCACTTAAACAAATGACTCATTGGATGAACTCGATTCAATTATAGGCAGGATTTCCATCTAATAAATATATGCAGCCCCAACTCAAATAAAACACATCCATGCAAGATAATGTAAATTAATTTAGTTGGGACTACATATATTTATTAGATGGAATCCAATCCAATGAGTCAGTTATTTTTTTTAGTGTATCACTTAAACAAATGACTCATTGGATGAATGCAATACAATTATAGGCAGGATTTCCATCTAATGAATATATGTAGTCCCAACTCAAATAAAACACATCCATGCAAGATAATGTAATTTAATTTAGTTGGGGCTACATATATTTATTAGATGGAATCCAATCCAATGAGTCAGGTTTTTTGAGTGTATCACTTAAACAAATGACTCATTGGATGAACTCAATTCAATTATAGGCAGGATTTCCATCTAATAAATATATGCAGCCCCAACTCAAATAAAACACATCCATGCAAGATAATGTAAATAAATTTAGTTGGGACTACATATATTTATTAGATGGAATCCAATCCAATGAGTCAGTTATGTTTTTTAGTGTATCACTTAAACAAATGACTCATTGGATGAACACAATACAATTATAGGCAGGATTTCCATCTAATGAATATATGTAGTCCCAACTCAAATAAAACACATCCATGCAAGATAATGTAATTTAATTTAGTTGGGGTTACATATATTTATTAGATGGAATCCAATCCAATGAGTCAGGTTTTTTTTTTTTTTTTTTTTTTTTTGAGTGTATCACTTAAACAAATGACTCATTGGATGAACTCAATTCAATTATAGGCAGGATTTCCATCTCAAATATATGTAGCCCCAACTAAATTAAATTACATTATCTTGCATGGATGTGTTTTATTTGAGTTGGGACTACATGTATTTATTAGATGGAATCCAATCCAATGAGTCAGTTATTTCTTTTAGTGTATCACTTAAACAAATGACTCATTGGATGAATGCAATACATTTATAGGCAGGATTTCCATCTAATGAATATATGTAGTCCCAACTCAAGTAAAACACATCCATGCAAGATAATGTAATTTAATTTAGTTGGGGCTACATATATTTATTAGATGGAATCCAATCCAGTGAGTCAGGTTTTTTTTTTGAGTGTATCACTTAAACAAATGACTCATTGGATGAACTCAATTCAATTATAGGCAGGATTTCCATCTCAAAAATATATGTAGCCCCAACTCGAATAAAGCACATCCATGCAAGATAAGGGCTACATATATTTATGAGATGGAAATCCTGCTCAGTTTTTTGAGTGTATTCAATGTTAAAACTGTAAAAATAAAGTGTAAAACGATGGATCTTGTGGAAACATTCACCTATTTCGGTAGGCAAATTTCTGTACGTGGGTACTTGGCCTTTCAGATAAAGAGGCATCTATGAAAGGAGTCATGATGTTGCTGGACAGATTATGCCGATACTTTTGCAAACATTTTTCAAAAACTTTTCCGTTGTTCGGATACAGAATAGAACATGAATGTACAGTAGTGTTCAGAATAATAGTAGTGCTATGTGACTAAAAAGATTAATCCAGGTTTTGAGTATATTTCTTATTGTTACATGGGAAACAAGGTACCAGTAGATTCAGTAGATTCTCACAAATCCAACAAGACCAAGCATTCATGATATGCACACTCTTAAGGCTATGAAATTGGGCTATTAGTAAAAAAAAAAAGTAGAAAAGGGGGTGTTCACAATAATAGTAGTGTGGCATTCAGTCAGTGAGATCATTAATTTTGTTGAACAAACAGGTGTGAATCAGGTGTCCCCTATGTAAGGATGAAGCCAGCACCTGTTAAAGATGTTTTTCTCTTTGAAAGCCTGAGGAAAATGGAACATTCAAGACATTGTTCAGAAGAACAGCATAATTTGATTAAAAAGTTGATTGGAGAGGGGGAAACGTATACGCAGGTGCAAAAAAGTATAGGCTGTTCATCTACAATGATCTCCAGTGCTTTAAAATTGACAAAAAAAAAACAGACGCGTGGAAGAAAATGGAAAACAACCATCAAAATGGATAGAAGAATAACCAGAATGGCAAATGCTCACCCATTGATCAGCTCCAGGATGATCAAAGACAGTCTGGAGTTACCTGTAAGTGCTGTGACAGTTAGAAGATGCCTGTGTGAAGCTAAATTATTTGCAAGAATCCCCCGCAAAGTCCCTCTGTTAAATAAAAGACATGTGCAGAAGAGGTTACAATTTGCCAAAGAACACATCAACTGGCCTAAAGAGAAATGGAGGAATATTTTGTGGACTGATGAGAGTAAAATTGTTCTTTTTGGGTCCAAGGGACGCAGACAGTTTGTGACATGACCCCCAAACTCTGAATTCAAGCCACAGTTCACAGTGAAGACAGTGAAGCATGGTGGTGCAAGCATCATGATATGGGCATGTTTCTCCTACTATGGTGTTGGGCCTATATATAGCATACCAGGTATCATGGATCAGTTTGGATATGTCAAAATACTTGAAGAGGTCATGTTGCCTTATGCTGAAGAGGACATGCCCTTGAAATGGGTGTTTCAACAAGACAATGACCCCAAGCACACTAGAAACCAGCAAAATCTTGGTTCCAAACCAACAAAATTAATGCCTCGTAGATGTGAAGAAATCATGAAAAACTGTGGTTATACAACTAAATACTAGTTTAGTGATTCACAGGATTGCTAAAAAAGCAGTTTGAACATAACAGTTTTGAGTTTGTAGCATCAACAGCAGATGCTACTATTATTGTGAACACCCCCTTTTCTACTTTTTTTTTACTAATAGCCCAATTTCATAGCCTTAAGAGTGTGCATATCATGAATGTTTGGTCTTGTTGGATTTGTGAGAATCTACTGAATCTACTGGTACCTTGTTTCCCATGTAACAATAAGAAATATACTCAAAACCTGGATTAATCTTTTTAGTCACATAGCACTACTATTATTCTGAACACTACTGTACACAACAGGAATCAGCTGTTGTCGCCTTGAAATTTGAAAAACAGTTTCCTCAGTGTAAAGTTTGCCTTTTGAGACTTCCAAAATCTTAAGAATCCCCGACACACACACCCCCCCCCCCGCACCCCAATATTGTACAGACATCCTTCAAGTTTACCAGATCTTTTCCCAGCAACCAAATGGAAGAAACGGCACCCACTGCATAAAAATAAGAGCTATTTCCAATGTCAAATACACACCTACACAAATACAAACTACATGTCTACATTCCACCTTTAGATTATGAGAATATCAGAAGTGTTTATTAAATGCGTGGGGGAAAAAAAAGTGGACAGCTGCAGTGGGGGTGTTTAGTGGCAGGATAATAACATGGTAGGTGGAATAATTACTTAAAAGTGTGCTTAACGAGGTTAAAGCTCCAACTAATGTACATTATCTGGGCTGGTTTGAAAGTATATTTAAAAAGTAGAAAAGAATTTGACCATAAATGTTGAGCATGAAAACACTTATTCATCAGTTATAATAAAACACCCCTTACTTATTTGGAACAGATTCTAATTAAATGCAGAGGCGAAAGCCAGACACTCTCCTAACGCTGAATTTTTATTCAGCATATCAATTAATATGCAATCACATCTGTTAAATATCGAATCCCATATCTATCGCTATCAGATATGCCATACAGCTCATCAACATAGCCTCGCTACAAATTATGAATCTCATTAATTTCATGCATTGAGTGTTCAAAGTCTGTTAAATGTCTGACTGATGGGCTTGACATCAACAGCTAGCTCACTTGCCAGCGGAAAACTCAATAAAAACTTATTTTTTGGGGAAAAAAAAAAGTGTAATGAGTTCTAAATGTAATTTTGGTATTCACTGAGCCTGAATATGCTGCCAAGGAATTTGTCACTCCTCATTTTGGCATACAATCCAATTTGGAAAACAGCACCCGACATCAATAAAAGCATTGCCTAGCTACTTTTTCTGTGAACATTCTTAATTTTAAAACAATAATAATCTAATATATGCAGGAATCTGCTTGTTGTTGTCCATGTGTAAATTTTCATGAATCACAATTGTTGGTTACTTGGTGTAGATGCCAAGCAGTGTGCAGTTAGCATAAAAAACAAACAAACAAAAATCTACCAAAATAAATGCAGGAATCCACTGTCAGGTGAAGATCCGGTTTGGGAGTGGGCGCTGATGTGAAACTAATTTAGGTTCCAACTTGCAACCGCAAACGTAATCAATGGTCCATCCTCAGGAAAGTAACCATCTAGTTTCCACTGCTACGTCTCACGTTGGCATGCTCTTGGACTAGTCCAGTCTCTGAGGTATTGAGGAACCCGCTTACTGGATCTCGCTCAAGAAAACTTAGCACTTGGTCAAATTGATGCTCCTTCTCAGTGGATGTAATCGACCTCCTGGGTTTCCTTACAAAATGGTTAATTTTGTCATTCCCAATATACCAAAGGACTCTATAGAGACCGACAACATCCAGCCATGTTTGCTCATTGGTTACCCAAGGGCATCATCTTGATTATCTCTAGCGCACCGTTGAAACAGAAAGCGCGAGTAGATTTGGGGTGCATCCAAGTGCGCAAAATAATGCACATAGCGGCTGGTTTTATCCACTGAAGTAGTCATGGAAGTGTTTTGTGTATAACATGAAATAAATCAGTGTCCTACACTATGGCATTGCCTTTAAGAATTGCCATCCACCAGGGGCCTAGCACTCTGCTATTTAGAAACTGGACTCAAATGAGAGGATGGTGACAAGTCTGGCAAATCAAGGGATCTGTGCCAGTGCATCAGAGCAACCCTCACTATAGCGTCTATTAATGAATGAAGTTGAGCTAGCAGCTCCAAGCAGAAACATTTCACCCAGTATGTGGGCAAATTCAAAGCGAAATATACAACATAACAGGAATGTAACATCAGAATTCAAGAACAAGTCAAACAGAAGGTGAAGATGGTGCCAGATTTTGTTGTTACTACAAATTACTGTTACCCAACTCGGAACACCAATTTTTGAGTCATCCCATCCATGTATATTTTGGCAATTGCTGTTGTTCTTGAACTTTAAGAAAAAAATTTGACTATGTTTGCCTGTAGGAAATAACAGTTAATACACAAATGCATTTTCATATGCAAATATAGGATGGAAGCAGCCAGGCCTATCACTCACCTTGACTTCTGATGCATAAATTTAAAAGGTTTGCGTGCGACTATGCTGCATATTAAACAGGTCCATCCAGAACAAACTTTACCCAAGTGCATCTTTTCTTACCTAATTGAGTTATAGGATGCCATCTCTTCTGAGAACAGGACATTAAGCTTTCCTCTCAGGGAATGACGGGGAAAGTAAATCACTTTTAATTAGAATAAACCTTAAGATTAGATCTGGCCTTTTCCTCCCAGTCATTTACATTGCTGCTCTCAATACAATCCAGGCGCTGCTGCCTGATAAGTGGGATTTCAAGATGAGAACCAAGGAGGGGTTGGAACCAAAGCTGTTCAACAGGTGATCCGAATAGACTTGGGGGGGGTCATCCACTTTTTTTTTATGATAAAGGGGCTTGGACTCTGTGGTTCACATCATTTAAATTCATAGCTAGAGCAAATGCCACATATGTATAGATAACAAATGAATTTGGCATTACTCCATAAATGAACATTTATTTCATCCTCATTGAGAATGCAGTCAGTGATTTTCTTTATGTGTAAATTAGGGATGTGGAGATTAATACGAATCGGCATCTAGATACAAACGCGCGCGATGCGAGTGTATCGATTCATTCAGTGTGCATCGATTCAATTGATGGATGAAATCGCGACGGATCGCTCGCTGCGTGTTTGCATTGATTTTTTTCCAACGCACATTGAATGCACTGCGGACGGAACCCTGAAAGCAAAGTACATTTCTACAGCAACAATTCTATTTCAAAATAGATGCCTGCGACAACGGCTCAAGCAGTTTTAGGAGATTTTTGACGCACCTAAAACATTTAAATCAGGCGTTTGGAATTATTTTGCCTTTTTTTTCAAAACAATTTGGGAAACGAAAAGATAGGAAATGATGAATCGCCATCAAATACATATCAATCGCATTGAATCAGGAACGGGGTGAATCGTATCGTCAGTATCGTCATGTCTCGTATAGCTGGTAGTGTATCGAGATGCGTATTGTATCGTATCGTTGTCAGTGATGAGATTCGCATGCCTAGTGTAAATGCTTCACAATTTGCTCCATAGTTCTCTCCCATCGAGCATCCTGGCCACCTGCCTCGCCTGATCACACGCCTGTCATCACTTGCCTCATTATCTTTAGTATATAGAGACACCCAGTGAAACATAACTCCCCTACCAGATTATTTTCTACTTCCAGACTTGATATTAAACTTCTAATGCTTGTTTTTGCTATAGAGATGTTAACATTCAGACCTTGATGGTCTGATTAGTTTTAGATTTTTTGCCCTAATCCTCTAATCTGTATTTTAAACTATTGTACAGAATGCCCCTAGCATGTAAAGGGAAACTTTGCTTTGTGTTTCAGGTTACCGCAAATGGAGCAGATGCATCAGTGGATAAGGAGATGGTCTGCCAATATGTAGACCTGGGTTTGAATTCCGCTCATACTACTTGTCTGTGTCCTTGGACAAGACACTTCATCTACATTGTCTCAGTCCACCCAGCTGTAAGTGAGTACTTGGCATTGGCTATGGGGAGTAACCTGTATAGAGTCCAATTCCCCTGGACTTCCATCCATGGTGATGGGAGTCATAGAGTCTCATCTGCTTGACACTAAGTCATACTTACTTCTTTTTACCCCAGATAGTAGATGATGTTATCGGTGAGGAAAGATTTACTGTCTTTTACTTTGCAGATGATGCTGTGATCTTCGTAGAATTAGTGGAAGCCCTGACGGTGGCGCTTGAAAGGAAAAGTGATGTGTCAAAAGGTCTTAGTTTGTGATTCTCTTGGATCAAAACTAAGATCCAGATTCCCAATGACTTCCTGGACACAGCCATCACAGTTGTACCTGTATGGGGTGAAAGTGACGAACATGTTGAGATATTCACTTATCTAAGCATGGACATTTATGAAGGTCCTCATCCTTTCAGATCAGCAGATGTCTAGGAAAGACCTAATGGAATCGTAGAAGCACTGAACAGGGGTGTTGCTGATATCTCTGTGGGAGAATGAAAGTCCAAGTCTTTAGGGTCATGGTTCTGTTTTACAGTCTGGCTGTGAGATTTTAATACTCAAAGACCTAAGACTCTTTGGAGAATCCTTGGGCATCATAAGAATGACTTTGTGTCAAACAAACAGTTACCTAGGGAGACTCCAATGAGGGGTAACATTTTGGCATGTGGCGCACCTCTGTGGGCATGGTCCAGCATACAGGATCCAGCTTTAAGACCAAGGGTACATCCATTTATTTCCTCATTGCAGCAGATAGAAGTGTATTTTTAGGAAGGTGGGGACTGACTGGTTGTACACCTGGGTCTTTGCCATCCAGCACCGAGGGCAGTTCTGAAGTAAGGTGGAATAAGTTCTCGCATGATCCCAAACCTGAACTTAAGCCCCCGTATATTTTCCAGAATCAAAATCCTTGTATTTTGTAGTTTCCAGTTTGACTGTGGATTGCTGAGACAACACAGCCTGACACTTTATTCATACGCACACTTATAAAAGAGTCAAATCGTCACTCCCACCAAACAACTGGAAGACACCAATTATAAACCAACTTGCTCATCCGCCAAACTGCACAACCTCTCGATCCCTCTCAACTGAACTCCAAAAGCAACACAATCTAATGAATCACCCCCCCGCCTTTTTTTTTTTTTTTTTTTTTTGCAGAATTCCACTTTGTTTCTTTGAGAAAGTGTAATTATGTGTATTCAGAATAATTTCAAACAGGCATAAATTCAGTGGCAGGGAATTACAGTTGACGGTTGCATAGGTTACTGTTCCATGGCTGGGTGTTTTATAGTGCACAAAGAAGATAAGGGGGGAATGCATATATGGATCAAGGTAGGGAGCCCACTCAGGGGGAATGTGAAGGGACATGTCCCAATCTACTCTCATTCAGAGGTGACAGTCCATCTGTCACCATCATAGATGTCTGCAGGGGGATCAATGTCTGCTGAGGTGGCCAAACCAAAAGCTATCTGCATCCCTATTAGTATTCCTCTGCGGTGGGGCCAGGGCCGTCTACTGCATCTGCCTCCTAGCTAACCACAGCGTAGCTGCCATGTCGATAGATTGATAAGACAAGTCAGACATGGCCCTGGACAGCCTATGATGGGAAAAGTGATTTAACCCCCTCTGCAATAAACTTTTAAGATATCACCGACGCCCACACATGTACACATAAATTCTCTTGGGGATGGAGACACGTGCATACGGGCATGCGCACAGGGATGGGAGCAGTAGGTATAGCACGTGTGCACCCACACTGGAAGCAGATATGGACACCTTACAAGGATGAATGGCCAGCCGGCGAAGGACGGCAGGACAGCATAATAAAAACCAGACGAGGCATTAATCCTCCTTGAGGGGTTCGCTGATGTTTGCAGCATTATGGCAGGCCGCTAACATTTTTCACGTCTCTGCTGTGTGAGCCGGGCATGGAATTAAGAGGGCCATCGGTAAGTGTAATGCTTAATCACAACGATGTGTGCTGCATGTTGGGTCGTCATTATACAGCAGCTGGAAGACTGCTCGAAGTCGGCGCAAAGTCACATTCATTCAACCAACCGATAGGGTACGGCTCGAGCCGAAAAGAAGCATAATATGCCAGTTTTATAGCAAATAAAAATCCAATGTTCATACCTTTGTGGTACATTCCAAGCCAGTTCCACAGGCAACAAAGTTGCCGTACATTTTTTTTAATTTGATTCTCTGCATCAAGTCCGTCAGCCCTGTTAATAAAAACAAGTGAGCACTCCATTTTATGAGTGGAGATGACCTTTACACAACTCAGACAACACTGAGGGGATTTCAAGCCACCAATTAGCACTTCGGGTTCTGCTCTACTGTGATCTCTGGTCTCAGAGAGACGCGTCGGGTCAGCAGCATCAGCATGTAAACCAGTAAACAGGACGCACCGCCGAGTTGCACAACT
Organism: Thalassophryne amazonica; assembly: GCF_902500255.1. Lineage (NCBI taxonomy): Eukaryota > Metazoa > Chordata > Actinopteri > Batrachoidiformes > Batrachoididae > Thalassophryne > Thalassophryne amazonica. The sequence continues at coordinate 19,049,773 of NC_047124.1, read as the reverse complement.
CGCCCAACAACAAATTGATACAAATGGGAATCTTTGAGTAGAGGTCATGTTGCACAATGCCATTTGGGGAAACATAACGGTTTTACATTAGTTTCGAAGTAAAACCTGCTATTTTACTTTCTTGAGAAATATTCGGCATTCAAGGGCAACATTAAATACAACCGGCTCACTCGCACAGGAGTTCTCTAAAGACAGCATACCCACTTTTAATGGAATTCATTTGAATTAAATTCCAGAAAAAGGCATTCCACAAATTTAATTAGCATTTTTAGTCGTTTAATATAAAATAAAATGGATATTTTTCCTGGATTATTGTTAAATGACCTAAATGAAAACCAGAATTCACTTTTAAGCTGATAGTTCTATATAACGTTTGAAGGGTGCAGGTTGGGTCTGAGAGCATGCACGTCACTGCACCCATGGCGCCACGGATCTGCGTTTGATCCTGGATGACAACCACCCAGGCAGACAATCGGTCCATTTCCAGCTGGCCAAAATGTCATAGCTCTCACAACACAACTGTTAGTTCTAATCTTAGTAAGGATTTGACAAAAAGTCATTCTAGATGTACCCATGGATACTCCAAAGAGACCTAGTACAAAAGACATCTAGTCAATGAGTTTGGACAATGGTTAGCATCAAAGTCTCACAAACATATACTAAGACAGGAAGCACTCAGACCCGAAAGACTTTGATCATCGGTCTACTAAAGACTTTGATCATCAGTCTACTAAAGACTTTGATCATCGGTCTACTAAAGACTTTGATCTGCTGCAAAGAATATGTGTGGCCTTTGTGCATAACTACGTCAAAAAGTCTGGAAAGTACAGCTAATAATTGTTTATTTATAAGTTTTGACCCAACTGGCCATGATAGTCAACATTTCTACAGAGCCAAATGACCCATGAAAACCATATAATGATGGTGTCCAAAGTGGGCTCAAGATGCCGCCACTCACCACGGACCTACTCAATAAAAAATTATTATGAACATATAAATTGTAAGATTACCGTTTCCAGCACACTGGTTCATTCATTGAGGAACCATTTGTCTGTCTGTTTGTAATCCTCCTCTGTCCTTCATCTGATTTCTATCAAGCTTGGTATGTAGATGAGCATTGACCCTGGAGCTCCCCTTTGAAGGCCAGGTTTTGTCAAATGGGCGAAAGATAAAAGAAATTGGTTCTCAATTAGATTTGGGCCAAATCTTGCACACATCGGTAGGTGGCTACCAGAATTGCACGGCAAGGTCAAATTTACCAAAGCAATTTGATTTTTACCACAATTTGGACATGAGGCACACATATGTACAGTAATGTTCAGAATAATAGTAGTGCTATGTGACTAAAAAGATTAATCCAGGTTTTGAGTATATTTCTTATTGTTACATGGGAAACAAGGTACCAGTAGATTCAGTAGATTCTCACAAATCCAACAAGACCAAGCATTCATGATATGCACACTCTTAAGGCTATGAAATTGGGCTATTAGTAAAAAAAAAAAAAAAAAGTAGAAAAGGGGGTGTTCACAATAATAGTAGTGTGGCATTCAGTTAGTGAGTTCGTCAATTTTGTGGAACAAACAGGTGTGAATCAGGTGTCCCCTATTTAAGGATGAAGCCAGCACCTGTTGAACATGCTTTTCTCTTTGAAAGCCTGAGGAAAATGGGACGTTCAACACATTGTTCAGAAGATCAGCGTAGTTTGACTAAAAAGTTGATTGGAGAGGGGAAAACTTATACGCAGGTGCAAAAAATTATAGGCTGTTCATCTACAATGATCTCCAATGCTTTAAATGGACAAAAAAAAAAAAAAAAAAACAGAGACGCATGGAACAAAATGGAAAACAACCATCAAAATGGATAAAAAAAAATAACCAGAATGGCAAAGGCTCACCCACTGATCAGCTCCAGGATGATCAAAGACAGTCTGGAGTTACCTGTAAGTGCTGTGACAGTTAGAAGATGCCTGTGTGAAGCTAAATTATTTGCAAGAATCCCCCGCAAAGTCCCTCTGTTAAATAAAAGACATGTGCAGAAGAGGTTACAATTTGCCAAAGAACACATCAACTGGCCTAAAGAGAAATGGAGGAATATTTTGTGGACTGATGAGAGTAAAACTGTTCTTTTTGGGTCTATGGGCCGCAGACAGTTTGTGAGACGACCCCCAAACTCTGAATTCAAGCCACAGTTCACAGTGAAGACAGTGAAGCATGGTGGTGCAAGGATCATGATATGGGCATGTTTCTCCTACTATGGTGTTGGGCTTATATATCGCATACCAGGTATCATGGATCAGTTTGGATATGTCAAAATACTTGAAGAGGTCATGTTGCCTTATACTGAAGAGGACATGCCCTTGAAATGGGTGTTTCAACAAGACAATGACCCCAAGCACACTAGTAAATGGGCAAAATCTTGGTTCCAAACCAACAAAATTAATGCCTCGCAGATGTGAAGAAATCATGAAAAACTTTAGTTATACAACTAAATCAGGGGTGGCCAAGTTCGGTCGTGGAGAGCCACATTCCTGACACTCTTAGTTGTCTCCCTGCTCCAACACACCTGAATCCAATGAAAGGCTCATTAAAAGTCTGCTAACGAGTCTTTCATTGGATTCAGGTGTGTTGGAGCAGGGAGACAACTAAGAGTGTCAGGAATGTGGCTCTCGAGGACTGAACTTGGCCACCCCTGAACTAAATACTAGTTTAGTGATTCACAGGATTGTTAAAAAAGCAGTTTGAACATAACAGTTTTGAGTTTGTAGCGTCAACAGCAGATGCTACTATTATTGTGAACACCCCCTTTTCTACTTTTTTTTTTTACTAATAGCCCAATTTTATAGCCTTAAGAGTGTGCATATCATGAATGCTTGGTCTTGTTGGATTTGTGAGAATCTACTGAATCTACTGGTACCTTGTTTCCCATGTAACAATAAGAAATATACTCAATACTCTATACCTAGATTAATCTTTTTAGTCACATAGCACTACTATTATTCTGTATTATGTAGCTGTATACCAGAAATACACCAATAATTTCAGCTAAAGCTCTGTAATTCTGCTGAAGGGCAAGCACACTGAAGTTAAAAAATGAGATTTCCACCTAATGAAATTGTACTTCGGAATGTCTTTGAGACATCATCAAGAATAGGCATCTACCTACCCTAGAACCTATTCTCCCACGGACAGCTGTATGCTGCAACGAGCAGAGCTTAGAGCAGTAACACCATCATAATTCTAACCCTAAACAGACCATTTCCAGAGAAGGAACACAATTTCATGGACAATATTGTTTTCAAAGAAATTCCCTACTGAAGAAGGTGACTACTTCCTTCTCAATGCTATACTTACCCTACGGATTGGTCATAACCCTTAGTGTATTCATGCCCACGGGTATCGTTGCTGAGTTCTTTTATGTGAGACAGTTCCCAGCCAGGAAGCAATGATGCCATTATCTTTATTTTGCATTCATTTGAATTCAGCGAGCAAGTTAAGGAGGAACTTTTTTAATCCCCTGACAGTTTAATCTTTTGTGTGTACATGTGTGCGAAGGAGCACAGTAGCAGCTGTTCACTATCACTTTGAAGGGGATTTACTCAGTAATTACGGTTTTGTTTGTTTGAAACGAGACATGGTATATTGTTAATTGTTGTTTTCAGTTAATTAGCATGGAATACAACAGGCAAAGGCTGCATTTAAATTTGCTTATGCCAGGTTAGTCTCAGTTATGTCGACAGTAGACACTATTACCACTAGTAAGATAACTGCTCCAAATAATATTATATAAAATGCATTATAGCTAAATAAAATCATCAACACAATGACTTGCTCCATAAAACTTTGGGCAACACCTAGGATAAGAAGAAATTGCAGTACTGGTAATTTTATGCAATATTGTGTAGTTTTAAGCAGCTTTCCTGCTGTGCAGGAGTCATAAGGTGCATGGATGCATAAATAGTGAACAGAGCTATTACAATAGAGTAATAATGATGGAGAGAAGAATGACTGAGAAGAATGAGAGAATGAGGCAGTCAAGCCTAATAGCCTGTGGGTAGAAGCTGTTCGCCAGCCTGGTAGTCCTGGACTTCAGACACCTGTAGTGTCTGGTCAGGTGTCAAGTGACCCCTTGTCCTTTTCAGTTGCTAGGGTCCTCAACTTTAAGGAACCTGGTTGCTGGATCATGTCCACATACATATGCCATGTAGCTAAAGTGTCTTAGTTGACGTTCCTTCACAATAAAAGCCTTGAGGACCCAAAAGGCTGGAGAAGGCCACGGGGGTGCCCACATTTCACCAGGCTGTGGCAAGTATAGGTGGTTATTTTATAGATGTGGGAGCGCACCAGTTATCTATTTGGATGGTCACCTACAGTAACAACAAAGATCTTCCACATAATTTAATATCTATTCTCAGTACTTCCAAGTTTAATGAAAAACTAGTGTTTTACCCGTGGGGATCCATGGGCTATAGATTGGGTAGTGTTTATAAAATAGACAGCTGATATTTTTCAAGGGTGGTAATAAATTAAGCAAAGTTTCTGTAATAAGTTTGAATGATGTGTGATTCCAGAATGTTTTTAGAGATCAGCAGTTGTAAGAGGAAGAACTGAACCCTTTTATTTCCTGTTAATTAAGTATTTTTTTATTTTAATTTACTGTCTTAATGTATTTATAAATTATTTAGGTTCTTGCTATATACAGACTATTATTACTATCATTTTATATTACTTTATTTTGTCATTTGATTTTTAAATGGACCACAATGGAAATGTGTTTCCACTTTCTTGTGTCATCCATGTATTTTTAACATATTTACAATTAAGTTATGTACTTATATTGAACTGAATAAATAAAATTACGCATGCTCGCTTTTAATATATAGATTATTTACTGCCCCCTGCTGGAATGGCATATGAGCCCAGAGTGTAATTATCAATGTCCATTGTTCTGTGTTGTTATCTAATAACCCTAATTTCTCCAAAAATATTAGTGCTATCATTCCCTCTGGCGGCGTTCATCCTTGACCCAAAATACATAAGAATACCAAACGACGATTGTCAGCTCTCCCCATTTTCTGCGTGATCAAAGTTATACACACCCACACACACACATAAAGAGCTTTTTGTTTTTTCTGCATTCTGCCAAAAGAAGGTGCTTTTATTTTTACACACCCCCAAACACAGACAGTGGTGGAAGACATCAAATGCACTACATTTCTCACTCATGGTAACGGCAACATGACACTTAACTAAACTGGCCAAACCAATTGAACTACAAAAACACAATAAATCAATAACACTAACAACACTGTGAAACTAACATGAATCACAATAACATTTAAAACCCCCAAACCCTGAACTCCCATGGTGCATTGCAGCACAATGTTCATTGTTCACTGTTGTTAGATAATATTGCTAATTTCTCCAAAAATATTAGTCTTATCAACTTTCCGTTTTCGCAGCATTCACCCTTGATCCAAAATACATAAACATACCAAACGGCAAATGTCAGCACTCCACAGTTTCTCTGAGGTCGAAGCCATTCACACACGCACACACACACACACACACACACACACAGAGGCCACTCGGCTATTATAATATAGATGCTTCATTAGTTCTTCACTACTTTGGGGGGGAAAAAAACTACAGAAATCTTCCTCTTTATCTATATCTGTAGAAAATTTTAATAAACCCTATTCCAGGCCAAGACCAAAGTTTGCAAAAAGAAAAATTGGCTCATTAACTTTTGAGTAATCCTGTTAATAATCCAACAGCCAAAGCAGACACAAACCACAGGCTCCATGGTCGAGGTAACAAAGGATTGCAGGAAAGAACAATGCACAAGAAGGTCTTGAAGTCCAATTTACATCGCCTATGAAATACACAACAAACGCACACTTCAAGGATTATGCCCCAGTAAGCACACTAACAATGTGGTCAAGGGCAAGCATAATAATGAATTGATTGTCCTCCGAGAGTGTCATAATGAATGAGAATTAGACGATGCAGTGTGTTCTTAACAATCAGCAACACTATGAATTGCCTCTGCCAACCTACGTGATTGATTATATTCATTTCTATTCATGTAATTAAAGACTTTGATCAATACGGAATATTTGCTGTAGCCCTTTTCACCACCATTAACAAGTGATAGGACAAAAACATCGCTGTTGTTTCCACACTTTGGAAGCAAGAGAAGAAAGTGGAAAGGGGGAGTGGGGGGGGAACTATTTGAAATTAATTTGCAAAGAGTTGTCAATATTCCTGAAGTGTGGCACATGCGGTGCCGAGCTATGGCGCTGCATTAAGCTTTCATGAAAGTGAAAGTTAATTAGATATGATGACTGAACTCCCGGGATCGTAATTAGCCGAACTGCGTGACTGCTCTCCTGTAATTAAATGTCATTTTCCCTCAGTTCATTGAGCTTGAAAGAAAGGAGGAGAAGAAGAAGAAGAAGAAGAAGACTGCTGCAGAAAATGTCAGTTGCAACAAATTCACCTGTGCCCCTATGGCCTGATCCCGGACGTTTCTGGAACAAGAGCAAGGCAGGATGACAAAAAGTGGGTTTAGGCTGGTTGTCAGAATAGTATACCGGTAAAAAATGAGCCTCCGCTTGGTGCCATTTGTGCCGGTGCAGTAATGGTCTACTTTTGCAGTTCTATCTGACATTTGGATTGTGTTTTGGGAGCGTGTTTTTTTTTTTTTTTTTGGAAGGGGGACACGGCGAGGTCGTGAATGAGGACAAACGCTCAAGGTGAAAGTGTGAATGGAACGAAAGATAATAGGTCATATTTGCTGGTGAGATTAAGAAGTCAGTCACCACGGTGGCGCCTTGGCTGGTGCCGCGTGTGGATGACCCCGATGTAAGAGAGAGAGAGAGAGAGAGTGAGCAAGGAGGAGGTCCAACAGACTACATGGTGTCAAACCTGCAAGAGCCAAACTATTGACAGACACCAGAGGACACTCTAGAAGGACAATCGCGAGAACAAAAGCAATCAGAGCTCCTGTTACCAATCTGTCGTGCTCTACATCACTTTGAGGAACTCAGACTTAAAGTTGTTTTGTGTATTTTCTTTCATTCTTGCATATAAAGGTGAAACAGAAAGTCACCTTTAGGTTGAACCTAGCGGTACACTCTAAGACATAAAACGTTGAATTTAATCTTTAAACTTTTAGTTAAGGTAACTTTTTCCACATAACATTGTCAATTAAGTACAAAACTTTGTAGTTGAAATTAATTAAAACAAATGAAAATTATTACTTAAGTCCTTAAAATTAGCAATTGCAAGTATATTGAAAATAATAGTATTAATTACATTTAAAACCTCTGTTTCATTTCTTAGAGCGTTGAACAATACATCACGTATCGTGATAATCGTGTCATGAGGCTCGTATCAAATCGTATCGGTTTCTTTTAAAGTAATATCTTGATTCTATGAAAAATTGACTACTGTACGGAAGAAGTGATGAATTATTAATAAATTATAAAAAAGGAAACAGTTGATAGATATATTTGTGTGTTTAATTACAGTTTCCTTTATTTCTTTTGGTATTCATGTACTTATTATACTTAGGACTGTATCCTTACATTTCATGTATTTTTCATTTTTTGCATGTCAAACTGGATTTAACCAGTTTTACCACTTACAACAAAGAGATTCACATTACATTATAAATCATACATGTCCCGTTATTGCGTTAGTCAGTGGCAGGGGGTGGGACCTCCCACAAATGCCCATGTGGACCAACAAGGGTTGGATTTTGCAAAATAAGGTCCGCCTTTGTCAAGCCCGTGGAGACTAACATAAAACTGTTTGTATCCATTGTTATGGCTTCTGAAAGGCGGATCTCATGTGGGAGAGTCATTCTTCAGAAACCCAGGCCTGGTTTTCAGCATGACTTTCAATAAATTCTAACTGATTTCGTTCTTTATAAGGGGCAGTATATTACAAAAAGAACCGGGAGGAATAACACAAGTAACATCAATGATTACAATTTGTACTTCAGAATAATTTTTCTTAAAAGTTAAACTATTCAACCTTGATTACATTCCACGTAATTACTGTAAGCAGTGATGTAATTATGTTTGCGATAGATATGTATCGTATTGTGGAGCTTGTGCATCGTTCCAACCCAAGTCAAACAGATACCTTAGACACCCGGTACAAGGAGGCTTTTTTTTTTAAATCACACAGCAAAAGTCAGTTAAAATTAACATTATTCTTGAGTTTACATCATTTGTACTGGTTCTGCTTTAAAGTTGCACTTTTAATAGCATTAACTTTGTGACACTTGCAGTGTTACTCTATGACAAGTAAAGGTGTTGTTCCAACATTACAGGGTATTTTAACACTTTGGACTTAAAAGTGTATTTTTTGGTGGGGGGTGAATTTTTTAAAATAAGAATACCACAAACAAAGGATAGGTTACATGAACTAACAACATTCTGGTTATGAGGCAACATCACTGCCATAGCACCATTAATGAGAAATCTCCAAGGGGATAAAATGATATTTTCAGGGAGTTAAAACAATGCGGCCTTTCAAATTTCACAAAACTGACAAAATTTAGTTTCTACTGAAATCCAAGCATTATAATATTGGTTTTGTTTTTGAAAAGTGTTGCAAAATTACAGCTCATTTTAATGAAGAGAACGTATTTATTTTAGGGGGGAGGTGGATTCCATAACAAATATTTTATTTTCCTTTGTTCATGCATGCATGAGGTTTTGAAATTACCCAATGTTACCTTTGACCTCGCATATATGGGGCGTGCAAGCTAACATCCATGAGATGTCTTGTAAATCACTTCAGATGTGTCATCTGGTCATAAAAACAGCATTTTTAGGTTTAGAAGTCTTTATTTCGCGTTACCTTTTATAAAATATATGAGAAACAATGGAATTAAGTAGAAATAAGCTGTTTTGGAGCACTTTCCGCCATATTGATTTATTTTGTTTGAGCAAGCAGCCAGCTGATGTCACCCTGCTTCTCTACTCAGATTCGCTCTCAGCGTGTGATTCCCAGCATCCCTTGCGTGAGTCAGGGTAAGGCCCCACATGATCTATGGTGTTGCTATGGTCACTATCATAGACTGTAGGGGGCGCTGCCAAACATTGTTCAAGGACATCTGTTCTTTTTAACCCTTTAAGTTGAACCATTTATTATTTTTTTCTAGACAACGTGAATTTTGATCACATTGTTAATTCCCTATTAAAAGGCTAATAAAATTATAGTGGTGCCAAAGAAAATACTTTTTCATGACTTCAATCTTTTAAAAAAACAAACAAAAACAAAGGTCAAACTCTTAAATTATACTTCAGCAAATCAGTGCTGATATGATCAAGGCTGAGAAATGTGGGTGTGACTTCGCTGTGCTGAGTACTTTTGACCTAGCTTTGTTTAATTAATTACTCTCCAAGATGTCCTTGTTTCTGCTTGTCGATGGTTTAATAATTGAGGTACGTTTTGTTTTATTTATTGTATTTTGCATATTTTCCAGCAAGTTGTACTCACAAATTATTCAGTTCTTGTGGTTGACCAATTGTCATGTGTTCTGAAAGGACACATGACAAGGACATTACCACCCATTGACAGGAGAAGTTGAGCTGCTTTTGTGTGTCTGCATCTCGTTAATGAACACATGTATGGATGGATGGATGGATAGATGGGGCATGTGATTGATAGTTCCACCTCCAGGCTACGGTCCCTGTGATAATCACTTATACTACCGTTTCTCTATATCCAACTCATAAGACATACCATTGACATTGGACAGAAGGGAACCTAATTATCTCCGCTCGGTGGACAGCAAATGATCACTGTGAATGTAATAAGGCTGGATTGTGTTTGCCTGAGAAAACGACCTGGGGCTACCCGTCGTGTTTTGAATTAGAAAAACAACAGGTTAAAAACCCACCTGTGTCTCTGACTTGGTCGCTAATGTGGACTGGCTCCGCTGTCCCCCCGCCCCTGCCTCTCTGCTCGGTTTCTCCATCCAAGATTGTCAACATCGGTCACATGCCGATTTGAAAAGCCTTTCGTGTCAAAGACCCCCAAACACCCCCCAAACTGCACCTTGTATCCTTCCAAAAAGTTTTGCGCCTCCAAAGATTGTTGTCAAACCACCGTTTTGAAGAATAATTCTGCTAATCGGCTAATATGTTTGACCGCTGCAACGCCTGAAAGAAACGCCTAAAAGCCTAATTTAGTAACCATTTAAAAGATACGACGCTCATACAATAAAGCATCACACAAGTAGTAAAAACTCTGAACAGAACCCATTTACCTCATAAAGTAGGGCAACCGGGGCGAACCCAGATAAAAGCCTTTCGCATTATTGATATTGCTGCTAAAATAGAGCTATCACATGGATGATGAAGGTGGGTTTTGAAAGGAGTTTTTTAAGAACCCCTCCTAAATTTTAATTTGAAAGCAACATCATAAGAACAGAAAGTGATAAAAAAAGAAAACCCAAGTAGAGCCACCACAGAAATATTAAGGCTCCATCACCTGAATATTATTCCAGAGAGAGTCTTTTATGGATGCTTTAAATTGGGTGATTTTATGACTGCCGCAGTCCATGTAATATAATCACATTAAACTCAATAAATGAGCCTCCTAAATTCTCCTTATGTTCTCCTGATCCCTTATTGCCATAGACCTGAAGTAGAAAACAAACTGCTGTGGTCTTTTTTTATGAATAGTGTAACATCAGGAGTAGGAGGCTCATGAGTCAAAATGTAAGTTAGCCATAACTTCACAAACTGTCGCAAAAAACACCCACTTTGTCATGCGGACTACAATCGATTTATATATTTTGAACAGTGTCAATATGCTTTGACCTTTCCTCATTTATCTTTGAGGTATAGCTTACCTTCAGTCTGCCAATCTGACTGCCTGAGGCTCACTTAAGGCATCTACTCTTAATTCCACCTGAGCTCTTAATTGCCTCATTAATTTACCCTGACAGAGCACGTTAAAACCCCTCTGTCATCCCCAGGCACCAAACATGGGCATTAGCCATAGAACTGAAGGCCAATACCTGGTTCTTCTTCTTGAGACACTCAAGTGTTTACACCTATTTCCCAATTGTCTACTGGCTTACAGTTGATCAAAATCCTATATTAGTGTTGGAAAGTCTTTCTTAGACAAAACCCTTCATCTGCATTGTGCCAGTACATCAAGCTTTGGCTGAGAATGTGATCTGCGGTGGATTGGTGTCTTGCCCAGGGTGACTTGTAGGCTCAAGCGTCAAGCTACAGTATTAGAGGATAAGCACCAAAACCAATGGGCATTAGGTTCTGGCAGCAAATTTTGGATATCCCTTTCTTTCTGTCCAAAGCATTACTTTGGATTGGATTGAGTAATCTTCTGGTGGTCTCCTATAAATACCTTTGTGGAACTGTGGAAATTACATCAAGAGGTAGCCGGAGATCTTATGGATGATGAGAAGGTCTAGATGTTTTGGAGTGCAATCCTTGAAATCAATTACCTGAATTACTGTAATCCTGCAGCAACATACTGAATGTACTAATTATACAGGGATTATTTGGAACTGGGGCGGTCACGTTGATGGGTAGGAACACACTTTACGGAAGGATAGGACATCAGACATATGTATGGTAGGCTCCTGGATGTTTTATATCTTGCAGGTTAAGATCCTGCATTGACATATACACAGATTACATCTAAATTTATGGAATCTGACAAACTCACTTTGCTGAGTTACAAACATGTCAAAGAAAAATCAAAGCTCTAGCTGGTTTTTATTGGGTTCGGGGAACTCTACTTCAAAGACTGACATCCGGCATCAAACATATGCACTAAATATGCAAGACCCATTCCTCTGAGACGCTGATCCAGACCTCGTTGCTGTTATTCAAATAAATGGAGATTGTAATCAATGAGTTATATTGGATGTCTCTGTTGCAACTGTTCTGTCATCTTGCTTCATGCTTTCTGCTCTCTGTTGATATTTTGGCAATAGCGGATGGCCACCCCACTGAGTCTGGTCTGCCTGGGTTTTCTTCCTGTAAAATAACCAAGACCAATTAGGGAGATTTTACTCACTACTGTTGCAAATGTGCTTGCTCATGGGGACCTTTCTTGTGTAATGCACCTCAAGGAGAGACTTATGTTGTGATTTGGCACAATATTAACAAATTGAACTGAAAAGTATCAGGAGGATTTTCACAGTGGCTTTAGCAAAACCATCTCCCATTCAGATCTATTCTATAAGACAGTGACTGAAGCACAGAGTGCAAAAGAAATACAATGGCTTGAAGCCTCCTGATGAGCTGATCTAGACAGTGGTGTAATAGGGAGAGGGCTGAGAGGAGGGTTATATTGGTCTGGCTGGACAGCGTGAAGGAGAAATAAGGACTATCGCAAAAGACGGGGTAAGATAGAAGGAGAGGGATGAGACAGGCAGACAGAGATGGTGAAGGTGAGCAAGACAGGGTGAACAGGGGATTGATAACTGACTCGTAAGGTGAATTTCATCTCTTGGTGAAGTCTGCATCCAAGAACTACCATGCTGCTAGAAAAAAGTAAGATGGGGAACTTGAGAAAAAGAAAAGAATCATTTAAAAATCCCATCATAATATGAAGTTTTCCAGTGACCCTCACTGCAAAAACTGATATCTAAGAAAGTAAAAAAGAGACTTGTTTGAAGAAGATTTGACTTAATATTTGTTTAAATAGAAAAATAATCTTGTCAAGCCTTTTTGACATAAGAGAAAAAAATGTTTTACTTTCAGAAAATGTATCTCACTTTTTCTTAATTAATTTTTCCAACTAATATCAAGCTGTATTTAACCAGTAACAAGGAAAGGCAATGGATTTCAGATCATTCAAGCAAAGGAATGAGATTGTTTTCCTTATTTTAAGACAGAGGCTAAGCTTAAAATAAGAATTTTGTCTAGTTTTAAAGCACAGTTTGCTGGTTGGCAGATTTTTTGTTTGTTTGTTTTGGCCAGATTTCGGATTATTTGGCTTATATTGAGTGGGACATTTTTGTTGTGCTCATATCAGAATCAGAATCAAATTTATTGCCAAGTAAGTTCTCAAATACAAGGAATTTGATCTGGTGTCATTGGTGCATAAAAAACAAAAAGAAAAGGAGAAAATTGCTTATGTAAAAAGTAAAGGAGCCAAATAGACAAAAACAGACAAAACTATGTTCACTGTCAAATAAATATAACAGTGGAATGGTGCAGTACAAAAGACTGCAGATGTACAGTAGCTTTCAGTGCAGGGAGGATCAATCTGTGCTTTGTGGAAGTGGGGAGTTAGGGGAGCAGGGTAGATGGAGGTCTGTGTACAATCTGAGTAACATATTTCAATCTCTAATTGTTTCAGACATGGATTGTCAAAGGGTATAGCCAAATGAAGAGCATATTTTCGCCATATTTTGACAAAGATGTCATGAATGTACAGTAATGCATCTATGGACTGCCCAAAATCCACAAACAGGACGTGCCACTCAGGCCTATTGTATGTAGCACAGATTCCATCATGTACAATTTGGCCAAGTACCTCAAGTGGATTTTGGCTCCTCTAGTGGGTAACTCAGACCACCATGTGGAGAACACACAAGATTTTGTGAACAAGATCAAGGACCTACAGCTGGAGGCAGATGAAACTATGATGTCATTTGATGTGACATCGTTGTTCACCTGCATCCCCACTGCTGAGGCCATCTGAGCTGTGAGGCAGAGACTGCTGGAGGATGTGTCTCTACTTGAAAGGACCAAACCAACTCTTGGAGATCTGTCTCAACACCATGTATTTCCTGTTTAGGGGGAATTACTACAAGCAGATTCATGGTTGTGCGATGGGGTCTCCGGTATCCCCCATTGTGGCCAATCTGTACATGGAGCGAGTGGAGAAGACAGCCTTGACGTCTTTCACAGGCATCAATCCCAGTCACTGGTTCAGATATGTTGATGACACATGGGTCAAAATCAAGCAACAGCAAGTTGAGGACTTTACAGAACACATCAACTCGGTGGATGCCAATATCAAGTTCACACGTGAGGATGCCAGAAACAACCATTTAGCCTTCCTGGACTGTGATGTTACGATTGGAGAGAACAGGCAGCTCCAGACAGGGGTTTACAGAAAGCCAACTCACACTGACCAATATCTGCTCTTCGGCTCAAACCACCCCCTTGAACACAAGCTCGGGGTGATCAGGACGCTTCAACACAGAGCCCTATAGGTGCCCACAACTGCAGAGGGAAGGGCTAAAGAACAACAACGTGTCCGGAAAGCCCTCACAGTATGTGGGTACCCACGATGGTCCCTGGACAAAGTGCAGAAGTCCCAGAGAACAAAGAGACCAGATAGACAGGAGACGGAGACAAGAAGAGGAGTGTCTCTCCCTTATTTAGCAGGAGTAGGGGAAAAACTACAGAGGATCTTCACACAGCACAAAATCCCAGTTTACTTTAAACCGGTTAACACCTTGAGACAGAAATTAGTTCACCCTAAGGACATGATCCCTAGTTACAAACAGAGCAATGTAGTGTATTCTATCAGATGTCAGGAAAACTGTAACGAACACTACATAGGTGAAACGAAGCAACCTTTACACAAAAGGCTATACCAGCACCGCAGAGAGGGCGCCAGTGGACCTCAGTCTGCGGTTCACCTCCACCTTAAAGACACTAACCACATGTTTGAGGACAAGGAAGTTAAAATATTAGCCAGAGAGAAGAAATGGTTTGAGAGAGGGGTCAAGGAGGCATTCTTTGTGAAACGTTTGAAACCCAGCCTTAACTGGGGAGGGGGTCTGAGACACACTTTATCCCCTGTTTACAATGGGGTACTCAGGTAAAAGGAGTTTCAGTCTTTTGTTCATGGTAATGAGTCATTCATGTCATCAAGGGAGCCATCAGAAAGGCATTCATCCCATCATTAGAGGGACAGCTGTCCTGCCATTAGGTGTGCTAACTACAGCACAATAGTTGCTAATTAGAGCTATTGCTTAGTCACTAGCCTATAGCAGTCTGCCTCTCAGTAGGAGGGGTCTGGTTAGGTTTAAAACTCCAGTTTTTGTTGGCTTCTGTTTTATTCTTCTCTACAAGAGTCAGACAGAAGTAAGACTTCCAGAGCAAGAATTTTAGCTGAGGAAGCTTCTGCGATTTGAAGCAAAACGTCCTCGCATCAAGCAACCCAGTCCAGTCGAAGATTCAAGCTTCTCTACTATGGAAACCACCTGGACAACTGAGAGCCTACACAGAAACATTGCGTCTATTCAAGTTCAAAGTTTACAACTGTTAAAATGTTCTTTTCAACTATACAATTCACAATTATAGTAAATATCACACAGACATGACATTAATATATGCTATTAATAAACAATACAATCCCTGTAATGGAACAATACCTTTTAAAAACACGACCGTAAAACTTTGTTTTAACATGACTCTAAACACAGAACAACCGATGGGTATGTAAAATGCAAGAAATGGGAAAAATACGATAAGAGATGTGAAATTTACTTTGCAAAAGTAGGGCAAAAGTAACACCAAGTAATAAATCATAGCAATTTCCAACAAATAACTTGATAATAGTCAAGGCTCCCAAATGAAAGTAGAGACGAGGTCCTAGATGTCCTTCCTACACCTGCAGGCTCACTACCCACCCTTACAAAAACTGAATAAACTACTCTAGCAGTTTACAGGTCCATTAAATCAGCTGGGATAGTACCGAGAGTGCAAGGGAGAGGTATTACATTTGTGTTATTGGTCAAATATCACTGGCCTGTGAAGGAAAAAAGGTGATATCCACCATGAGCAGAGCAAATGGAAAGAGAGAGAGAAAGAGAGAGCGAGACAGGAGGATGTGTCAGAGCTATGTCCTTTCTGATAAGTGACTTTTCACTTGCCTTCCACCACCCCACCCCCACTGTAATAAGAGTTGACACCTATTTGTGACATATGACTGTATCTCTGATTGCCTGGGGTGTGATAGCATCCAGACGCCCCACTCAGCTGGCGACAGAGGGAAAGCAAGAGCAAGGGATAGAGAAATAGGGGGTTTGTGGCTCTACTGTAGCGGTCACCGTAATACACTATCAGCAGGAGATATGGAAGCTGTGGGGATATCTGCAGTGGTGGGGAGGGTTGGAGACAAACAATTTATGACGTGTGGCCGATATGTTTGACAACATGGAGGAATTGATTTATGGAGAGATGGGTGGATGGCAAATCAATGGATGAATCCCTGAATCCATTTAATATAATCTCCATTTGATAGTTACTGGTCTAATTCTGTGTAGGGCCCAGGTCGGACTTCTGTCTGGAGGCCTCCAACCCTAGCAAAGATCCTGAGGTATCAGAGACCACTCAAGTGCAGTTAATGCTCTTAATATTGTGGAGTTTGTTTATAATGTTGAAAATGTTGTAAAACAGATAGCTCAGTGTGTAAAGGTGTTGGACTACCAATATGTACATCTGGGTTCAATTCCCAGTCATGCTACCAGTCTGTCCTTGGATAAAACAATCTGCATTGTATCAATCTAACCAACTGGAAAAGGGTACCGCCCTTGACTAGGACAGCAATCTGCATTGGGCCTGGCATCATGTCCAGGGGGAGTTGTAGATTCAACCATGTCACTATGCGGAATCTGAGGATCAGTAACGTTGGGCTATAAAGGTCCAGTTCTTGAACATAGGACAGGTAGGATCTGTGCCTGAAGGCCTTTCATCCTGGGGAAGACTCTTCAATGTTCTACAGGTACCTAGGTGCCCTACAATACACAAGTGCAACTAAAGGTCTACAAGAGCATCAGCATTTATTAATCAAATAATTGAAGAAAACCAGTCAAATATTTCCCAAAGTCCCCATCTTGCTGAGTTCCCAGCTGCCTGCAAAACAGATATTGTGAATAGTCTTTACTTTGGCATCTTAATTTTGGTTGACAGACTGGCATTAAAATCATCACCAGTATAGCACCAAGTCAAATAACTCCCAACATTCTAAATGCTTTCCTATCTTGATTACATCATCACAAGTAGAAAGCTGGGCATTCAATTGTGATCCTTTCATTTTCTTAAAGTCAAGGCTTTGAACTGGCTCAGGGAACAAAAGTGAAACCACAAAACATTTTTTCTTTATAATGTTCCTTTTACCAAATAGGAAAATATTTTCTCTTTGCAATAACTTTGTGCCGAGTTCACTTCCTGCCCTCCTGTGAATGAAATGTACTAGCATTAGGCGATTAAAATAAAATGTGATGTGGTCTCCCTGTTTCCAATCACAGGAGGTCAATATTGGTCTATGTGCCTTCTAAATGTTGGTCTGAAACATCAATTTCGATGTTTGATGGACAGGCTAATGTGTAAAGAGAAATATTGTGGGGAATATTTAGCTAGCTCCAGTTAGGCTAAACAATGAGCTTAGCATAGCCTAGTTTGTTAAGTGCAGCATCAGTGATAAACCATAACATGAAATCTAGCATTTTTCAAAAAGTTTTTTTTTTTTCGTAACTTCAAACAAATAAATAAAAATCACACCGCATAGCATAAATTTTTAATAACGAGCATTTCTTTTGGTTCCAACCAGTTGAGGAAAGGTCATTTTAAGATGGACTCTGAAACTGGAAGTCTTAAAAAATAACAATTCTGCTCAGAGTGAATAGAAAATAACTGATTTACAGCCGTGGTTAAAATGATCTCTTGTACATGTCAAGATATGTACAAGTTTGGGTAGGATTACTTTGAAAGAATACATGTGGATTACACGTATGTATGTACATACATTTGGATTACTTGTAATCTGATTAATTTTGGATTACATTTCAAAGTAATCCTACCCAACCTTGGATATGTATATACAACCCCTGGCAAAAATTATGGAATCACCGGCCTCGGAGGATGTTCATTCAGTTGTTTAATTTTGTAGAAAAAAAGCAGATCACAGACATGACACAAAACTAAAGTCATTTCAAATGGCAACTTTCTGGCTTTAAGAAACACTATAAGAAATCAAGAAAAAAAGATTGTGGCAGTCAGTAACAGTTACTTTTTTAGACCAAGCAGAGGAAAAAAATATGGAATCACTCAATTCTGAGGAAAAAATTATGGAATCACCCTGTAAATTTTCATCCCCAAAACTAACACCTGCATCATATCAGATCTGCTCGTTAGTCTGCATCTAAAAAGGAGTGAACACACCTTGGAGAGCTGTTGCACCAAGTGGACTGACATGAATCATGGCTCCAACAGGAGAGATGTCAGTTGAAACAAAGGAGAGGATTATCAAACTCTTAAAAGAGAGTAAATCATCACACAATGTTGCAAAAGATGTTGGTTGTTCACAGTCAGCTGTGTCTAAACTCTGGACCAAATACAAACAACATGGGAAGGTTGTTAAAGGCAAACATACTGGTAGACCAAGGAAGACATCAAAGCGTCAAGACAGAAAACTTAAAGCAATATGTCTCAAAAATCGAAAAATGTACAACAAAACAAATGAGGAACGAATGGGAGGAAACTGGAGTCAACGTCTGTGACTGAACTGTAAGAAACCGCCTAAAGGAAATGGGATTTACATACAGAAAAGCTAAACGAAAGACATCATTAACACCTAAACAGAAAAAAACAAGGTTACAATGGGCTAAGGAAAAGCAATTGTGGACTGTGGATGACTGGATGAAAGTCATATTCAGTGATGAATCTCGAATCTGCATTGGGCAAGGTGATGATGCTGGAACTTTTGTTTGGTGCCTTTCCAAAGAGATTTATAAAGATGACTGCCTGAAGAGAACATGTAAATTTCCACAGTCATTGATGATATGGGGCTGCATGTCAGGTAAAGGCACTGGGGAGATGGCTGTCATTACATCATCAATAAATGCACAAGTTTATGTTGATATTTTGGACAATTGAAAGGATGTTTGGGGATGATGAAATCATTTTTCAAGATGATAATGCATCTTGCCATAGAGCAAAAACTGCAAAAACATTCCTTGCAAAAAGACACATAGGGTCAATGTCATGGCATAAGGTCAATGTCAATGAGAAGATCTGATTTGATGCAGGTGTTAGTTTGGGGGATGAAAATTTACAGGGTGATTCCATAATTTTTTCCTCAGAATTGAGTGATTCCATATTTTTTTCCTCTGCTTGGTCTAAAAAAGTAACCGTTACTGACTGCCACAATCTTTTTTTCCTGATTTCTTATAGTGTTTCTTAAAGCCAGAAAGTTGCCATTTGAAATGACTTTAGTTTTGTGTCATGTCTGTGATCTGCTTTTTTCTACAAAATTAAACAACTGAATGAACATCCTCTGAGGCCGGTGATTCCATAATTTTTGCCAGGGGTTGTATGATGAATTGCCAACCTGGTGATACAAAGAGGTTCATTCCAGCAAAGCCAAAGTCCAAACCAAAACGTTGTGTTCATTTACAGGAAAGACATTCTATTAATGGAAAAAGTCTCACTGGTTACTGAGACTTGTATAGTAGATGAATGGGGGCGGCTTTTTCATAAGGGCTACCTCTTATGATTCTACCCCTGTTCCAGTGGTTATCAGTGTTCCAGACCATTTGATCTGCTTCTGAATCTCATTGTTCAGTCAAGTCCCGCCCATTCTGGTGCAATTTCAGTCCGGTTGAAAATCGAACCACCACATCTCTTCCAGACTCTGATGTAAAGATCAATATTTTTCACAAAACAGAGCTTTCAATGCAATCTTTATGGGTTCTGGGTGTGCACTGCACATTATCCATTTACATCATACGCAACTGTGAAATGCGCGGGCTGTGATATGCATCAATGTTGCCTTCAAAACCC
Organism: Thalassophryne amazonica; assembly: GCF_902500255.1. Taxonomy (NCBI): domain Eukaryota; kingdom Metazoa; phylum Chordata; class Actinopteri; order Batrachoidiformes; family Batrachoididae; genus Thalassophryne; species Thalassophryne amazonica. The sequence continues at coordinate 19,029,969 of NC_047124.1, read as the reverse complement.
CGGAGAAGCTCAGAGGCTCGGACTCAGAGTTCAATAAGTGAATTTACCAATGAGACAGGGGGTGGGGGGGTCCACTCTGCTGGACGTTTCTGCTGCTGAATGCGTTACCGTCACACAAACCATTTGTTATTACCATCATTCATTTTACTTTGTTATGTTATTACGGCTGGGAAAAAAAATACATGTTGATTTACATTAATTACAGCACCAATGTGTTCATTTTATTAAATCGCGATTTATCGCAACTTTCCTACATTTTGTTTAGATGTCACTGCCTTGGTCTGTAGCTGAAGTACTTTTTTGCATAGTTTAAACAACACCACCAGAAATATTTATTTATTTATTTATTTATTTTAATAGCAACAAGCATTCCTTCTGCTGAATGAGACATGGAGGTGAAGTACATATTAAATCATTTTCATATTAAATACTTTTCATACCAAAGTTTACTTGTTTTATTAACTGTCATTGGTTTATCACTGTCATTGTTTGTTTACCAACACGTTTGGCTTTAACAATGGTTAATTAACAGCTACACTGAGCTCCAACAGGCTTAGAACAGTTTTAAAATGTTTAATTCATGATGATCTATTGTATGCTGCCATCTAGTGGAGGTATTGCTATATGCGTTAATCAGCTAACAACAAATTGATATGATTCTCTTGCTTAATTATGTATTTACTGAATGGGTCAATCAATCATTGTAAGAAAAATTGCCCCTCCTAAGAAATTTTTCAGAAGCCGCCACTGAGATGAATTATGTTGTGTTTTGCCATTACCATGGCAGCGCTATAGGATTTTGTATGTAGTGAATAATTCAAAATGAACCACAGAACTGACTCTTTAGATTTTACTTGGAGAAAATAGCATCAGAAAATAACCTCCCCTATGTCATACTAGTAGCATCAGTTAGTACAGATGTATTGTATGTTGTGGTGACCTATTTCTTGAAAAACTACTTGAATTAAATGTATCACTGTCTGTACAAGTAACTGACAAATATTTTTTAAATCCAATTATCTCCCGTTGAAGTTTTTTGTGGTTGTTCATGTGGGCCTTCTAAAGTGTGACGCTTCATTGAAGTCCTAGGTGCACTTACTAAGTCAATATCACACTATATGATGCATTAATTAAACAGAAAATTCCAAATATCTCCCCTTGAAGATGCTGTACTGGAATTATTTTTTTTCATGGACTTCTTCATATGGTATGCTACCACTGTGTAAAGTTTCATAGAAATCCTCAAAACAGTTTTGGATGAGTTGCACTTAGAAAGCCAATATCAGATTTTGCACTAATTAAAAAAAAAAAAATTCCAAATATCTCCGCTTGTAGATGTCAGACAAAAATTATTTTCCTTCATTCACATCTTTGCATGGTGTGCTACAGTTATGTGAAGTTTGATTGAAATCCAACAAATATTTTTGGAGGAATTGTGCTCTTAATATTCATAACATTGGCAAATTTTTGATTGCACGGTTGGGAGTTGGGAGGAGGCGGATTTGAATCCCATTCACTCATTTACCCCGATTATACAATTAAAACAATCATACCTGCGTGTTAAACACCAATCGCAGCCTAAGGTATTGCTGACAACACTTTATTGTCCTCCGACAAGTTCATACATTAGCATTTAGCCTTGTTTCCACTTAAATGTTTCCATTTATCCTCAAGTGAAGCTTGCAGCCTGTGCACAGAGCAGAGGTTTGACACTGTGGTTTCACAGATCAATGGTCTCTCCTCTGCAGTGTCTCCAGCATGATAAAAGCCTCCTCATTCAGTATGCTCGCCGGGTCTGCTGTACGGCTAATGCGCCTCAGTACGAAGGTCACCAACTTTAGATAAAAGTGGATGTACAAGTGCATTTTTATCAATCAATCCAACAGCACTGACAGCTAGAAATGCAGCCGGTTCATGAAAGACAAGCATACGTTCGATTAATTGCGTAATAGACAATTAGTGCGCGTATTAATGAGAAAGTAATCTGTTTTCAAATTACATTAGGCAACAATTGACATGTCATCAGATCATATCATGGCATTAATCAGTGCAATCCTTGAATTATTTAAGCACGGGCACACTTTTGGGGAACATTTGCTATATTACAGGACGCAGCAGAAATGATAACAAGAGAAAAATTCGAAATAGGCAGACTTGACATAAATCAAATCAAATCAGTTTTATTTATATAGCGCCAAATCACAACAAACCGTTGCCCCAAGGCGCTTTATATTGTAAGGCAAAGCCATACAATAATTACGGAAAAACCCCAACGGTCAAAACGACCCCCTGTGAGCAAGCACTTGGCAACAGTGGCAAGGAAAAACTCCCTTTTAACAGGAAGAAACCTCCAGCAGAACCAGGCTCAGGGAGGGGCAGTCTTCTGCTGGGACTGGTTGGGGCTGAGGGAGAGAACCAGGAAAAAGACATGCTGTGGAGGGGAGCAGAGATCAATCACTAATGATTAAATGCAGAGTGGTGCATACAGAGCAAAAAGAGAAAGAAACACTCAGTGCATCATGGGAACCCCCCAGCAGTCTAAGTCTATAGCAGCATAACTAAGGGATGGTTCAGGGTCACCTGATCCAGCCCTAACTATAAGCTTTAGCAAAAAGGAAAGTTTTAAGCCTAATCTTAAAAGTAGAGAGGGTGTCTGTCTCCCTGATCTGAATTGGGAGCTGGTTCCACAGGAGAGGAGCCTGAAAGCTGAAGGCTCTGCCTCCCATTCTACTCTTACAAACCCTAGGAATTACAAGTAAGCCTGCAGTCTGAGAGCGAAGCGCTCTATTGGGGTGATATGGTACTATGAGGTCCCTAAGATAAGATGGGACCTGATTATTCAAAACCTTATAAGTAAGAAGAAGAATTTTAAATTCTATTCTAAAATTAACAGGAAGCCAATGAAGAGAGGCCAATACGGGTGAGATATGCTCTCTCCTAGTCCCTGTCAGTACTCTAGCTGCAGCATTTTGAATTAACTGAAGGCTTTTCAGGGAACTTTTAGGACAACCTGATAATAATGAATTACAATATTCCAGCCTAGAGGAAATAAATGCATGAATTAGTTTTTCAGCATCACTCTGAGACAAGACCTTTCTAATTTTAGAGATATTACGTAAATACAAAAAAGCAGTCCCACATATTTATTTAATATGCGCACTGAATGACATATCCTGATCAAAAATGACTCCAAGATTTCTCACAGTATTACTAGAGGTCAGGGTAATGCCATCCAGAGTAAGGATCTGGTTAGACACCATGTTTCTAAGATTTGTGGGGCCAAGTACAATAACCTCAGTTTTATCTGAGTTAAAAGCAGGAAATTAGAGGTCATCCATGTCTTTATGTCTGTAAGACAATCCTGCAGTTTAGCTAATTGGTGTGTGTCCTCTGGCTTCATGGATAGATAAAACTGGGTATCATCTGCGTAACAATGAAAATTTAAGCAATGCTGTCTAATAATACTGCCTAAGGGAAGCATGTATAAAGTGAATAAAATTGGTCCTAGCACAGAACCTTGTGGAACTCTATAATTAACCTTAGTCTGTGAAGAAGATTCCCCATTTACATGAACAAATTGTAATCTATTAGATAAATATGATTCAAACCACAGCAGCGCAGTGCCTTTAATACCTATGGCATGCTCTAATCTCTGTAATAAAATTTTATGGTCAACAGTATCAAAAGCAGCACTGAGGTCTAACAGAACAAGCACAGAGATGAGTCCACTGTCTGAGGCCATAAGAAGATCATTTGTATCCTTCACTAATGCTGTTTCTGTACTATGATGAATTCTGAAACCTGACTGAAACTCTTCAAATAGACCATTCCTCTGCAGATGATCAGTTAGCTGTTTTACAACTACCCTTTCAAGAATTTTTGGTTGGAGATTGGCCTATAATTAGCTAAGATAGCTGGGTCAAGTGATGGCTTTTTAAGTAATGGTTTAATTACTGCCACCTTAAAAGCCTGTGGTACATAGCCAACTAATAAAGATAGACTGATCATATTTAAGATCGAAGCATTAATTAATGGTAGGGCTTCCTTGAGCAGCCTGGTAGGAATGGGGTCTAATAGACATGTTGATGGTTTGGAGGAAGTAACTAATGAAAATAACTCAGACAGAACAATCGGAGAGAAAGAGTCTAACCAAATACCGGCATCACTGAAAGCAGCCAAAGACAACGATATGTCTTTGGGATGGTTATGAGTAATTTTTTCTCTGATAGTTAAAATTTTATTAGCAAAGAAAGTCATGAAGTCATTACTAGTTAAAGTTAAAGGAATACTCGGCTCAATAGAGCTCTGACTCTTTGTCAGCCTGGCTACAGTGCTGAAAAGAAACCTGGGGTTGTTCTTATTTTCTTCAATTAGTGATGAGTAGTAAGATGTCTTAGCTTTACGGGGGGCTTTTTTATAGAGCAACAGACTCTTTTTCCAGGCTAAGTGAAGATCTTCTAAATTAGTGAGACGCCATTTCCTCTCCAACTTACGGGTTATCTGCTTTAAGCTGCGAGTTTGTGAGTTATACCACAGAGTCAGGCACTTCTGATTTAAGGCTCTTTTTCAGAGCATCCAAAGTTGTCCTCAATGAGGATATAAAACTATTGACAAGATAATCTATCTCACTCACAGAGTTTAGGTAGCTACTCTGCCCTGTGTTGGTATATGGCATTGGAGAACATAAAGAAGGAATCATATCCTTAAACCTAGTTACAGCACTTTCTGAAAGACTTCTAGTGTAATGAAACTTATTCCCCACTGCTGGGTAGTCCATCAGAGTAAATGTAAATGTTATTAAGAAATGATCAGACAGAAGGGGGTTTCAGGGAATACTGTTAAGTCTTCAATTTCCATACCATAAGTCAGAACAAGATCTAAGATATGATTAAAGTGGTGGGTGGACTCATTTACATTTTGAGCAAAGCCAATTGAGTCTAATAATAGATTAAGTGCAGTGTTGAGGCTGTCATTCTCAGCATCTGTGTGGATGTTAAAATCGCACACTACGAGCGTTCTGGCAGTTAGTGTGACTCGGGGGTGTTGACTCATTTAAACTAACATATTCATCCTGCTGTAACCAGGTTTCTGTAAGGCAGAATAAATCAATATGTTGATCAATTATTATATCATTTACTAACAGGGACTTAGAAGAGAGAGACCTAATGTTTAATAGACCACATTTAACTGTTTTAGTCTGTGGTGCAGTTGAAGGTGCTATATTATTTTTTCTTTTTGAATTTTTATGCTTAAATAGATTTTTGCTGGTTATTGGTAGTCTGGGAGCAGGCACCGTCTCTACGGGGATGGGATAATGAGGGGATGGCAGGGGGAGAGAAGCTGCAGAGAGGTGTGTAAGACTACAACTCTGCTTCCTGGTCCCAACCCTGGATAGTCACGGTTTGGAGGATTTAAGAAATTGGCCAGATTTCTAGAAATGAGAGCTGCTCCATCCAAAGTGGGATGGATGCCGTCTCTCCTAACAAGACCAGGTTTTCCCCAGAAGCTTTGCCAATTATCTATGAAGCCCACCTCATTTTTTTTTTTTTTTTGGACACCACTCAGACAGCCAGCAATTCAGGGAGAACATGCGGCTAAACATGTCACTCCCGGTCCGATTGGGGAGGGGCCCAGAGAAAACTACAGAGTCCGACATTGTTTTTGCACAGTTACACACCAATTCAATGTTAATTTTAGTGACCTCCAATTGGCGTAACCGGGTGTCATTACTGCCGACATGAATTATAATCTTACCAAATTTACACTTAGCCTTAGCCAGCAGTTTCAAATTTCCTTCAATGTCGCCTGCTCTGGCCCTTGGAAGACATTTGACTATGGTTGCTGGTGTCGCTAACTTCACATTTCTCAAAACAGAGTCGCCAATAACCAGAGTTTGTTCCTCGGCGGGTGTGTCGCCGAGTGGGGAAAAACGATTAGAGATGTGAACGGGTTGGCGGTGTACACGGGGCTTCTGTTTAGGACTACGCTTCCTCCTCACAGTCACCCAGTCGGCCTGCTTTCCCGGCTGCTCGGGATCTGCCAGAGGGAAACTAATGGCGGCTAAGCTACCTTGGTCCGCACCGACTACAGGGGCCTAGCTAGCTGTAGAATTTTCAACGGTGCGGTTCGCCCAGCCTGGCCTCCAAAGCTACGAATAAGCTACACTTATTACAAGTACCATTACTGCTAAACGAGGCCGAGGAATAACTAAACATTTCACACCCAGAGCAGAAAAGTGCAGGAGAGACAGGAGAAGCCGCCATGCTAAACCGGCTAAGAGCTAGTAGCTGCGCTAAGCTAGCGGATTCCTAAAAACACACAAAGTGAATAATGTGTAAATAATTTAGAGGTGATTCAGCAGAGGGAGTGCTTTAGTTAAGGCACGTGAAGATTACACTGTGAAACAAATTGTTATCTAGTTAACTAGATCAATCTAACTGCGCAGATTAAACAGCTAACAGATACAGAAAAACACCGCTGTGCTCTGGAACAGGAAGTGATACAATACCGCAGTGAGAGCCAACCACCAACCACAAATGACCTTCTTGCTGTGAGGCAACAGTACCTCACAGCAAGAACAACAGTTATACGAGGGCTGTCAATAAAGTAACGGTCCTTTTTATTTTTTCAAGAACTATATGGATTTCATTCATATGTTTTTACGTCAGACATGCTTGAACCCTCGTGCGCATGCGTGAGTTTTTCCACGCCTGTCGGTGACGTCATTCGCCTGTGAGCACTCCTTGTGGGAGGAGTCGTCCAGCCCCTCGTCAGAATTCCTTTGTCTGAGAAGCTGCTGAGAGACTGGCGCTTTGTTTGATCAAAATTGTTTCTAAACCTGTGAGACACATCGAAGTGGACATGGTTCAAAAAATTAAGCTGGTTTTCAGTGAAAATTTTAACGGCTGATGAGAGATTTTGAAGTGATTCTGTCGCTTTAAGGACTTCCCACGGTGCGAGACGTCGCTCAGCGCTCTCAGCCGCCGTCGTCAGCCTGTTCAAGCTGAAAACCTCCACATTTCAGGTTCTATTGATCCAGGACGTCGTGAGAGAACAGAGAAGTTTCAGAAGAAGTTGGTTTCAGCATTTTATCCGGATATTCCACTGTTAAAGGAGATTTTTTTAATGAAAGACGTGCGGACGGGTCCGCGCGTCGGGACGCAGCCGCCGTGATGCTCCGCCACAGGAAAAACACCTCTGTTGAAAGCCTTAAGGACAAGTTGGAACATGTCCTGCCTGTTAAACAATTTCTCATATACTCACTCCACTGAAAGCCATCAAAAGCCGCCTGGATTTTACAAATGGTTATCAACACGGAGGTGTTTTTCCTGTGCCGCCGCACCGCGCCGGCTGCGTCCCGACGCGCGGATCCGTCCGCACGTCTTTCATTAAAAAAATCTCCTTTAACAGTGGAATATCCGGATAAAATGCTGAAACCGACTTCTTCTGAAACTTCTCTGTTCTCTCACGACGTCCTGGATCAATAGAGCCTGAAATGTGGAGGTTTTCAGCTTGAACAGGCTGACGACGGCGCCTGAGAGCGCTGAGCGACGTCTCGCACCGTGGGAAGTCCTTAAAGCGACAGAATCACCTCAAAATCTCTCATCAGCCGTTAAAATTTTCACTGAAAACCGGCTTAATTTTTCGAACCATGTCCACTTCGATGTGTCTCACAGGTTTAGAAAAAATTTTGATCAAACAACGCGCCAGTCTCTCAGCAATTTCTCAGACAAAGGAATTCCGACGAGGGGCTGGACGACTCCTCCCACAAGGCGTGCTCACAGGCGAATGACGTCACCGACAGGCGTGGAAAAACTCACGCATGCGCACGAGGGTTCAAGCATGTCTGACGTAAAAACATATGAATGAAATCCATATAGTTTTTGAAAAAATAAAAAGGACCGTTACTTTATTGACAGCCCTCGTGTATATATATATATATATATATATATATATATATATATACACACACACACACATTTATTTTTTAATTGACTCCTCCCCTAATCGGTATTCATCAAAGACTTCTCAATTAGGAGACATCTCTGTTGACACCGGAGAGCTTTTCCGTCTAATGAAGTACCTCACATTATTGCCCTGCTAGTAAATTATTCAACTAAACTCCTGATGGGCAGCGAATGGCACTCGATGGCAAGATAGAAAAATAAAAAAAAATAAAAATGAAAGATGTCGCCTCATCATTTTAAATTCATCACCTTCCTTCCATATTGCCCTCCAGATCAGAGAGAATATTCACCTAATCAGATTTATGATTTATCCCATTTAAATTCACTCGAGTTTCTCAAAACGCAGAGATGGTGGGTGGAGAGAAAGAAAGAGAGAGAGAAAGGCAATTTATAATCTACAGAAGAAAGACACCTAGTGTGGGTGACCTCTATTTGAATGAATAAAGATTGGCTCTTTATATGTCGCGCTATTGTGCCATTTCTAATGAGAATAAATTATTAACAGCATCTCAAACTGAGAAATTGCAGTGCAGCTTCCTTTCATGAGCCATATTATACACCCACCATGATAACAGCAGAAGAAAAGCTACCAGACTATTATGCCATTGTTCTATTTTTGTATCACTTGTTTTTTATAGGAATATAATGATCTTATGTTTAATGACATCAAATCGTGCTAGAGGTTAAGCTGATGGGCAGGAGGGAGAATCAAAGACTGACTAATATAAAACATAATCATCACGACTAGAGATTAAGGCTGAATGGTAAATTGGTGCCTTGGGTTGAGGATGGTGATCACCCAGTAGACAACTGGTCCATCTTCGCCTCTTGAAAGTAACCGTCAATCTGCTGTAATCAGGTGAAATATGGGTGTTGCCTTCAACACCAAAGCACCTGGACGCTGGATCAAAGAAATGTACCACATGGCTAAAATGTTGGCGCCAATACCAGTGATACCCCTCAGCTGAGTCTCGTGGCACCCAAGGATCTTCCAATGACATCGATCCAGTTGTTGATTTAGGTCGCTGGTTTATGTTCCCCTAGGTCTCCCTAGGTGACCGCTTGTTTGACACGGTCATTCCAGTGGTACCCAAGGAACCTACAAAGAGTCCTGGTACCAAAGATATGGAGTTATTGCCTTTGGTGACTGACTAGCGTCCAAGTCTCGACAACCATACAGTAAGACAGGTAGCACCAGGAACCTCATGATTAGGACTTTTGTTCTCCTGCAAATTTATTGGCATTGTCAAATACCTCTCACCAGCAACCTCATGACTCCATATGATCTTCTTCCATACCCCAAACAACTGTCAAACGTGAATTCATAGGGTTGATGGCTAACAATGTTTTAATAAGATGCCAGTTTTTAACAATTGAACTTCTCCTTTAATAAATGCTCACAGCACAGTCGTTCATTTTTGTCAGCACAGTAGAGTCTGTGTGAAAGCGTGACTATAAATGCGGTGCTAAGAATTAAAGCCGCCACTATGACAAGATATTCTCGTAACTGGTCATAAAAGTATATCAAGTTTTACAATTTAATGGCAGAAAAATCACATTAGTTTAGATCTTTCTTCCCATTCTGAGCTACAGCAGCACATTATTTTACTGCATATAAACTACCACTGATGATCTGAATCTGCATTTTTGCATTAACTCACACTTTCAGGTCACACACACACACACACACACACACACACACACACACACAAGCAGATTGAAAACTCAACAGCATGAAGAGCCTGGAAATGATGATGGCTTGATTCCTGCCAATTATTTGTGCCTGTCTTTCTTCGTTAGAGGTCAGGTCAGGTCAGGTAGCATGCGCCGTCACTGCTTCCACACAACAGTACCGGGTTGAGTAAATGATCCCGACTTCACCCAATTTTAACTAGACTAAAAAAAAAAAAAAACAGTGGTAACATTGACTTTGGGAGCTTGGTGGGTGAGGAGGTTTGGTTCAATGGAGCTCTAGAGTGGAGCAGAGTTTCTTTTTTCTTCTTCTCCTTCTTCTTAAATTGGCTGTTAGTCCCGTCTCTCGTGTACTGTATATGTGAGTTAACAACATGTATGCAGTAGGCACTTCATTCATGTATATTCCTGGGCGCTGACTGGCTGGAGTACCACAAATTGGATTACCAGCCGATAGATCTGGCTTTAATCCCAGGTGTGTACCTCAGACAACCTGTCTGTGTCCTTGGACAAGACACTTTATCCACCTTGTCTTAGTCCATCCAGCTGCAAATTGCTTGGTTAGAGAAGTAATGACTTACTGATGTCTCCTTCAAAGGGAGTTTTTTTTGTTGTTGTTGTTGTTTTGCAGTAAACTCATCTGCATCAAGCTGCATTATCCAGGGATAAGCACCAATCTAAAAAGGCCTAAGGACCCGTTCAGGACTTCTTAAAATGTATCCCTAGGCTTTGACAGAGCTGATGTATGTACTCTATAAAAGGCAGTGAGTGAACAAATAGATCGATAAAATCATAAATGTAAGATTGAATAGTGAGTGAACCAATTAACAGTCCATCCCTTTCAGTTGGTGAACACAGTACCGATTAAATGGTCTCGTCTTCTGCAACGAAGCCAATATCTTTGCAAAAGAACAAAGGACCAAGTCTTTAAGGGTCTTGGTGCTTCTCATTTTACCGTATGGTTTTGAGGCTTAGACGCCAAGTAATGGGCACAGTTCAGCTAATCTGATAACAGATAATTATCAAAGATAATGTTTTTGTTAGCGGATTAGCTTTTCAGATAAGTTTACAAACCATCAGCGGACCAATTATCTTCCGATAAATTTAGTTCCGATAACTTTCAGTCCGCTAACAATTTTTTTTTGCTGGTAAAGTGAGCAAAGTTTAACAGTCAAAAACGTTTGTAAACCCTAAAAACAAACATTTTAATCCCTGTCGTGTGTACATCAGAGGTTTGTGGCAGGCTGGCTGTCACTTGCTGATGATGTCATCATTAAGCACAAGGCGTGATTGGCTGGTCGACGCAGGCTGCATTGTGGGTAGTGTAGTTCAGATTCACTTTGGATGTTACACTGTTACCGACCACTCAACACAAATAAAATGGACTAATTTTAACATTATTTTATTTATTTGTGGCTGAATGGATAATTTAATAGCCAAGACCCGGTGAGAGAGAGGAGATCTCACAGTGCAGCTATGTTACAGAGGGACTTTTCTTCACCATTTTAGACACTGTTTTGGATAATCAGGATGCTTTATGTGGATTATTTTCTTCATGAATCCCACTGAAACTAACAGGCAAGAATTTATGCCAATCAATGCATTAATGGACATATTTCGGTTATTTTTAAGCCACAGGGTTGAAAGCATGTGAAAAAAACAGCAGCTTTTAGTTCATAAATGACGGTGTATCTAATACCGAGATAAACTGTGACTTCTAATACTGCGTTTTACTGCTTTTGAAAGATGATGACAGTGTTTGGGGTTTTATTTATTTTTTTATTCATTCATTCTTCATGTGTTCTTTTAGTTTTTGTGATCCTTGAATTTACCCAGCAGCCCCTGCAGTGCTGCATGCATGGTGGAAATTAGGAGCAGGTGTGGGTTGAAGTTGTGAGCATGTTTTCAGTTTGTTTCATTTCCAATATCTGGGCTTGATGGTCACCAAGGCCACAGCTACATTTACAACAAATTACAGATCGTACAAACAATCAAGCCCCTACACAATGGCACCGAACAAACAAACAAACAACAACAACAACGACGACGACTCTGGAGCTGTGGGTTGTTGCAAGGCATGACAGAAATCTGCTTTCCCATTTGGATTACTGGATTACGAAATTTTCCGCAAGTGCATGTGAAAAATGGCCTTAATTGAAGACCAGGTGTCTTCTGGGTAAGATAAATCACACTGAGAGGGAACGTCACATTTATTGTTGAGCCAGTATGCAAGGATGTCATAAACACACACTCAATTTCACTGCAAACACTTGTGCATACACTTCAGACGCACAGAGAGAAGTTAAACATTGCTCACAAACATGTCCCAGCACACACACACACACACACACACACACAACAAATGACTACTGAACTCAAACACAAACACCCTCGGGCATTTTGACAATGAAATAGGTGTGAAATGAGTGCGTGACGGGTTGCGCCGTGGGAAGGTTTTCAACACATGCCTGGACACCATGGAGCAGTCACAGTCCTGCTTCCTGTGAGCTGGTCACCGCCACTTGCTAGACTGGCAGAAAACAATTAAGTGCATCATCTCTCGCTCTGAACCGTGTCTCACTGGAGGCTCAGGGCTGCAGCCAGAGGCTCGGTGATATATTCCTGAGTGTTACACGGTGATAAACCCAACTAATCTCCAAAACAGTTGGTCTTCAACTCAGATGTGTAGCCAGAAATAATTTGATGAGCATATACCTTACGGTGCAACAAAAATGCACCCTAGATTTGGGAAATCTGAGTGCGTACCTCGTTTGAGGTGGAAAAATCTGATCCAATGTCAGTAATTTGTTCCTAATTGCCACAAAACTTTGATGGGGTCTTCGTTGTGATGAGATTGTTCTGTTCACCAATTCTTGTGAAAATCACCTCAAAGCTATTTAGGTTTTATTAACTAACCGCAGTCGACTAAGTAAGTTTAGCAGACTGAAAGATTAGACCGCTTTATGAAACCGGGTCCTGGGTTGTTACCACTCAGGACACAAGCCAGTTCCGTGGTGTTATGGATGTGGCAAAACGCAGCACCAGAGCATGTTCCCAGACTTGACATGATCTGGCTTATTGCAGAAACATGGGGCCGCCTTGGCTCATCTTTTATTCACCACTAGGGGCAGCACCACATATAGTAGTAGAAAGCCTACCATAGAAGAAGCCCAGGACGAAGAAGCCAGTTGTTGTTGTTAGCATAGCATAAGCTCACTTCCTGATCATGTCGTTCTGGGGGAAAGTTAAGTTTGCTCTTTAACGTCTTGATTATTGTTCTTTACAACACTGTTTGTCCTCTTTGTTCCAGACTAATATATATAATATGTCTGAAATTCGGTTTGGCGCTTATAAATTCCACGCAGATTAAACATAGCAGACACGGATTTTTTGTTATAATTGTTTTAGCAAGTTTTCAGGGGTATCATGCAGCAGTCTCTTATTAACGTGATGAAAAGCATTTTAAAAATGACATTTTTGTAGTATAATATTCATTTATAATTGTCATCGCGTGGATTCTCTATGTTGTTTTGACTGCAGCGACTCTCTGGCACGCAAGGGATTATGGAATACGTGAAAACCCCGAATGAGACCATATTGCCAATCTTTAAACTTTTGTGAGAGTTTGAGGACGTGGGAGAAGCACAAACATCATTAAATTCAACGTATTTATAACGCTAAAATGGATCCATCAACCAGTTCATTGTCCAGTTAAATGGATTCAAGGGTTTATGTATCGATGTAGTCATATCTATTACTTTAAAACCAAATTTTGATTTGTATAGCTTAACCACTCTGCAGTACGGTTGCGAGACTCTTACTTGTATTTGAGAAGAAAACTATAATTTATGATGAGTACAGGAAAAAATGAAGGCGCATCACTGTCATGTAGAAAAATTGCAAAGTGGGTCCCATAAAAAATCCTGCAGAGCGATATAGTGCACAGTGGTGCCAAAACCAGAATATGACATTTGCATGCACTTTTTATTACAAAAGCTTTTTCCACATTTTCTTTGTTTTTTACCATAAAATTACACTGAACAAGGATTTAGACATTTCGTTACCCATCTGAGAATTTGAATTTACCGCCTCCGAGTTGACCTACTTTTTCGCTGCGACGGATGTGATGTCATGCGAGTAAATGTGTCTAACCACGGCTCGGTTTACCAATACGGCAGACACGGACAGCGAAGGCATAGTGAGTGATTATAGTGAAGATTTAAGTGACATATCGATTGTTTCTGAAGAAGATGAGGAAGTTTCTGATGAAGAGATTAACGGTGTAAATAATGAGTGGCTTCAAACCGTGTATGTTCGAGCCGAACACGATAGAAAGAGAATGTGAAGCGCAGCTATCAGCTGACAACAACTGTCGGATATAAGCTGCTTACAAAACACAGAATGTTTGTTCACTCACCACCTTTTCTTATAAATAATCATTTATTCCTGGCACGGTGTGTTTGTGCATGAAAAAAATATTTCAGCAGCACAGTATGCTTAAATTCAGGAGTTTGTTCTAAAATTACTGAAAATAAATTTTCTGTACATTCTGTATATATTTAATCATTTATAAGTCAGTTTCTTGTGATTGCTAATTCTTGACATTTTATTCAAAGCAAAATATTGCAAATTTTTATCTGAAAAGCTGTAGACCCACATGGGATGGGGAGAAAGGATTTCTAAATAAAAGAAAATTTTACTTCTATTTCTGTTGTCAAATTTTATCAGGCATAATATTGTAGAAAAATGTTTATGCTAAATGGAGACTTTCCTGTCTAAAATGCACATACAGAACATCTGTAATCATAAATTGTATCACATCTAATCTACTTTGAATGAACAGACATCTGAACAAAAAACAGGCTGTTCAGTTTACATGCATATGTATGTTTGGAAAACACAAACATGTCAATGTTGTTTTTTTCCAGTGCTCATGTGAACACAGTTGTTAACCCTTTAATGTCAAATTAACAGCTGCAAGTTTGTCAATTCATGACTCATCTTTATATAGTTTATCTTCCTTAAAAAAAAAAATCTGATTGAACATAAGTTCTGATGTGTTTACGTGATGTTTCCAATTCAAATAATCTTGTAAACAGTCATTTCATTGTTTCACTATGTCAAGAGAAAAAGTGCTCCGAGAACAGTGACCCCGTGGGCACAATTCAAAGTATCAGACATGTAACAATATGGTCCATGGGCTTTTAGACAGTCAAGTTCATATACAATAAAACATATGAATTGCTATGTGTGCATGTACCTGTTTTTAACTTACCTTATCCTAACCATTTTCCTTGATGTCCACCAGCTATCCCACAAAGTGCAGACAAATCTAGAGTTGAGAGGTATGAAAGTTATTACCAGTCTTTATTCAAGGGTGCATGAAGGTCATTCCCTTTATTCGAGTGTGGTCTTTCAGTTTGAGAGCATGATTTATTGTGTCATTTGTTCTAAGATCCAGCAGATCCTCCTCATTCAAGGAAGTAAATAAAAAGTGTGACTAATGGGCTGGAAAATATAGTAATTTCTATCACATTAGCAGCTTTCCTATATATTAGCAAAGGGTTGGAAATTCAACTTCTACCTCTGCCCAGTCGAAGGTAAAATCAAATCACATCTTCATGACTGGTAATTAAATCAGCCCTCAGGGTCCATGCTCAAGTAGTTCTACTTTATTATAATAGATGTACCATTGTTTACACATTTTTATTAATTGTATTCCAGTAATACTGGTGTTTTTAATTTGTTTAACCATACATTTTATATTTTGTTCAAAAAAACTACATACTCTACATCAAGAGAAAAAGCACTTCTACTTTTATTGTTTGCTTGTTTTGGACTTGTAATAATTGCAGTCATGATGGAAAACTCCATGTAGCAAAAAATACATAAATAAATAAAAAAGGACATAATTCCATCAAATGTGATAATATATTCAACACCATCAACGACATTGTACAGGAGCGCAAGATCATTGGATAATTAATGTAATTTGCAAAATGCCAAAATGGTGCAATGACAATCATCTTCCCCACCACCCAAGCTAAGTTTTATTAAAATCCAATCACTCCCATCTGTGATATTACCATGACATTTGGATGGATGACCAGCATCAATCTATATTTTCTCTCTGGATTTCATTGTGTGGGAACAATTAAAAAGATGTTCTAATCTCATTTCATGTCTTGGCTTATTGCAGGATTATTGTTGGGTTTAACAACATTGAGATGCCATTGAGAAATGTTTACCAGTACACCCTTACATTTCTCAGAAACAGCGATGACAAATAAATTGTAAATCCACATGGATTGCTCATTACCTGAAAGTACTCATTTCGTATGTAAAACCAAACACTCAACTTTGAAGTTAAGACAAAGAAGAATAACCTACTTATGTGAAGGTTATCTTACCTTCGAAACAATAAAGCTGTTTGTGTGGCTTCAAAAAACTTGATTCAAGGTTCAGGCGAAACCAAGAAAGGTAAAGTTTGAAAAACAAATTGTGCAAAAAGACTTTCTACCATCTCATACAACAGATACAGTCTCAGTGTTTTAAAGAGTTATGTGGCTTTCACACCGGAAGCGCCAGAAGTGTCGCAAATCAGTCTAAAAAGCATTATTTTCAATGAAACGCGTTGCAAGCTAAAAGCAACGCTTCGCCGGATGCGCGCATTGCCACTCGTCGTCAAGCTACTGCGGTCAAAGTTTAACCTAATCCAACGTTCGCTGCTGTGCACTGTGACATAGCTTCGCGCTATCCAATAGAAACAAGGCATCAGGCCAAAACACGGAAGATTGCAGTGCAGAAACCACTGAGGTATATAAAACACTGTGTTATATACAGATCAGTGGCAGAAATGTGTCACAGAACTGCTTATTTATGCACAGCAGTTTTCTGAAGAAAATCTTTGCAAATGTTTTTTTGTTGTTGTTGTACCTCGAAATAAAAGAATCTTTAGAAACCTTTCTTCATCTGTAAATTAAAACCATAACTTACCTGTTATTTCAGATGAAATGATTTCTTCTTTAACATAAGGAACCTTGGTTATTTATTTTTACACAAATAAAATAGCATGGAAATGTGCACATTTTTAAGTCCATCCATCCATCCATTTCTTCCACTTTATCCAGGGTCAGGTCGCGGGGGCAGCAGTTCAAGCAAAGCTGCCCAGACCTCCCGATCCACACACACCTCCCCCAGCTCCTCCGGGGGAACCCCAAGGCGTTCCCAAGCCAGCCGAGAGACGTAGTCCCTCCAGCATGTCCTGGGTCTTCCCCGGGGCCTCCTCCTGATGGGACGTGCCCGGAACTCCTCTTCAGCGAGGCGTCCAGGGGGCATCTGGAAAAGATGCCCGAGCCACCTCAACTGGCTCCTTTCGACGTGGAGGAGCAGCGGCTCGACTCCGAGCTCGAGCATTTTTAGGTCTGGTAGATTATTCATATCTCATTTCAACCAGAAAAAAAGACACTGTAAATTAAAAACAAATGTTTATTATAAATGCAACAGATGATTTAACAATGACTGCAGTGTGATTGTAAATTATGTGACAAAAACCTCATGATGAAATCATTAGTCATTTTAACTTATAATTATGTCAGAAAATATGATTGACTTTAATGTTGTGGTCAGGACAGAGTAATTTCTAAAATATTAATTTGACTAGCACAACAGGGGCAGGGCTTCTACCTGTGCAACTGACTTTTGACTGAACTTTGACTTAATGGACATTTTTAATGATCCATTCATTTAATGATAAAATAATAAAATAGTTTCTGATTTCTGATTGTTTTATTTAGAAGCATAGATGTTGGTTTGCTGGACTCTCACGACATTTAACCAGATGAAGGTCTCTTCTGCTGCTTTGACCTTTTGACACTTTTCTCCCATTTTGAAGAGCAGAGATGTTTTCTTCCGACTGGACTTCATGGTGTTCAGCTCATCACTGGAGGTTTTTGTAATTCGTCTGAATTTAGGTTGCCTACACAGCAAATCTACTTGATTGTGGGACAAATAAATAAATAAATAAAAAGGAAAAAACGCCCCCTCCCCCCACCCAAAAAAAATCTAATTTATTTAAAGTTGAGCTTTTTGTGGTCTCAGAAGTACCCAAAAAAAAAAAAAAAAAAAAAAACTGTAGCTTTATTTGTTAAAAATAAAAATACACGGAACCATTTACAAATTAAAGCGTTCACTCAGCTCAACTGCGCTAAAAGGCTAAGCTAACAATAGCTGAGCAATCAAATTTCAGCAGTGCAATAAGCGTCACATTTAATTTTTAAATTATTCTCACAGAGTAAGCTGCAGTACTAAGCTCCGTTGGTCAAATTGGGTGTTTGTATATATCCAAAAGTGGGGAATTTCAGATTGAGTCGATCGATGAGTCCATCATCCAGGCTGGCTGTGTCACTCTGCCCTGGAATGATGCCACTCCGGCTCCTCCGTGTGCTCTGGGCACCGTCGCAGTTCGATCGATCCCACCAAGTCCTCGGTCCTCCCTCGGCTCGGCATCACTTTGAAAAGTAGCTGAAGAAAGCTTCTCTCAGCAGGATGATGGGAGACCCATTCTAATGCTGTTTTTAAAGCTTTTTTGTGTATGTATACCAGTACACCCTTACATTTCTCAGAAACAGTGATGACAAATAAATTGCGAATCCACGTGGATTGCTCATTACCTGAAAGTACTCATCTCGTATCTGAAACCAAACACTCAACTTTGAAGTTAAGACAAAGAAGAATAACCTACTTATGTGAAGTTATCTTGCCTTTGAAACAATAAAGCTGTTTGTGTGGCTTCAAAAAACCTGATTCAAGGTTCAGGTGAAACCAAGAAAGGTAAAGTTTGAAAAACAAATTGTGCAAAAATACTTTCTACCATCTCATACAACAGATACGTCTCAGTGTTTTAAAGAGTTATGTGGCTTTCACACCGGAAGCGCCAGAAGTGTCGAATCAGTCTAAAAAGCATTATTTTCAATGAAACGCGTCGCAAGCTAAAAGCAACGCTTTGCCGGATGGTTCTGACGCAAATCCAAGATGGCAATCGTTCAGCTTTCCCGGGCTTTGGAAAAAGTCAGAGTGTGACATAGAAATCTCCGCCCCCTTGCAGCAACACGTCGTCCTAACGTCTGAATGTTTTATTAATTTTGTCTCCATAAGACCTTTACATTTAATATTACAACAATTTGATCATTTGGATTTTAAATATGTGTATATATCATTTTAAAAAGATTAAGGAAGGGCTCCAGTTTAGCATAAACCTTCATCAGTACTACATGTTGACATTAAAATCATATATGTACTTGTGTTTTGTTATTACAGCACAGTGTAGACTGAGTGTAGTAAAAGAACATTTCAGGCATAAGATTGTATTTACTGTATGAACTCTAATTTAGTTTGCCATGATGCTTTGTGAACCGACCAACACGTCATAATATTAAACTGGTCAATTATGACTGAAACAACAGTTAAAAGTTATGTGTCCAGTTTAATAAATCACACGTACCGTACTGCCGTAGTGCTGTCTGTGGACACGTTTTTGGTTCCTCCACCAGTCAGCTATTTATCATCTATAAATTATTGTTACTTTGAATTGTAAATATTTGTATGTGTATTCTGTTTTAATTGTATTTCTGTCATGATTAATTTATTTTGGTATGTTGTGTGGTCTTAGTCTGTTTCTATGTTACTGGGACCATGGATGGAAATTAGCATCTTGCTATAATCTGGTATATTTACACGTAACTATATTCATTAATATGCATTGTCCCATTTCAAATATATATATATATATTTGCTATTTTTTAATATGTGAAATACTGTGTAGTGTGTGGTTCATCAACTGGTGCCATTAATCGTCGCTAACCCAGTCGATGTTGCTAACAACAACACTAATTATAAAAAAATAGCAAATATAAAAATAGCATAAAAATATGCTATTTTTATATATGTAAATATATATATATATATATATATATATATATATAAATAGGAAATATATATATATTTGCTATTTTTTAATATGTGAAATACTGTGTAGTGTGTGGTTCATCAATTGGTGCCATTAATCGTTGCTAATCCAGTCGATGTTGCTAACAACAACACTAATTGTAAAAAATAGCAAATATAAAAATAGCATAAAAATATGCTATTTTTATATATATAAATATATATATAATATAAAAATAGGAAATATATATATATATATATATATATATATATATATATATATATATATATATATTTGCTATTTTTAATATGTGAAATACTGTGTAGTGTGTGGTTCATCAATTGGTGCCATTAATCGTCGGTAACCCAGTTGATGTTGCTAACAACAACACTAACTATAAAAAAATAGCAAAAAATAGCAAATATAAAAATAGCATAAAAATATGATATTTTATATATATAAATATATATAAATATTAATAGAAAAATAGCATATATATATATATATATATATATATATATATATATATATATATATATATATATATATATATATATATATATATATATATATATATATATATAAATAGGAAATATATATATATTTGCTATTTTTTAATATGTGAAATACTGTGTAGTGTGTGGTTCATCAATTGGTGCCATTAATCGTTGCTAATCCAGTCGATGTTGCTAACAACAACACTAATTGTAAAAAATAGCAAATATAAAAATAGCATAAAAATATGCTATTTTTATATATATAAATATATATATAATATAAAAATAGGAAATATATATATATATATATATATATATATATATATATATATATATATATATATATATATATTTGCTATTTTTTAATATGTGAAATACTGTGTAGTGTGTGGTTCATCAATTGGTGCCATTAATCGTCGGTAACCCAGTTGATGTTGCTAACAACAACACTAACTATAAAAAAATAGCAAAAAATAGCAAATATAAAAATAGCATAAAAATATGATATTTTATATATATAAATATATATAAATATTAATAGAAAAATAGCATATATATATATATATATATATATATATGCTATTTTTTAATATGTGAAATACTGTGTGTTGTGTGGTTCATCAATTGGTGCCATTAATCGTCGCTAACCCAGTCGATGTTGCTAACAACAACACTAACTACTCTGCGCTACAAACCAAAGAGAAAACTAAAACACTCATGTAACTTGTGCACCATTTGTCCTCTACCATGAGGTCGCTTTGGTGGACAGACAATTTCTATAACACGATATGCTCAAATCTTGGAGGCGTCCAGCTTTTCCAACTTGCGGTGTTGCGTGTAAATTGAAACACATTGACCTGAGCTATGACATCATTCCCAGTTTATGACTTCAGAGGTAACGGACTGCAGCATTAGAATAATGGAGTGGCACCTGTGGTGGGCAATTAGATGCCGGGGGGGCCCCACACCACTCATGGCCACTTCCTAGACTCACCAATTAGTATAAAGTACTTTTGTTCATTTTATTTACAAGCATTAAAAGTGCTTGCACTCAAATTGACTGCTTGAGTCTATTAAACTTCAGACTGGTCGCGTCTGATGGGTGTGGATTTTTTTTTTTTTTGTGGATAACCCTGTCGATGAAGAGCCGCACTTCCACTTGGTATGTGCGTGAGCATTTGTGCGTTTGGAAGTGTTCCCATGTGCCAAGCGTGTCTTCATGACTCACTTCTAGTGACAAGCTGGGATTGCAGAAAAAGAAAGATGGGGTTAAGAGGTTAATCTGAGCTCGGTATAGTTCATCAGATTCCCGAAGTAATGTCAGGCAGCAGCAGCAGCAGAAACGGGGAGGCATCAAGCCGACAGCCGAGGAAGCTGAATTTCATATTTGCAGAATCAACAACACGGACTAATAATACCTATACTTACTTTACTCGGTAAACACAAGGTACGTCTGACAGTTGGAGACATCATTACGGTTCTACTGCTGCTTTGTTTCCATTTTTAATGGCAAAAACAACACTTTTTAAATGATGTTTTCCTGCTACCTCCAGCTTTTTGCAAATATATGCAGTATATGATTAATACAGTAATAATGATTTGACAGGTTGTGCACAACAGGGGGAAGAATGCATTTCTGTGATGGCAGTCTTGAATATACGTATGTACGGTGTGTATTTTGCAGCATTGTGTGTGTGTGAGTGTGTTTACTTTAATGGTGTTTAGTTGAGATTTAAATAAAGTACAATCCACAGAAACATTCCGTGCAACAGAGCTGTTTGATTATGGCAAAAATTGTAATCAGTGTTATGTTAACCAAAGTTGAACTCTATTATGTAACGCGATTATTTACTGACTTTCAAAACATCCTGCATTTATTGAAATTTTTTTTCAAACTTGTAGGATTTTTTATTTAAACAGTGGATTTTCTTTAAATACATAAGTACAAATATAACACCTAGGGAATCCATAAAATGGTAAAGAGGAGGAGCCTGGGCAAGAACGGTGCATGCATTAAATTGGAACACGCCCCCATTTTGTAGTTACGAAGCAAGCTAAAGCTAACTTTAGTATGAGTGTTTGATTTACACATTTTGTTTTGTTTTTTTTTTGCAGACTGGTGTGATTTTTGTAAAAGGTGGCTTGTGTGTTGGTATAAAAACAATGAAAACTATATGGCAGTGGGTATTAGGGCTGCCACAAACGATTATTTTGATAACTGACAAGTCACCGATTATTTTTGCGATAAGTCAACTAATCGCGATCATACGTAAATTGTGGCTTACCGCACCAGCAAGCAGCTACTCTTATATAGCCATCATTACCTTCAAGATTGACGTGTTTAAGGTATGTGTTAACTAAAAGTAAAAGACAATTAAGATGGTAGTTCATTCAACTTTTACTTGGTAATAAAGTCATCCACTGAAGAGGAACGTATATTTTTTAGCACTGTAACGTAGCATTAGAAAACATTAGCATGATCACATTTCCTATTCAATCATGACACCGCTGTTATAGCATTACAGCAAACACGTGTGCACTAAGGCTAATGAAATCATTATCGTTAATGTTAAAGTTTACAGCTGAGTAAATAGCTCACTACAGACGTTAATGTTAGCGGCTAACTCACCAGTTAGCTTACTGAGACAACTCTCCTTTCGTCAGAATCAGCCACACGCATTTCATTCTCAGATGCTCCTACATCGCCGTTGTACTGCCATAGAAGGCAACCTCTGCCTTGCAGGTTTTTCTCTTTTATGTGGTAAAAATGCTCCCAAACTTTTGCGCTTCGTTGCTGGCTAACCATGATATTATTTGGGCATAACTTTTCCACTGACATCATGGCTCACCAGGATTACCACTACTGCGCATGTGCATCAAGGGCAGAAAGGCAGCGGAAGATGCAGCGGCAGTTTTGAGAAAAAAAACAAAGCTTAAAAAAAATTAACTATGGCCGATTATTAAAATAGTCGCCAACTATTTTAATAGTCAACGTAATCGTGACTAGTCAACTAATCGTGGCAGCCCTAATGGGTACTCGCAGAGCCGTAATATTACAAAATTCTATTCACATGTAGCCCTTCTGATTGGTTAATCTAGTTCATGTCATTACACGCCTTTACTTGTTTTCCATCTGTACGCGGGGCCAAAATTACGATTTTGAAGTAATGATCTGAAACACTTTGTGTTTCCAAAGTAGTTGGACTTACCTATCTCTCTAACTTTTACAGAATTGAGATACAAGCCCATGCCACTGGATCATTAGTCCAATAAGAAGTAAGTTCAATAAGTCCTCGTACTCTCCATGCTGGCGGAGAAACATTAAACTTCATTTAAAAGCCAACCTTAGACCTAAACCTATCTCCCAACCTTAACTATTAGCCCAAACCCATATTATTAATACAGCTATGTATGACTATCCGCATTGAAGATATATTGTCTCAGTAACAATGGCAACACCAGAGGAGCTACTATTACCAAGATATCAATCCCTGTTAAAGCTGTACGACCTTTCAAATTTCACAAAATTGAAAAAATTTTGTTTCTACCGAAATCCAAGCATTATAATGTCTGTTTATTTTTCAAACGTGTTGCGAAATTACAGCTTATTTTAATGAAAACAACACATTAAACCGGGGGGAATTCCGTAGTGAAGATTTTCCTTCTTACGCCATCTACAAGAGGAAGCACATGAGGTTTTGACCTAACTCACTTGATGTGTATTCCTGGGGCGTGCATGCCAACATCCCTAAGAGGTCTTCTAAATCAAGTCAGAGGTGTTATCTGGTTTCAAAAGCACTGTTTTTGAATTTATAAAAGTGTTTATTTCTTGCTAACGTTTACAAAATATATGATAAATATATTAGATTTGGACAGAAATATGTTGTTTTTGAGTGTTGTCCACCATCTCTGTTTATTTTATTCAAGGAAACAGCCAGCTGACGTCAGGTTGCCTTTTGTTACTCTGATTGGCTGTCGCCACGTGCTTCCCAGCATCCCTTCCTCAATCTGAAGTCACTACCAAATGTAGCATCCAATTGCCTGAAATTCTAAATTGTTTCGAGACAGTGCAAATTTTTATCATATTGGCAATATCATATTATGAATCCCTTATTTAAAGGCTAAGGAATAAAATTATACTGACACCAAAGAAAATTATTTTTATTACTCAAATCTTTCAAAACTACAGAGGCTGTGCAGCTTTAATTAGTGCTAACAGTGCTAACATACAATTGCGATAACACTACAATTTCTCTCTCACACACAGGAGATTGGTGTATTCATCAAATATGGCAAAAGCAGAGAATCATTGTAAAATACAATGCGACAAAACAGTTTATAGATTTGATTACATTATTTTTGCAATCATTAGAAGCCAAAATCATAATTTAAATTAAAATCTGATTAGTCTCCCAGCCTGAATGTGTAATTCAGTTGTATACAAAAGCTCTGTAATTATTGAGCAGGATGTGTAATTTACTACCCCGTCGCACTGCAGAAAACCTCAAATGGCATTAATGCGGTCAAACATGACTCCAGGAGTACATGCTTTGTGTGGCATTTTGTTGAGAGTGTGTGCACGGTTTTCACGGGGATGGTAGCAAACGCAAAAAAAAAAAAAAAAAAAAAAGCAACTGAGATTAAGAATGCTAAGCCTCTAGAGGCGCATCCTCTTCTGCCTCCATATGAAAAGAGCCAGTGTGAGACCTGACATACGCTCTGTTGGATTACAGGGGAAAATGCCTTCCATCAAAAAAAAATATGATTACAGCACCTCTTAGCCAATGTGCATGCAATGAGAAAGCTGAATAAATGAATAATTATGGCAAAGAGAAGCCAGAAGGGACCAGTGGAAGGGGGTGGTTGAAGGGGTGGCGGGTTTGCAAAACAGGTATTTAAAGTCTGGCATTTGTGAGGTATTCATGAACTGTGTGGTTAGATACGGATTTTGTCTCGTAATAATGCATGCAGCGATCGGTACATTTTCTTTCGCGCTGGTCCCCGAAGGGCCTTCGAAGAATCGGAAAAGAAGAGGCAGGACGGGTAAGTTCGACAAGAGCAGCACCTCTGCAAACATGAAGAAGGATAAATATACCAAAGCCTTTCTACAATAAAAGCACCGTTTAATGTTGTAGTACATATGCCAGGCCTGTGTGTGGTGCTGTAACATCCCCAGAAAAAACAGAAGACTACAGCAAAAGCAAATCAATGTAGCACCAGAAGCTACAACTTCCCAACGCGACACACAGAGTAAAATAAAGCCTTTTAAGAGAAAGAGGGTCCACGCTGATCATCTGAAATAGACTTACTGCACATTTAAAGCAAAGCAGTATGTTTGTGTTTTTTAAAAACACACGGTTTGGTCCGCTGGCTGCGCTCCGCTGGCTGCGCTCCGCTCTATGCGCGCTTTAAGTCAATCAATTTTATTCAAAAACTGCCTTTATTCAGATTTGGTCAGAGTTTTCATCGACAAGGTGCAGAGCGGATTTATCAAAGTGGCTTTTGTGGGAAAGCTGCACTCCAGAGATCAGTTTTTCACCCGCTGTACTCATGTTCACATGCAGCCGGACTGACTGAGGATTACACTGACCGCCTGCACTTATGGTCTGGGAAAGATTTTTTTTTTCATTTTATTTTCAATTTCAATTTATTTTTATTTATATAGCACCAAATCACAACAGAGTTGCCTCAAAGCACTTCACACAGGGAAGGTCTAACCTTACCAACCCCCAGAGCTACAGTGGTAAGGAAAAACTCCCTCTGAGGAAGAAACCTCAAGCAGACCAGACTCAAAGGGGTGACCCTCTGCTTGGGCCATGCTACAGACATAAATTACAGAACAATTCACGGACGAATATACAAGAAATACTATTGGCGCACAGGACAGGAGGATCGCCAACACGAATACAACTCCCATCTCTGGATGGAGCTGCACCTTAAACAGAGAGAAAAAACAGAATCAGGCATCAGAAAGACAAAAAAAAAATACTGTATAATTTGCAGGCATTAAACAACAAGAAAAACAACAAGAAAAACAGAGAAATACTACGGTGATCATCGGCCACTAGCCCTAAACTTCACTAAAAGCCCCAGAATTTAGGTAAAGTTGAGGCCGCAGCCCGCTTCAATTACAAATAAATGACTTAAAAGAGTAAAAAGTGTAAAACAAGACTGTACCAGTATGCTAGCCATATGAAAGGGAAAAGAAGTGCGTCTTAAGTCTGGACTTGAAAATCTCCACAGAATCTGACTGTTTTATTGACGCAGGGAGATCATTCCACAGAACAGGGGCACGATAAGAGAAAGCTCTGTGACCTGCAGACTTCTTATTCACCTTAGGGGCACAAAGTAGTCCTGCACCCTGAGAACATAAAGCCCGGGCCGGTACGTAAGGTTTAATTAGGTCAGCTAGGTAGGGAGGTGCCAGTCCATGAATAATTTTATAGGTTAGTAGCAGAACCTTAAAATCTGATCTCACTGGGACAGGAAGCCAGTGAAGGGATGCCAAAATGGGTGTAATGTGGTCGAACTTTCTGCTTCGGGTCAAAAGTCTGGCTGCAGCATTCTGAACCAATTGGAGACCCCTAATGCTAGACTTCGGTAAACCAGAAAATAGAACATTGCAGTAGTCCAATCTAGAAGAGATAATTGCATGGATCAGGGTCTCAGCATCAGCCATAGACAGGATGGGACGAATCTTCGCTATATTTCGCAGGTGGAAGAAAGCAGTCCTAGTAATATTTCTAATGTGGAAGCCAAAGGACAACGAAAGATCAAAAATTACCCCAAGGGTCCTCACTTTGTCAGTGTGATGTATGACACATGAGCCGAGGCTGAGCGTTAACTGGTCAAATTGATGCCGATGTCTCACTGGACCAAGAACCATCATTTCAGTTTTATCAGCGTTTAAAAGTAGGAAGTTTCTAGACATCCAACTTCTCACTGCTGCAAGGCAAGGCAGATCCAAAACTTGAAAAGACATTAAAAAATAAATCATTACCCAGGAAAACAGAACGGGATACACTAAAATTGACAATCTGCGCAATGGCGCAGCGGCATTGTGTCACTGCTTAGGGAGAGCGTTGGACTATTGATGTTGTTTAAAAATGCAGAAGTAATTTTTATCAGATTACTTGATTAAATAATTGGTAGAATACCCCATTTCAAAAATATTCTACAGCTGTAGCCTTAGCACTATTTATCCAAGCACAGGAGCGCGCAACTCCTTTAAAGTCACCATGGGCGTCTTGGTGGCTTCTCTAATTCATCAACTTCTGACGTGATCACCCAGTTTTTGAGAAATGCCAACTCCGAACAGATTTGCCAGCAACATACTCTTTGTATTTCTTGACTATAAATGGACATGAAGTCCGTGATAACGGTTAGAACAAGGCGCTCAGACGGATAAAGAAGTGGCTGACCTGGATTTGAGTCTGTGTCATTGGACAAGACATTTCTTCTGCGCTGTCTCCGTCCATCCATCTGTAAATGCACACCGATCTTGGCTGGGTAAGTAACCTGTGTCAGGCTCTGATTGTCAGGGGAGTCAGTCTTGGATCCACTTTATGTTACAGAATCCAGAGATAAACACTGACACCAGCGGGTCTGTATTGCTTTAATACAAAACAATGGCTTAACTTAACTAAATAGTTAATGTGATATTTTTGTTCAACCCTTTGAATTAAAGCTAAAACTCTGTACTACAAGGACATTTTGATTGTTTTCTTGCAACTCCATTGCTGTGGTGTCCATCGGCGTGACCACCTAAATACTTATGGACCCGTCTCTCAAAGTTGGTGCAAAAATGTCTGTAGATTTGCAATTCTTTTTCAAAAAGGGGGCACAATTTTATCAACTTCATTGTGTGTAATATGAACCACAGTGTTTACATCATGTCGATTGTAGGCGTAAAATGGGAAATAGGGTAAGACAAAACCTGTAAGTGCTCAACTTTCTTATTATGGGCCTCATCTTACACCCAGAACAAAGCAGTGTACTGTGCACTGCTAGCTATCACACCCCACGCCCACGTTATTTAACATACCTCTGTCACCTACACGCACTGACAGTTTGCAAGTAGACCCATTCCCTCGCCAGAAAACCTCTCACTTCAGTCACCTACCGTCTAAGCGCACACTTTCTGGTGAAGTAATGGATCCCCGTGCAAAGCATGCAACCAGAGTGTTTACGGAGTCCAGGACATGCTGGACTCCGAAAAATGATGCCCACCTCTTCCACCATTCAGAAGATTCAGACAACTTTCGGTGGCTTTTCAGTCGTGTGACTATCCGAGAAATTGTGGAAGAGGTGGGCATGTCACAACATGTCCTGTGAGGCTTCAACACAAAGGGGCTTTTGCTCCGCCGTCAGAAGCTTCAGGAAAGAATTTCGCCGCCACTCCTTTTCATGGCTAAATCTTCTTTCACAGTGGAATGTGCCGAAAAAATGCTGATGTCCACCTCTTCCGCAATTTCTCGGATAGTCACACAACAGTCTCGCATCACCACAGCATTCACTTTGGAAATGATCTGGTCATTTCAGCATGTTGATGGCCGCCCGGAGCGTGGCTCGCTCTCCACCATTGTGCGGACTTCTTTAAACTGGTTGCACCGCTCCTTAATCTGTGTGATGCCCATAGGATCGTCACCAAAAGCCGTCTGAATAATCCGAATGGTTTCCACCTGGCTGTCACCCAGTTTCTGGTAAAATCTGATGCAGTCGCGCTGCTCCAGTTGTTCCGTCTTTTTCCTTGAAATGAAAAAATGCCAAGCACATGACACATGCCTCACACAAAGGCTGCTTACAAGCAAATGGCGCAATCGACAGGCGTGAAAAAATTCACGCATGCGCACGAAGGTTCAAGGTTGGCTCATGCAAGCACACGTGATTCAAATCGATCAGGTTTTTGAAAAAATAAAAAGTCGGATACTTTTCTAACAGACCTTGTATGTGACTAATAAATGCAATTCAATTCAACCCATTTGTGTAAGGTGTGTTTGAATATTGCACAGTGTAAATAATAGAACAACTCTGTGCTCAACTTTAAACCAAGGTTTTACTGTCCTATGGTGCCATCCCTTCCTGCTGCCACACAAAAGCAATATTTCAACACTACGGTTAAGCACACCAAAACACCCATGGGTCAAGCCTCTGTATCGAGGACCCCAGCTGCTGGCGTAGGCCAAGAAAAGATAGATGGTTACCTTTGAGAGGTTGGGATGGATCGGTTTCCATCCAGGACCCAAGGCAACTCCGTGGTACGGTGGATGGGGCAACGTGTGGCACCGGCTCACGCTCCCAGACTCAACTTAGTATGAAAATGGCACCTATATGGGTTGGACCATAGTAATGACATTTCTGCTGCACACTGCCTCCCACAGGGTGAACGATAGATCACCAAAAGCTTTTGTTTTTGTCTCGCTGTATGTAAACGTGTGTGGGGGGGGTGCTCCTCTGAATGAAACCCAGTATTTGGGTGCCACTTTCTGGTGCACAAGACGAAACACTGACCGACTACACCATCAGGTGAGAGTACAGCCAGACGATCAATCGGTGGCAAATACACTCCCACATCTCCTTCTGATCAGACTCTGGTGAGAGTCTCTGTATGGCCGCTCTCCTTGAGCGACACGTCTGTTCAACACAAACGAGCTTGCATCGATTCCTTTGCCATCTTCTGCCAGTTCTGCTGTTTTTTCCCCCAATACTCCTCCCCTCTCACCATCTACTTCTGCCTTTCCCGTTTGCCACAGTGTTTCGCCATGCTCTTACCTTTTCCCCTGTAAGGCTGTGTGTCTGCTGTAATGAATTGTGCTTAATTGCCGACTGGGACCCGCAGCTTTAAATATAATTCTCAGGACACTTAACCTGGGTCAGTATGAATGATAAACACACCTTAATAAATGGGCTTGGGCTTGGAGAAGAGGAGAAACCCATTTCTCTCTGCGAGCTCCCACAACAGCAGGTCGGCAAACACACAAAATACACAGCAACACATACCGGTGTTTTCTCGCAGAATCAGAAAATTACGTTGCATATTTTCTGAGAAAATCCAATGTAACTCACGCAGGAGAAAAGCCTTGTTTATACATTCTTCTGTGGTATTCCTCCAACACCATAGTTGGCAGTAATGAGCAGTTAAGAAGAAAGTACTCACTTGAGCAACAGGAATCAGGAAGATAATGATAATAAATAATAATAAAAAAAAACATTTAAGAAATTCTCTTAAGTGAACAACCTTGGCAAATATACAACCCTTCCACCATATGCAATCTATAATGGCTGAAATGTTGACCTTGAGTTTGAGCTTTCAAGGTCAAAGACCATACGACCAATAGAAGGATGATATGGGACTCCATGTTCACAATATATAGTAATAATAGATGTATCTTTAACCAGATACTAACTAGACATTCTGTAATAAATATCCACTTATGTTGTTGGGGGTTAGGGTTGGCTTCACATTTTGACCTTCCTATGTTAGGGTGACCATATTTTGGCCCAACAATGACACTTGGCCCGACAATGAGATAATCAAATCATACTCGAAGTTTAAGATCTCTCACTCGAGGGGAGGAGGACTAACAGGAAGACAGAGAACAGGAAGGAGAAGAACCGCAGTAGCAGGACAGGACATGTCCGGGGAAAACAGGTCGTTTGGTCCCTCTATCCTATGTGACCTTGACTTTTACCTAATTCTTCTCAAATTCAAACCACATCTAGTTATTTGTTCGTATATAAACACAATGTACAGGGCAGAGAACAATACCCCCTGCGTGAGCTAGCGCATGTGTGTGCAAAAATACTCCAAGGGGTGTTTGTGTCAAAGCAATGAGGGTACTACACATTTTTCACAGACACACCAAGAGATGTGGGATTGGCTGTGTAGGACGACGAATTTTGGCCAGAGGCTCTCAAAACTTTTCAAAAATGTTGACAACAAGAAGTTATTGCAACCACTCGTCTGTGCTAGCTAGCCTGCTAGGTGGCTACTTGTAAACATTAAATACTTCCAGTTTAAGCACAGTTAATGACTTGTTTTTGGTATTTAGGTGGAATAGGATTTTATAAAATTAGATTACACTGACTGTGGGCCAGTACTAATATGACCAATGCCATTTTGGAAATGTGTTTCTTCTTAAACTTTATAACTCTTTCCAACTAGCTAGCAGGCTGCGAAAAGGATCAGTGTGCAGCCAAACTTTGATAAATTATGAAAAAAACAACTTTGCTGAAAGCTTGTTCTTTATGTTTTTACACACATTTACATCTTTTAGCAGCCAAAAAAACTAAGTTACTGCTAATTCCATTTTCAAGTGACCACAATACCCTTGCTCCATTTCTCAGAAAACATGTCTAAATATTTAAAAGAAATTTCCATCTACCATGCTTAGAAAATGCATTTTTATTTATTTATTTATTTATTTTTAGCAAGGTACGTGGTTTTCCAAGGTAGATTACGCATTATATATATATATGTGTGTGTGTGTGTGTGTGTGTGTGTGTGTGTGTGTGTGTGTGTGTGGAAAATGCAGTTAGGGAATCTATCAGAAGTAGCAGCACTTAGGTAGAAGCCTTATTAGAAATTTGCAAGATGCCATTAAAATAAAAATACATTTCTACCCATTTTTGTGGCTTTTCACAGTCCTGCTTTCTTGTTTGTATGCTTTCTTAATGACTTGAGTTTAATTATGGATATTCTGGGATTCCTATTCCCCAGCACGTTGTCAGTGCCGTTCCTAGTTATTGATACAAAAAAGGTGGCTAGAACCTGTGTTATGTTTTCCAATGTATATATCGAGCAAACCCATGCAGTTGCAGACAAATCAGTGCTGTCTACGACCAGCACATTGACTGCAGTGGTTAAG
Organism: Thalassophryne amazonica; assembly: GCF_902500255.1. NCBI lineage: Eukaryota > Metazoa > Chordata > Actinopteri > Batrachoidiformes > Batrachoididae > Thalassophryne > Thalassophryne amazonica. The sequence goes on along the minus strand of NC_047124.1, from coordinate 18,998,000 downwards.
ACACACACTCACTCACTCATCTTCAACCACTTACGCCTTGGGGCTGGAGCCTATCCCAGCAGTCATAGGGCGGGAGGCGGCGGACACCCTTGGACAAGACGCCAGTCTGTGGCAGGACCACATATAGACAAACACATCCACACCCGCACATACTCTTTTGGATGTGGGTGCAAACTCCACACAGAAGGGCCACAGGTGGGAATTGATCACATGACCTTCTTACTGTGAGGCAACAGTGCTAACCACTAAGTCACCATGCTGCCCGTGGTTATGACACTCATGTGTTATGGGCACAGGGATTGAAGGAAGCACGGAACATCAAAAACTGGTACGGTGACCAGTTAGGGTATCTGGCCAGTAGGACAACCTCTCGCTCTGCTTTCACCTGCTAGTACCTCCCTTTCCCCGCCCCCACATCACACTTATTCTTTCTCCATCTTCAACTGGCACATGCTGCAAATGCAAACTAAGATCAAAGTTAGCGTAGCCCTTATGAATAAAAGAGTGTAACCCATCTGTGCAGCTGCAGAAAGACAGAAGTTTTATGTCGGCAACTAAATCCAACTACACTTGGATTGATGGTAGCTGCAGAATCCATGTGGCCGACGGCACCTCTGGGATAAACACATGGGTCCTGCAACCGTTAGTGGCAACAAGAACCTGAATCAGTTGCTTTAGTCAAAAAGAGTAGCAGTGACATTTAAATAAGCACAAGGAAACTACAAAGAGGGCCGGTCGATATCCAAGAGACATAAGTAGACGCCAAAGAGGATGCACCATAAAGAACGTATGGCTTCATGGAGCAGTTTCTTCCCACTGATTGTTAAATCGTTCAAGTGGAACCCCGGGGAGGACAGAACCTGACCAGCAGCTCACAAGTAATTTGATTTCAGGACCCCTGATGTATACTTAACAAAAGCTACTGCCATGGTAATCTTTCAACAAATCACGCTCCTTATGGTGTTACTGTAGCTGTGGATTGGTGGTCTGTAGACCAAATGAGAGAGGCATCTCCATTTAAGATGAAGTTTACACTAAATATCTTGTTTTTACATAGATGTCCGAGATAGAAGAGGAAATCGAACAAAAGCTATACCTAACAGACATTGTTTAGTTCCATAGGTTTTCTTGACTCTTGCTTGCCTCTACTGGTGGTTGGCTCTCACTGCGGTATTGTATCACTTCCTGTTCCGGAGCACAACGGTGTTTTTCTGTATCTGTTAGCTGTTTAATCTGCGCAGTTAGATTGATCTAGTTATCTAGATTACGATTTGTTTCCCAGTGTAATCTTTACGTGCCTTAACTAAAGCACTCCTTCTGCTGAATCACCTCTAAATTATTTACACATTATTCACTTTGCGTGTTTTTAGGAATCCGCTAGCTTAGCGTAGCTACTAGCTCTTAGCCGATTTAGCATGGCGGCTTCTCCTGTCTCTCCCGCACTTTTCTGCTCTGGGTGTGAAATGTTTAGTTATTCCTCGGCCTCCTTTAGCAGTAACGGTACTTGTAATAAGTGTAGCTTATTCGTAGCTTTGGAGGCCAGGCTGGGCGAATTGGAGACTCGTTTCCGCACCGTGGAAAATTCTACAGCTAGCCAGGCCCCTGTAGTCGGTGCGGACCAAGGTAGCTTAGCCGCCGTTAGTTACCCCCTGGCAGATCCCGAGCAGCCGGGAAAGCAGGCTGACTGGGTGACTGTGAGGAGGAAGCGTAGCCCTAAACAGAAGCCCCGTGTACACCGCCAACCCGTTCACATCTCTAATCGTTTTTCCCCACTCGATGACACACCCGCCGAGGATCAAACTCTGGTTATTGGCGACTCTGTTTTGCGAAATGTGAAGTTAGCGACACCAGCAACCATAGTCAATTGTCTTCCGAGGGCCAGAGCAGGCAACATTGAAGGAAATTTGAAACTGCTGGCTAAGGCTAAGCGTAAATTTGGTAAGATTGTAATTCACGTCGGCAGTAATGACACCCGGTTACGCCAATCGGAGGTCACTAAAATTAACATTAAATCGGTGTGTAACTTTGCAAAAACAATGTCGGACTCTGTAGTTTTCTCTGGGCCCCTCCCCAATCAGACCGGGAGTGACATGTTTAGCCGCATGTTCTCCTTGAATTGCTGGCTGTCTGAGTGGTGTCCAAAAAATGAGGTGGGCTTCATAGATAATTGGCAAAGCTTCTGGGGAAAACCTGGTCTTGTTAGGAGAGACGGCATCCATCCCACTTTGGATGGAGCAGCTCTCATTTCTAGAAATCTGGCCAATTTTCTTAAATCCTCCAAACCGTGACTATCCAGGGTTGGGACCAGGAAGCAGAGTTGTAGTCTTACACACCTCTCTGCAGCTTCTCTCCCCCTGCCATCCCCTCATTACCCCATCCCCGTAGAGACGGTGCCTGCTCCCAGACTACCATTAACCAGCAAAAATCTATTTAAGCATAAAAATTCAAAAAGAAAAAATAATATAGCACCTTCAACTGCACCACAGACTAAAACAGTTAAATGTGGTCTATTAAACATTAGGTCTCTCTCTTCTAAGTCCCTGTTGGTAAATGATATAATAATTGATCAACATATTGATTTATTCTGCCTTACAGAAACCTGGTTACAGCAGGATGAATATGTTAGTTTAAATTAGTCAACACCCCCGAGTCACACTAACTGTCAGAATGCTCGTAGCACGGGCCGGGGCGGAGGATTAGCAGCAATCTTCCATTCCAGCTTATTAATTAATCAAAAACCCAGACAGAGCTTTAATTCATTTGAAAGCTTGACTCTTAGTCTTGTCCATCCAAATTGGAAGTCCCAAAAACCAGTTTTATTTGTTATTATCTATCGTCCACCTGGTCGTTACTGTGAGTTTCTCTGTGAATTTTCAGACCTTTTGTCTGACTTAGTGCTTAGCTCAGATAAGATAATTATAGTGGGCGATTTTAACATCCACACAGATGCTGAGAATGACAGCCTCAACACTGCATTTAATCTATTATTAGACTCTATTGGCTTTGCTCAAAAAGTAAATGAGTCCACCCACCACTTTAATCATATCTTAGATCTTGTTCTGACTTATGGTATGGAAATAGAAGACTTAACAGTATTCCCTGAAAACTCCCTTCTGTCTGATCATTTCTTAATAACATTTACATTTACTCTGATGGACTACCCAGCAGTGGGGAATAAGTTTCATTACACTAGAAGTCTTTCAGAAAGCGCTGTAACTAGGTTTAAGGATATGATTCCTTCTTTATGTTCTCTAATGCCATATACCAACACAGTGCAGAGTAGCTACCTAAACTCTGTAAGTGAGATAGAGTATCTCGTCAATAGTTTTACATCCTCATTGAAGACAACTTTGGATGCTGTAGCTCCTCTAAAAAAGAGAGCTTTAAATCAGAAGTGCCTGACTCCGTGGTATAACTCACAAACTCGTAGCTTAAAGCAGATAACCCGTACGTTGGAGAGGAAATGGCGTCTCACTAATTTAGAAGATCTTCACTTAGCCTGGAAAAAGAGTCTGTTGCTCTATAAAAAGCCCTCCGTAAAGCTAGGACATCTTTCTACTCATCACTAATTGAAGAAAATAAGAACAACCCCAGGTTTCTTTTCAGCACTGTAGCCAGGCTGACAAAGAGTCAGAGCTCTATTGGGCTGAGTATTTCATTAACTTTAACTAGTAATGACTTCATGACTTTCTTTGCTAACAAAATTTTAACTATTAGAGAAAAAATTACTCATAACCATCCCAAAGACGTATCGTTATCTTTGGCTGCTTTCAGTGATGCCGGTATTTGGTTAGACTCTTTCTCTCCGATTGTTCTGTCTGAGTTATTTTCATTAGTTACTTCATCCAAACCATCAACATGTTTATTAGACCCCATTCCTACCAGGCTGCTCAAGGAAGCCCTACCATTATTTAATGCTTCGATCTTAAATATGATCAATCTATCTTTGTTAGTTGGCTATGTACCACAGGCTTTTAAGGTGGCAGTAATTAAACCATTACTTAAAAAGCCATCACTTGACCCAGCTATCTTAGCTAATTATAGGCCAATCTCCAACCTTCCTTTTCTCTCAGAAATTCTTGAAAGGGTAGTTGTAAAACAGCTAACTGATCATCTGCAGAGGAATGGTCTATTTGAAGAGTTTCAGTCAGGTTTTAGAATTCATCATAGTACAGAAACAGCATTAGTGAAGGTTACAAATGATCTTCTTATGGCCTCGGACAGTGGACTCATCTCTGTGCTTGTTCTGTTAGAGCTCAGTGCTGCTTTTGATACTGTTGACCATAAAATTTTATTACAGAGATTAGAGCATGCCATAGGTATTAAAGGCACTGCGCTGCGGTGGTTTGAATCATATTTGTCTAATAGATTACAATTTGTTCATGTAAATGGGGAATCTTCTTCACAGACTAAAGTTAATTATGGAGTTCCACAAGGTTCTGTGCTAGGACCAATTTTATTCACTTTATACATGCTTCCCTTAGGCAGTATTATTAGACGGTATTGCTTAAATTTTCATTGTTACGCAGATGATACCCAGCTTTATCTATCCATGAAGCCAGAGGACACACACCAATTAGCTAAACTGCAGGATTGTCTTACAGACATAAGGACATGGATGACCTCTAATTTCCTGCTTTTAAACTCAGATAAAACTGAAGTTATTGTACTTGGCCCCACAAATCTTAGAAACATGGTGTCTAACCAGATCCTTACTCTGGATGGCATTACCCTGACCTCTAGTAATACTGTGAGAAATCTTGGAGTCATTTTTGATCAGGATATGTCATTCAAAGCGCATATTAAACAAATATGTAGGACTGCTTTTTTGCATTTACGCAATATCTCTAAAATCAGAAAGGTCTTGTCTCAGAATGATGCTGAAAAACTAATTCATGCATTTATTTCCTCTAGGCTGGAATATTGTAATTCATTATTATCAGGTTGTCCTAAAAGTTCCCTAAAAAGCCTTCAGTTAATTCAAAATGCTGCAGCTAGAGTACTGACGGGGACTAGAAGGAGAGAGCATATCTCACCCATATTGGCCTCTCTTCATTGGCTTCCTGTTAATTCTAGAATAGAATTTAAAATTCTTCTTCTTACTTATAAGGTTTTGAATAATCAGGTCCCATCTTATCTTAGGGACCTCGTAGTACCATATCACCCCAATAGAGCGCTTCGCTCTCAGACTGCAGGCTTACTTGTAGTTCCTAGGGTTTGTAAGAGTAGAATGGGAGGCAGAGCCTTCAGCTTTCAGGCTCCTCTCCTGTGGAACCAGCTCCCAATTCAGATCAGGGAGACAGACACCCTCTCTACTTTTAAGATTAGGCTTAAAACTTTCCTTTTTGCTAAAGCTTATAGTTAGGGCTGGATCAGGTGACCCTGAACCATCCCTTAGTTATGCTGCTATAGACTTAGACTGCTGGGGGGTTCCCATGATGCACTGAGTGTTTCTTTCTCTTTTTGCTCTGTATGCACCACTCTGCATTTAATCATTAGTGATCGATCTCTGCTCCCCTCCACAGCATGTCTTTTTCCTGGTTCTCTCCCTCAGCCCCAACCAGTCCCAGCAGAAGACTGCCCCTCCCTGAGCCTGGTTCTGCTGGAGGTTTCTTCCTGTTAAAAGGGAGTTTTTCCTTCCCACTGTAGCCAAGTGCTTGCTCACAGGGGGTCGTTTTGACCGTTGGGGTTTTACATAATTATTGTATGGCCTTGCCTTACAATATAAAGCGCCTTGGGGCAACTGTTTGTTGTGATTTGGCGCTATATAAAAAAATTGATTGATTGATTGATTATTGATTTTGCAGTCATTCAAGTGGTCCTCACGGGAGGACAGAACCTGTCCAGCAGCCCTCAAGTAATTTAATTTTAAAATCCCTCATATGTACCCAAAACCAAGCCACTGACATAATCTTTCAATGAATCGCGCTCTTAAAAGTGATTTACTAACAATACCTTGGTGGCTTGTAGGCCAAAAGACTTAAAAATTTGACTACATTTGGTAACTTAAGGGAGCTTTCATGTGTTCAATTTGTTTGGTCCTACACATGAACAAAATGTCACAGTTACACCTCCCACTAAATTTCCGATTATTATTATTATCTATATATAAATAGCCAAGTGGTCTCTGTGTGCATACGTGCATGTGGCTTCAATCACGGAGAAACTGTGGAGAGCAGACATTTGCCGTTTGGTATGCTTATGTATTTTGGGTCAAGGATGATCGCTGTGAAAACAAAGTTAATAGGACTAATATTTTCAGAAAAATTAGCGATTTTAGCTAACAACTGTGAACAATGGATGTTGATAAATAGATTCTGGACTTGCACGCCATTTCAGCAGGTGGGGGTAAATAATCTATATATTAAGTGGCGTCTGTATACGTGTGTTTAACTTTGATCATGGACAAACTGGGGAGAGCTGACATTTGCCGTTTGGTATGCTTATGTATTTCAGATCAAGGATGAAAGCCACCTAAACGGAAAGTTGATAAGACAAATATTTTTGGAGAAACTACAGATATTAGCTAACAACACTGAACAATGGACTTTGATCATTGAATTCTGGACTCCCACGACATTCCAGCAGGGGGCGATAAATCATCTATATGTATACTAAAAGCAAAGTAGCGTCTGTGTATGTGTATCCATACATGCGTGATTTTATTTAATGTAAGTGCATAATATAATTGTAAATACATTAAAAATACATTGATGACACAAGAAAGTGAAAACACCCATTCCCATTGTGGTCCATTTAAAAATCACTTGACAAAACAGACGTAATAATAAAATAAAATAGTAATCATAACAATGATAATAATAATAGTGTGTGTGTGTGTGTGTATGTATATATATATATATATATATATATATATATATATATATATATATATATATATATATATGTATACTCAACAAAAATATAAACGCAACACTTTTGGTTTGGCGCCCATTTTGTATGAGATGAACTCAAAGATCTAAAACTTTTTCCACATACACAATATCACCATTTCCGTCAAATATTGTTCACAAACCAGTCTAAATCTGTGATAGTGAGCACTTCTCCTTTGCTGAGATAATCCATCCCACCTCACAGGTGTGCCATACAAGATGCTGATTAGACACCATGATTAGTGCACAGGTCTGCCTTATATATATATATATATATATATGATAAGAACCTAAACAATTTCTAAATAAATTAAGACAGTAAATTAATATTTTAAAATTACATAATTAACAGGAAATAAAATGGTTAAGTTCTTCCTCTTAAAAACCGTTGAGGACTAAGGTTCTAAAAACATTCTGAACTCACACGCCATTTCAACTCATTATAGAAACTTTTCACAGTTTACTACCACCCTTGAAGAATGTTAGCTACCTATTTAATGAACACTACCCAGTCTACCGTGGATCCCCACTGGTAACGCGCTAGTTATTATTATTTCAAGTCCTGGGGCTTGTTGATGCTGGTGCTCATCTCCAAATTCCGTAGCCTGAAGCGTTTGAGACTCCACAATGAACGCCTGTCAGATGCAGGTTACTTCGCCAGGCAAGGCCGGTTCCCATTTCCACATGGGTGGACTGAAACAATGCAAATTCAGTGTCTTGTTTCCAATTACGAACCAGTATGGTGACCTTATTTACTCACTTGAGGTGCAAAGTAACCCAGTAACTGTTAGTCATTACTGGTTTAGACCCAATAATCTATTAGTTTTTTGCTTTTGCATAAACTATTTTCCATAATTAATTTGCTGACTGTACATCTTTCTCTATAAACATGTTTTTGTCTGAGCAAATTTCGCTGAGGTACGTCTGTGTTCCATATGAGCACACAATTCATTCTGCAGTGTTTTTCCTCAACATTTGCAAACCATACTATGGTCAACTCAAGTCGTATCTGTCAAAAAAATATATCACGAAGAGGAAAAAAATCTCATACCTAAGATTAAGTTGCAGTTCATTTTGAATCATATACAAGTATTTCACAGGAATTCAAGAAAAATAACATTTTGTAACAATCTGGAAAGATTCAATCACACACTGGCCTACGGAACATAGGCTAAATATCGTTAATAGTGGATTTGTTGTTTCCACCGTACCAAACCATGACTTTTGTTACACCCATATTTTTGACATACAAGGGGCAATTGGGAGGTTTTGAGCCTGACCCAGAAACAACAGGATGTGGTTCTCCATCTTTGCAATTCTGAGAAACCTCAATGGTCCCTCGTACATCTCAAGCTGACAGCAAAGACACCACATTCCAAATGAAACAGCGTGGTTTGACATAGATGTCTTGTCCTATAGAGGAGAAGAAGCAAGACCTACATAGCACCTGTTGGTGCTGGTAGTCATTTTCCATGTTCCCATGGACAAGGTGGCAGTCTGACGCAGGTTCCTTCCCCGCCCATTTTATCCATCAAGGACACAGATGGGTAAGGTGACTGGTAACCAAACCCAGGTCTACCTAGTGGAAGCCCAACTCCTTACCCACTCAGCTACCTGTTGTACGTGATGTCTTGTCACATCAAATGATTTAAGTGGGATATCTTTACGTGACAGGCTTCACGCCCTTCTGTAGTCGTCATAATCACGGTCTTCAAAAGTAATGCAGTTACATTGCTACAAAAAAAACCATTTGGTCTTGTTTCAGCGATGCAGGAAACTGCTTCCTCAGATAAACTTCAATAGAGCGGCTTTATTCTCTTAGTCTTACCCCCGAGGAAAACAACACAAGCAGGGAAACAGCCTTTGATGTGATACGCGCGGTGCAGACACGTTTACAGAGTGTTATTCATCACAGGAAGATCATTTGCTCCTCTAAGCCGCCCAGGAGCTTAATTTCATTTGTTCCCATTGATTTAACAGCCATTTCAGAAATGGTGGGGGGTGACAAGTATAGGCTCAATACAAGCTATTGATCAGAAACTAAATGACCTTCGTGTACATTTAGTAACTGTGGAAACCGACGGAAAAATTACATCATTCAAAAGGTCTCGGTGAGTTTAACATGTTGAGATGAAACGGTTCCGACGCGGTCATAAGGTCTGCTGCTTGACATCATTTGACAAATTTAAGGTACGACAATACTTACACCGGCCAATACCACCGTCACACTCTTCTCCCGAGTCTAATTAGTCTTTCGGTTTGCATTCATTGTGTACGTCGCGCCCCAAGAGCACCGTCATGACAACAAGAGAGTTATTTTTGGTGCTTCTGCTCATGTTTGGCACTGGGAGTCAATTACGAGCACCTTACGACCTTTAGCCGGACCACACCTGAACTACTATTCCCAGGTATAACGTGAGATCACAGCTAACTGGAGTCTAGGGATGCCGGGGAGTTGGGGGGGGGGGGGGGGGCTTCGCTCTATTGGTGCACAAACAAAACACTGTTTACACGAATTACATGCTATAGGAGATGATTAACTACGCAGCTGCACCCAAGCTCTGCTTTGGCATTGGTCCCATAGCACAGTTTATGAGGTTTTAGTCAGCGGGGTGTGTGTGCAGGGGGGGGCCTAGGGGTTAAAGGAATAATGAGAGTGCAGTACGGTGAAGCCGCCGCATCGGAATTAGTGGCACTAAATGAACTGATCTTTTTGTTCAAAGCTGTTTGATTACTTGGGTGGCGGTAGAGTGCGATTCCACTCACTCTTCTAATCCTAATCTTGTTATAGTGAAGCACCCCCCACCCCACTCCAAACACCCGCGACCACATATTCAACCCTTCAGACGCGCGCACTCACTGACTCACACGTATGTAATTGTGTACGTGTGCGTTTAAGCAGCTGAGTGATGGATATATCTCGTTGCCTAACTTACCTTATCGGGAAAAAGGGCCAGTATAGGTTTCATCAGGAGGCTGATGAAGCTGGAGATACAGGTAAGCCAGGCAGCTTTTGAGGACGGGAACACACACATGCAAAAAACAAAAAAAAACAAAACAAGATTGGCTTGTCTTCACAGCTGAATAGATGGCGGCGTTGTTGAAGCCGAGATAGTCAAAGAAGAAAAGAGGAGGCTGCCTTGAAGGATGTAGCCTCCTTGATAAAGGCCCCCGGCGTGATTAAAAGAAGGCAAAAGGAAAACACGGAGCTTAATGTAGTTCCCGCTGATGGAAAACCATCAGGAACGCTTCTAAGTTGCATGCTTACCAAAGGAAAAGACTTTTGTATGGCCTTCACAGATAACGCTGACACACAAGAGGTTTAGAGTAGTGCTTTAAGAAGCCAATAGGTTTATGGATGAAGCTCCAATATTAATCAAGTCTGCAGGTTTCGGTGTTACTTTTTCTCTTTTTTGGGATCCAAGATATGCAGAAAATCCAAACTGTGTACGTTTTGCAAGTCATTACAAATTTGAAGGCATTCCAGGATATTTTACGTCAATATGATCAATCTTTTGGTTTATATGCCGAAGGACGACGTCTGGTACGCCGCTGACCAGGAGGTGAATCGATCCAGCCATCTGAAATGGTGAGTTAACCATTGGATTAGCAAAGTAATTAAGTTCAGAGATGAGAATGCATAATATAGATTCACAAAAATACAATTAAATCATTAAGGCTCGAAGGCAACACAGGAGCAGCTCCATGGTCTCTCTCCCTGTAGCAGATATGGTCTCAGTTCACTGACTTTAAATTATTAAAGAAAAGCAGTGGTGGGCACAGTTCAGCTAATTCGATAACAGATCATTATCAAAGCTAATGTTTTTGCTAGCAGATTAGCTTTTCAGTTAAGTTTTAAAACCATCATCAGACCAATTATCTTCTGACAAATTTAGTTCCGATAACATTTTTTTTTCTTTGCTGGTAAAGTGAGCAAAGTTTAACGGTCAAAAATGTTTGTAAACCCTAAAATCAAACATTTTAGTCCATCTGTTGTGTTTGTGGCAGACTGGCTGCCTGTCGCTTGCTGATGACATCATCATTAAGCGCAAAACATGATTGGCCGGTCAATGCAGGGAGCATTGTGGGTAGTGTAGTTCAGGTTCACTTTAGACATTACAGTGAATGTTACCGTCCACTCGACACAAAAACAAAACAGACTAATTTTAACATTATTTTATTTCTTTGTGGCTGACAGTATAATTTAATCGCCAAGACTCAGTGGGGGAGAGGAGCGCTCATGGTGCAGCTGTGTACAGAGGGACTTTTCTTCACTGATTAGACACTGTTTTGGATAAAAAAGGACGCTTTATTTGGATTATTTCTTCAGATGAATCCCACTGAAACTAACAGGTAAGAATTTATATTTACTACGTGTCTTTTACTCTTCCAATCAATGCGCTAATGGACATATTTTGATTGTTTAAGCTGCAGGGTTCAAAGAGTGTGAAAAAAGCAGCAGCTTTTTAGTTCGTACTTCTAATACTATGTTTTACTGCTTTTGAAAGATGATGACAGTGTTTGGGGTTTTATTTTTTTATTCATTAATTTTTCATGCATTCTTATGCGTTTGTGATCCTTGAATTTCCCCAGCAGCGAAAACTGAAAGTAAAACTGGTTTATCAGAAGCCAACAGTGTAATCCTATGTGGCCGCGTCCGAATCAATACTAAAAGCTATCGGTTATCTGTAATAAAGATTAATTTTTTTTAGCAGTTTATCGGTTTAGCATCATAAAAGATAACTTTTCAGTTATTGGATTAATGTTATCGAAGCTAACTTTTTGGTTAGCTGTGCCCACCACTGAAGAAAAGATACCGCTGTATGTTCTAGACTGGAGGCCTGACATGAAACAAGAAGACACCGTCTTCTACCAGGGTGTTGGTCTGGAGTCTTCAGTCCGGGTGGCTGGATCAGATGCAGGAGAAGTCAGCCCCATGTGTGAATTGGGGCTGGGGCTAAACCTAAACCCTTAACCCTAACCCAACCCAGGACGAGTTCTCCCAAGGGCTAAGTTCTTTCGTTACTACTGCATGGACAGGCCTTGGTCAATCTTGGATCTAAATGGTGTGGAATGAACTCCTGTATCTGGTTTATGACATCACAAAGCAATGTTAGGAATTGGTTTAGGATGCCGTGAGGCAAGCTTATTATCTTCCTAGATGACAATTTTTCTCAAGAATGTTTGACTTTTCTTTGTGATGTCTTGAAGGTAGGCATTTATTTATGTGTGTGCTGTTAGAGTTTATAATGCGAAAACCTAGCATTCTCCTTTCATGACGTCATAAAGAAAAATCAAACATACTGAAATTTTGAAGTAAAACTGCCATATGACAAAAAAAAATGTAAAACATTTTGCTTCATGACATAAACCAAATCCCAGCCCACCTTCATTATGATGTCATTAGGTGAGACCATCATCAGACCAATTATCTTCCGATAAATTTAGTTCCGCTAACATTTTTTTGCTGGTAAAGTGAGCAAAGTTTAACGTTCAAAAACATTTATAAACCCTAAAATCAAACATTTTAGTCCGTTTGTTGTGTGTTTGTGGCAGACTTATGATGTCACAAAGATGTCACACAATCACTATGATCCTGTCCACAGATACAATTCAAATAATAAAAGAATCAAATTGTGACCGTCGTCTGTTTATTATTTTTAATCACAGCAAAGCTGAGTTGAACGCGAATAACGAATGAAAGAACAAAAAAAAAGAGCAACACAAAAAGGAGAAAGCCAAACATGAAAGAAGGTGTAGATTGGCATAAGACTGAAGACCGGAGGGTGCAAGTGAATGAGAGGGAAAACGGCGAGTGAACGAGTGAGACAAAAGACTGTTGCACTTCAGCTGACATGTCTCCTCATCTTGTCACATGGATAGAGGAACCTAGCCGGGGGAATTGGAAGGAGTCAAACACACTGGATTCCGGACCAACGGAGCCCATCACTGTCAATCACATCAGGCGGCATCGTGTCGTCTGGTGACACGTAGCGATCCTGCAAGTCTGAAATGGGATGAGACCCTCCGTGTTCACCTTTCTCTATCTCACAGCTTCCAGGGCTCATGTCTATCCTCCCAATTTCATATTTTCCTAATTTTCCTGCCCTCTAAATGTTATCTCCATCTCCCTCTGGTGAAATTACTGCATTTGGCACATGTGTTTTCCAACTTGCCTGCCTCCTCACCTTTCTTGTCTGCGAGCCCGACTGTTTTCCTGTTCGTATGCAATTGCTACACGCCTAGGTACATGGAAGTGGTGGCCGGCATGGCGGTGTCAAACAGGAAGTGCAGGCATGTTTTAGAGCAAAATGGAACAAGTGTCAAGAACATTACTGTAAGGATGGAGCTGGTATTCTGGTGTGAACCAAAATTCTTGTAAGCAGCATATGTGTGCGCGAGCTGAGCAGCTGTGATGCTCACACGGGCTGACCTCTGGCTCCAGCCTTATTAGCGAGGCACCAGATTGAAGGACCCACAGATCCGACCCAGGAGAGCCGAAACGGAGATGGGGGAAAGCGGGTGGGGAGCACAACCGGAGAAAGACAAGAGTGAACAGCCACATTATCACATTTCCTGCTGCTATTTTCCAATTAGCCGCTATCGATCAGCTCACAAGCCTCTTGATGTGCGGTGCTTTCCGCCGACTGGGCTGGAAGCCACATTCAGTCCAAGTTCTGTCAAGATTTCATTACAGGGTTGCCTAGAAATCATCAAGATGTGTTGGCCTGGCTAAGAGTTGGGGAGCGCAAAGGTAGCCAACCAATCAGAAAACAGAATTGGGAAAATGTTATTTATGCATCAGGGGAATTCTAGGATTTGAATTTTGTTTTCTAATTGCAAAACAAACTGTTCCACATGTGAAATCCACATACAAGTTGGATATCTGGCCTGTTCATCTGGGTTGCGTTCACAGTTCACCTGGAACTGAACCAAGTTGCACTTTTTTAGCTTCACTTCTTTGGTTCGGTAGACTTCAAATGCAGGGTTCTTGCCATTGCAGTTCAGCATAGGGAACCCTATATTGTGATTTGGATCCCCTATGCTGTGATTTGGGCCCTTATGCTGTGATTTGGATCCACTATGCTGTGATTTGGGCCCTCATGCTGGTTCGGATTCCTTAAGCTGTGATTTGGGCCCTTATGCTGGTTCAGATCCCCTATGCTGTGATATGGGCCCTTATGCTGGTTCGGATCCCTTATGCTGTGATTTGGGCCCTATACTGTGATTTGGATCCCCCATGCTGTGATTTGGGCCCATATGCTGGTTCAGATCCCCTATGCTGTGATATGGGCCCTTATGCTGGTTTGTATCCCTTATGCTGTGATTTGGGCCCCTATGCTGTGATTTGGATCCCCTATATTGTGATTTGGCTCCCCTATGCTGTGATTTGGGCCCTTATGCTGGTTCAGATCCCCTATGCTGTGATTTGGGCCCTTATGCTGGTTTTGATCCCCTATCCTGTGATTTCGGCCCTTATGCTGGTTCAGATCCCTTATGCTGCGATTTGGATCCCCTATGCTGTGATTTGGACCCTTATGCTGGTTCAGATCCTTTATGCTGTGATTTGAGCCCCTGTGCTGTGATTTGGATCCCCTATGCCATAGGTGTCAAACTGATTCCAGAAAGGGCCAAGAGGGTGCAGGTTTTCTTTGTAACCACCAACTCCACCAGGTGATTTCTCTGATGAACTCTTCCCATCTGCTCAAAGTGATGTTCATCAGTGAAATCACCTGCTAGAATTGGTGGTTACAAAGAAAACCTGCACCCTCTTGGCCCTTTCTGGAATCAGTTTGACACCTATGCCCTATGCTGTGATTTGGACCCTTATGCTGGTTCAGATCCCCTATGTTGTGATTTGGGCCCTTATGCTGTGATTTGGATTCCCTATGCTGTGATTTGGGCCCTTATGCTGGTTTGGATCCCCTATGCTGTGATTTGGGCCCCTATGCTGTGATTTAGCCAGCATAGGGGGCTTTTTTTCTTTTAATATTTTAAAGGACATGTCGCACATTATTTAACATCCCAATTAGCAACACAAAATGGCCCTCAAAATACAGAAACTAGTGTTTAAAGGGTTATAAATTTCTAAATTTTTGTTGGGGGGGTGAAGCCCCGGGACCCTCCTACAATAGTTGCACCTGCAACAGTCATTGTGCGGCTATGTCCCGCTAAATTCCCCTCTATGCTCTGAAAATAAATCCTGGTGAGAACCCTGAAATGTGTTGTCAAACCTCCAAAAACAAACCCCTTTGTCAGAATAAATGCACCACAGTCTGATTGAAGTAGAACAAACAGGGTAATATAGGTATCAAAGCCTTGAAGAGCTTTTTTGTGTACAGTTAAGTAATGTCTTCCACTTCCAGTTGCAAACATAACCAGGCAGGTTTAACTGATGGAAATGTTCACCACTAGAGATTAAGCTGTCCCAAGGGACGGGTCTGCAGAGGATCAGTGTCCTGTGTCGGTGAGAGGGATTGTGGAGAGATGAAGAACCAAAGGGCTCCCATCTTGAGGTCAGCAAACTGGTTGCCAAAGTTTTTTTCTGTGTATAGATGCATTTTTGCACATGAAGGAAGGTACATAGGTCAACTGATCAATAGGAAGGCAGGTCAATAGATGAGTATGTCAGCAGCTCAAGAAATCAGGTGGCAGTGATGTAGATGGGCTGATACTTCAGGAGGTACGAAGGTAGGTAGGTTGGAAGACAGGCTGATAGATCAGGAAAAGGTCAGGTTGGTTGATAGATGAGTAGGTACATAGGAAAGGGAGATGGGTTGATAGAGAAGGAAGAAGGTAGGTAGATGATAGGTCATTATGTAAGCAGAAGGGTAGATAGGATGGATGGATAAATGGACAAGTGAAACATGGCTTGCTCGTGTATAAACAAAGTGTTTAGTTGCTTTTCAGTTTCCATACCACTCCTGACATTCACCTGTCTTTGTGCCCAGTGACATGTGGCAACACTGAAAAATATCAGATTTGACACGCAGTTTCCTTCTTTTGCTCATGATAAGCCACTTCCATTGGTGTCTCAGTGGGGGAAAAAAATAAACACTTGCAAGAATAATGTTCCTACAGTCAAACACAATTCCTCCATCAGCTGCCAGCATGTTTGAGAGAGTGTCACAGAGTGACAGGGCAAGAGAGGGGGGAAGGTTAAAGCCCGGCAAGAAAATGGTGAGATTGTCCTGATGACCCCATGACACAAGAAAGACAGAAAAAACAGTGAGTACAAAGGGTGGCCTGTACCTCTGACGCCTGTCTGATTCACCCTCTGTATTACTCTTTGCTCCGTAATGGCAGGTTCCCTTATACACCTGTTCTTCTTTTACAGGGTTTACCAGACTGATAGAAGGGGCAGCAGGTTTAATCTCAACCTTCTTCAAGAAGCAAATGCACTTGAGAATGGAACACTACTAATGATGTTATTTTAACTGACAATGAGAGGAATTATTACCTTTCTATTAAGGGGAAGTTATATTTTGAAGCAATCACACATGGTTTTTCAGTACGGTGCATCAGGAAGTATTCAGAACACTTCACTTTTTCACATTTTTTTATGTACCGTAGCTGCTTTATTCCAAAATGGATAAAATTCATTTTTTTCCCTCAAAATGCTACACACAATACCCCATAATGACAATGTAAAAAGATTTTTGCAAATTTATTAAAAATAAAAAACTAAGAAATCACATGAAAATTCAATAGGGTATATCTTATATATTATATTCCAATTCTAAGGTGGAACTATGCTAGTATATAAAGGTATATCTAAATATCTAAAAAGAATACATGTACATGTATTCACAGCCTTTGCCATGAAGCTCAACACCGAGTTCATGTGCATCCTGTTTTCACTGATCATCCTTGAGATGTTTCTACAGCTTTATTCGAGTCCACCTGGGGTGAAATCAGCTGATTAGACATGATTTGGAAAGACACACACCCGTCTACATATAAGGTCCTACAGTTGACAGTGCATGTCAGAGCACAAACTGAGAATGATGTCAAAGGAACTGTCTGTAGATCTCCGAGACAGGATTGTCTCAGGGCACAAATCTGGGGAAGGGTACAGAAACATTTCTGCCGCGTTGAAGGTCCCAAAGAGCACAGTGGCCTCCATCATCCATAAATGAAAGAAGTTCTAATCCACCAGGACTCTTCCTAGAGTTGTCCATACTTCACGAGGTTTGTTTACATTGAGTGCTGACTTGCCAAAGGTGCATCAACAAAGTATTGAACAAAGGCCATGAATACTTGTGTACATTTTTTGATTTCTTGTTTTTTTTATTTTTAAGTTAAAAAATATATATAACTTTTCATGTTGTCATTATGGGGTGTTGTGAGTCAAATTTTGAGGGAAAAAAATTAATTTACTCCATTTTGGAATAAGGCTGTAACATAAAATGTGGAAAAAGCACTGTTAAACATTTCTAGATGCACTCTATTGAATCGGTGATAGACAGATAAATAAGCATGGTACTCACTCTTCCACACAATTTCATTATGGAAACTATATTTCACACTATATTAGCAGATTTCCAACAGTTCCTGAGAAAATTTCAATTTATGGATAGAAAGCAGTCGGCCCACACAATGGCAACAGGTATTTATATATATATATATATATATATATATATATATATATATATATATATATATATATATATATATATATATATATACTTTGACATACATGTGTCCTGGTAGTCAGAAGGATATGACTTTATTAGTTAGTGCACTTGATGCTTGAGCAGACAGTTCCCAGCTCAAGTCCATGCTCCATGTAATGTGGAGTTGCACCAGGGAGGGTATCTGGTGTAAAACTTGGGCCAAATCAACATGTAGATCCACCTTGGATCTACTGTGCCAACTCCAACTGAAACAAGGGAGAAGCCAAAGGTTACTTACCTTATGACACCATAAAGGCTGATTCCTGAAATGTCAGAAAACATATCTATCTGGAGGAGGATGAAGAAGAAGTAGTAGGAATAAACAGTCATCTCTCAGAAAGAGGATGATTACTACCAAGGGCAGAAGGATGGAAAAAAAAAGTCATATACAAGTCCCAAGGCACATTGAACCAGTGCTTATCCCTGGTGTGTAGCGGATGAAATAACGTTTCCCCAGCTAAGGCTAGTAAATATTTACAGCTGGGTGGACTTGGACTATGTAGATTAAGTGTCTTGTCCTCAGGCTCAGAAAAGGTAGTGTGAATCAAGCCAAGGTCTATATACTGGTGGTCCAACAAATGGTGGTCTCACAGAGCTACCTGGTCTATGTATCTTTATCTTCCTCAGAATTTAATAAACTCTTCCTGAACCTAAGGGCCCGCTCACACACCGATAGCTGAACGAAGGAAAAAAAAGTCACAAATCGTTGACAAAAAGTGGACAAATGAGCCTGCACTTCTCCCATCACCGAAAAGCCTGTGAGTCCAGAGTGCATAAAAGAATGAAACAAAACCGAAACTAACAAAAGAAAAATGACGTGGCGGCTGTGTGCACACAGACCACTGGAACGTGCGTAAATAGTTAAAGTAGTTGATCAAACATTCTTGCCGCTATTGTTTCTGTATGAATACGTTGCTTTTCGTCCCGCACATGGACGAGTCACGTTCAGCTCATCTGAGCTTTAGTTACTGATTCGTTCAAATATCATCAATCTTTGTGCAAGACGTCGGACTTGGGAGGCTAGACAAAGTTGGCCGACAACCAAATGGAACGCTGATGATACGGGAACTACGCAAACGATTGAGGTTGTCGCTGGGATTCACATTTTCAACAGTTTGAAAATTCTGATGAAGCGCCAGCTACAGGAACGAAGCTGAACGACAGTTAAACGATGTCTCCGAAAGTCAACGCGAGTCCAGATTTCTTCCTTAGTGCCTTCCTTAGTGCCGTGTCTCCCCAAACATATGCCCATATCTGGCATAGGCAGAAAAAAGGCAAATTCACCAATGACAATCACACAAGTAGGAAGAGGTAACAACTGGTGTCATGCTACACCGTTTTAAAAATGCCAAGTGGCCGGAGAAAATTCTCATGTTTTCCCAGTCAAAGCTGAAGACAAAAGAACCCAGTGTTATCTCGTTATTGTGTGTACCGCGCCTCTTGTTTTGCAGCAGTGTCACCTCGAACAGCATGAAACTCATGGGCACGGGAAACAAAAGCTCCTGTCAGTGAGGATCTGGTTGTGCGTCCCGATCGGCCTACGCCCACTTATCTGTGCTCAGCAAAAGTCCCTATCGATTGGCCGGCCGATTGTGTGTCTCTCAGCCTACCTGTCCAGCCATCCCCTCCCTTTGCTTCATCCATCCTCCTTCCCCTCCCATCCACCAAAAGGCTCATTGATCACCCGTGCCCTGGCTCCTGCCTGTTGATCAGTCAGGTTGATGCCTTTGGTGTCTGGGTGAAGTGAATAAACTATTGGGCCAATCGAACGGGGAAGCACAGGGTCGGGACTGCTGGTGCTGAGCCCTTGAATGGGGACCAAGAAGGACAGAGGAAAAAGAGAGAAACAGAGAACAGTACACAGCCGGAGATGGAGATACAAATGATAAAACAAGGGTGAGCAAGGCGAAGATAAGGTCAGCCAGCACAGCTCTCTGCAAGATCACAGCACAACAAGCAAAAGGCTGGCAAATAAATAAAAGGCAGAATCCTAAATAAAGGTGCGGAGGGTGGCGCCTCCCGCGGGGCCAAGTTCACAAAGCTCAGCGGGCCTTTCCCTCCGCAGTGAAAGAGAACATCCTTCTTCGATCTACAGACTTGTGACAAGCTCTTGAGATAAACACAAGGAGCGGCGTCCGATCCGTCTCCCAACTGTCAGCATTCATGCGATTCTTCACGACTGCAGGCAAAGAAAATAATTGCGTCCATGAGGCTGCATAAATTAGCCGGCAGCTGCAGCAAATCCATAGGTAAGTGGACAAGGCCTGGGCATGAGGATCGGGGGACTCTTAAAACCTTGAACGATGTAGATTGATGGAAAGAGGCTGACGTAAACTATTACTAGAATACTTTCATTTCATTCCTGTCGATAAATGTTTAATATTGAGAGATAAAACATGAATAGGGAATTCATGAGTAAATATGAGACCTTTATTATCATGTTTTGCAGCGGGGTGGCGGAGAATTGCACTGATGCACAATACTATAAGATGGCACTGCGGATAATTTGGATGTTAATGGAGGAAAATATTGGCTGCTATGGAAATGAATGCAAAGCCTGCCTGCTGAAGCAAGGAATCGGAGGGATATAGTGTAGAGCAAGTAGCTGAGCGGATGAGCTGGATTGCCAATATGTAGACCTGGGTTCGAATCCCACTCATGCTACCTGTCTGTGTCCTTGCACAAGGCACTTAATTCGGTACTTTAACGTTTCCCATAATCCCCCTGGTGGCCCCCTGTGCTTTCCAGAATGCACTGTGGCGCTAGCCGAGTTCCGCCGTCTCACAGTGCATGTAAACAATGGTAAAGCGAGGATGTGGATGGTGTTGATCCAGCAAGTTCACAGGCGATTATGATGATGATATGTTCTCCCAAGTTGAGAAGGTTATCTAGAGAATTTGTAGCACTTGTGATGGACTTCTTCCAGGCCCTGATGCTGTCTTGTTGTCCATACTTCACGAGGTTTGTATACACTGTGAGTGCTGAGCTCCTGACACTGGAACTCTGCTGAAACTGACCTCTTGCATGAGTCAGGGGCCGTGAGATTCACAGCTGTGAAACAGCAAATGCATCGTCGTATTCCACCCAGCTATAATTGGGTACTGGCCACGTGTGGGGAAGTAACCTGCGTCGGACTGGCGTCCCATCCAGGGGGTAGTCAGACTCATCCGCATGATGCTACGAAATCCGAAGATGAGCACTGGCACCAACAGGCCTCTGAGCTTTTCTAGGACTTACTTCTTCTCCTGTTCATCCATCAAGAGTTGGGGACAGATTGGTCTTCTGCCTCGGTTGTTACAATCTGATACGTGGCAACCCAGTCTTAACCTGGCTGTCCGTCTGTCCTTACTTTTGCCACTTCAAATCACTTGGCCCCAAACTAACCACGAGCAGGGGACAGCCCCTTTATTGATCAGGTAGGCCAGAAGTCCTTCTCCAACTTGCTACGACACCAGATTCATCTCCAATCACACTTAGATGAAGTGAATGCATAAACAAACATTTATGTGATTTAGAAGCCCCTACCTTGCTTGGGGGTTGGCGTGTTTTCTTTCCATCCTCCATGTTTTCAGTCAATCAGCCCTTAGATAAAAAGAGCTTAGAAAGATTATCCCCTTGGCTTGCATGCCATTATCATTAATCAGTGTGATATTGACTGCTCTGTCCTTTCCTGTTTCAAGTTCAGCCCTCCCTTAATCCACAGATTTTGCCTAGAAGACACACACACACTTGACTCCAGGAGACTAAGTGCAGCTTGAACCATGCCCATCCTAGCAGGCACCAATCGATTAATTGCAACAAACGTTCTCCCGGTTTCCGATCACAATATTCAAACACTAAATGGTGATGATGTATGTCCTCCACTGACAGCATTCATCTGCACCATCGTAGACTTGATTTGAAGGTGTTTTACAAGATCCAAAACCTCTTACTCTGTCACATTGTGTTCCTGTTATCAACTGAAGTGACTTGAATGTGCATTTTTTGCTAAGCCTGATGTTTTTGCAAGAGCAATTGATATTCATGTAATAACTGATCTGTAACAAGGTTAATAATTTTCATTAATTCATTTTCAGCCACTTATCCGGGTCTGGATTGCAGCGGCAGCAGAGCAAGCAGCTCATCCCACACTTCCCTATCCTCGGTTAAGTCCTGTAACTCTTCCTGGGGGATCTCAAGGCATTCCCAAGCCAGCTGGGAAAAATACTCTCTCCGGCATGTCCGGGGTCTTCCCCAGGGCCTAATTGTGGTCAAAGGTGCCTAGAAGCCCTCCCTAGGGAGACGACCAGAGAGCATCTTCACCAAATGCCTGAACCATCTCAACTGGCTCCTTTCAATGTCAAGAAGTAGCAGCTCTACTGAGAGTCCCTCATGGATAATCGAGCTTCTATCCCTGTCCAGGAGAGTAAGACGGAGGAATCTCATTTCTGTCGCTTTTATCTGTAATCTTTGTCTTTTTGTCATTACCCAAAGCTCATTACCACAGATGAAGATAGAAGCATAAATCGTCTGGTTAATGAAAGTGTCATCTTCCAGCTCAGCTCCTCCTTTACTATTACTGTCCAGTACAACGTCCATAAAATTTCAGATGCTGCCCCAATCGGTCTACATATCAATCTCCCACTCCAATTTACCCCCACTCATGAACAAGACTGCTAGATACTTAAACTCCTGCACTTTGGGCAGTAACTCTCCCCTGACCCAGAGGGGACAATCCACCACTTTACGACAGAGGACCGTGGTCTCAGATTTGGAGGTGCTGATTCTCATCCCAGTCGCTTCTCACTCAGCCTCAAACCGACTCAGAGCACATCGGAAGTAATCGCCTGATGAAGCCAACAGAACCACATCATCTGCATAAAGCAGAAATGCAACTCTGGAGTCACCAAACTGGACACCGACTGTGCCTTGAAATCCTGTCCGTGAACATCACAAACAGGACTGGTGACATGGGGCAGCCCTGGCAGAGTCCAACTCCCACCAGAAATAGGTCTGATGCAATGCCGAGAATGTGGACACAGCTCCTCCTTTGGTAATCTAGAGACCGGATCGCACGTTGCACCAAATGTCAGCCCTAACAGCCCAGGAACATCCAGAGACTTCAGCAACTCAGGATGAATCTCATTCACCCCCGGCAACTTGCCACCAAGGAGTTTTTGACTACCTCAATGACTTCAGCTACCGGCTAGGTTGATGGCACCAGAATCATCTGAAACCAATGTGTGGCTGCGGATGGTGCTAAATTTTTCATATGTACTGTGAATTAAGAGATGACAAACTCAAAACATTGCAAACATTTTGGGCAATATCAGCCCAATACCAACCTAAAATATCGGCTCGGTGCACCCCTACTTGTTACCCATAAAACATGGAGGTATAGGGTGTCTTCTTCTGCAAGCCTCCTGTCCTGGACACCAGTATGGACTCCCAAAATGTCCTGTCAGTAGCATGGCCCAAGCAGAGGGTCACCCCTTTGAGTCTGGTCTGCTTGAGGCTTCTTCCTCAAATCATCAGAGGGAGTTTTTGCTTACCACTGTCGCCTTTGTGCTTGCTCTAGGGCATAGGTGTCATTTCACTGATTAACTGATTCCATCTGCTCAAAGTGATGAAATCACCTGGTGCAGTGGGTGGTTACAAAGAAAACCTGCACCCTCTTGGCCCTTTCTGGAATCAGTTTGACACCTATGTTCTAGGGGTTGGTAAGGTTAGATCTTACTTATGTGAAGCGCCTTGAGGCAACTTTGCTGTGACTTGGTGCTATATAAATTAAATAAATTGAAATTGTAGCCTCCTCTCAGCAGAGGATACAAAAAACATCAAACTAAAATAAGTCCAAAACAAGAATAGCGTCCCCAAATCCGCCAGTATGTTTAATATTTATAAGACGACAATCATCACCATAAAACAAAGTTATAATGAATGAGATGCTGAAATCACTGCGCCTCTCCGCAGTTTGACCTTAAAATGTAAAACACTCACTTGCAAGGCATTCCCGGGCGTTCCCCGTCGCGCCGCGGGAATTGATATTGCTAGGCGTGTTTGCGCTGCAGTACAAATCACGCTGTCAGTTTCAGTGTGCCTGTCAAAGAAGCAAGACATCAACACTGCCAGACGGGGACGACAGGAAGCACACTGACATACGAGTCTGCAGGGAGGGAAGTAGCCTTGAGCGGTGATTGTAGGTGTGTGTAGTAAGATAGTGCGCGCTCCTATTTGTGTGGCTTTGACTGTTCTTTGCTCACACATACACACATTGCGTGGGTGGGTGGGGAGGGGGTCACGTATCCTTTGATAAATATGAGCCCAGCCTGATCAATAATCTGAAGCAAAGAGAAGCTTGGGGTTTAAACGAATCAACTCTGCCAAAATCTATTGTCCCCGCGCCGCTGCTGCGTTGCAGTGCATGCACAAACATGTATGCGCGCAGGTATGTTTGCTTACAGGAAAGGCGTGTTAGCTTAACCGCTGTCGCGTGCGGTGCCGTTTCTGTTGTTTGACGTGTGCCTGGTATGGTGGAGGCGTCACTCGCTTCCCTCTTCGGGTGTTGACTGCAGGTATTTACCGACTGAAATGTGCAGCCTGGTCAAACAGGAGATAATCTATGCAAATGTTACAGTGTTTTCTCAATCAAAAACTATTTAGCTGCCTGTGTATCATCCTGTATGTGTTCATGGTAACGGCTCCCAGCGAGCTTTCAGTGGCGCAGGCTTGGTGAGGAGATAGATTTTATTTTTAAAAAGGACTTACAAAATCACTTTGTTTAGCTGCAAGAGCGCTAAGTGAGAAGTGAGAAAATAAGTGGCTTGTTATAAATAATGCATCGTATTATTTGTTGTTGTCATACAAGAAGTCTATCAGCAAAAACTATGAGACCGCAGAGAGAAACACCTGTGCTCTATGTATTTGACATCCGTTCATGCAAGTTAGTTTTGTGATTGTTTAGTCATAACTATCGGTGTACCTTTAAGCAATTCTGACAAATAGCCATTCTTCATATCCCCTTATAGATAAGTACTAGTGACATAACTGGGGATCAGTATATGTTACTCCAAAATCTAAATGTACTTTTCTGCATCAGTGCTGCCATCAAAGAAGTGTAAACTACTTTACTTTATTACAAGGGCACTGAAACAAACCCATCCCAGATGCCTCAGAGCCCAGAGAAGTCAATGCCACATCTGGAATGGTTAACATATGGCTTCTTTTTAGTACAGTAAAGTTTTAAGTGTAATTTGTAAATGCAACTCCATATTATAGTGTCTGACAAAAGTTTCCAAAAGTAATCCCTTGACCATGTGGTTATATCAGCTATTGATGAATGACCGTGCATGATTCGGTGCCATCACAGGTGGTCAGCTCAGGCTTGTGAGCGCTGAAATTCCTCAAGATTTCTTGAATCATTTAATGATATCATACACTAGAGTGAAAATGATGCAATGCCTTCAAATCTTTGTCTGAGAACCAAAGATGGCCGGACAATCTTCAGTTTGTCGAAACGTTTCGAAACGTTCTTCCTCAGAGAAAAATCTAAAGGGGTTTGCAAACGACAGTTGCAATGATTAACCATTTAATTGTCTCAGCTCTTGTTCCAACTGGTTCGTGAAGGATCATTTTAAGGTGGATCCCAAAACCAGAAACATGAAAATACACATTCAACTTGAAAAGAAAAAAACTGTTTGAAGAACAAAAACATTTCTAGTTTGAAGCCCTGGTCAAAACTCTTGGTTTGTTTCTTTCACACACAGTTGGACAGATGAAGAGCGATACCCTTTCATGCAATATAAAAGCAGCAGTAAAAGCAGTTTCTGAAAGTGAATCTTTTGCACACTTTATTCCTGAATGAACCATGGAAACGGTGACGTTAAGCTGTTTTTATGTCGACCAACATATTCTTCAGTGTCACTGTGGATTTGAGCTTCATTTACTCAAAAGAACTTAAACTACGATTATTAGCACTATTCTAGAACTATGGCTTTGTTCTTCACAAAAAGCTTCTAAGTGCCTTATGTAAAGGGGAATAAAAGAAATGTGACTAATTTAGTTCATTCAGGCACCTTGCAAAAAATAAATGCCTGTTGTCTCTATGCAACCTCGTCACGTGTTCTAGCCGTCCATACTGAAGGCATTCAGCTGTCAGAGTCATCCTGAGGGATTCTACGTGAGTTAGCAGAGGCTCAATGTCTTGCTCAGAGGCACTTTGCCCTTAATATGCGCTGACTACGAAGGCATCAAACTGGCCCCAAATGGCTGAACTGCGTCTCTAACTGCCGAGACACGTCTCCTTCTCAGTCTCGTCTTAAACTCCTCTCTTCCTTCCTCCCATCGCCTTGTTTCTTCTTGAAACCCGTCAACGCCATTCCTGTGTGAATGCCATGGCCCTTTTTTTTTCCTTTTGGTGCCCGTCCTACTTTCAATTCAGATCTTATCTCCGCAAAATGAGGCTGAGTCAAGAGCCAAAAACCTGCCTCTCCCAAACACCCGACCCCGTCGTCAAACTCACTCCCGCTTCCACCCCTCCTCTTCGCCACGCGTTCCAACGACTCCTAATTCCCGTCATGCTAATTGGAGCTGACAGACACAGCTAATTATGCACAGATAATCTGCTGCATCTGACTAATTATAATTCCCATTAGCTGCCGATAATGTTCATAAGATTAACTTTCACCAGGAGAAATTGGAAATAATAGGCTGGGCTCCACACTACATCTTTTTGGTAATCACCAATAAGAGTGCATTTGGCAGGGAGAGCCAGAGTTTGTCTGGTGTTGCAGAGTCAGGGTGGTCACCATCAGTGCCCGCAGTGGAACCAGATACTATGCCATCTGATCCAAATGATAAGTGGCAAAAACTGCTGGTACTGAAACAGACAAGAACAGGGACACCAATGCTATACATGGCACTGTTCTAGGACACCTTTCTTTTAGGGTCACCACATATTGATTTTGCCCTTCCTGATACATCAGATGTACAAGAATCAGAGCATGGGTGACTTTGAATAACTTGGTAGGTAAATATAGTAGCCACTTGTGCCACCAAGCTGCCCAAAGGGTAACTCTGGCAGAAACAGGATGGTATATATGGTCTTAAAGGCATTTACAAAGGCCGCATTAGAGCAGTGGTGCAGGTTGGTCCCAAAGGTGGACTACCTTACTTGGAATAGAATTCAGGAAGTTAGACAAGTGGTCCACAGTCCGATGATATTAGAAGTTGACTGAAAAGCACAAGATGCATGACGTCGCAATGCAACTGCAGTTGTCCATATCTGTGCTACCAACATTCATGTCACTGGTTCCTTGGACTTTGAGATCAATAAATGCCTGGGAAGAGCTTACAGAGGCATGAATTCACTGTACAGCAGTAACTGGTGATGCCAATACCTTTGTAGGAGATGGAAGATCCAACTCTACGGTCCTGGTGCTTCCTGTCTTACTGCGTGGTTGAGACTTGGATGCTAAGCACCGAACGCAGGCTAGGAGTAGCTGTAACTGCTACTAGGTCTGTTCAGAGACTATTTGGATACCCCTGGAATGGCTTTGTATAAAACAAGCAGTTGCTTAGCAAGACTCAAATGTGGAGTATCAATCACATGATAAGAGAGCATCACCGACAACATTTTGTCCATGTGGTGAGTTTCCAGCATGTAGGTGTCTCAGTATTAAGGACCTCAGTGGCTAGAAAAGGCCAAGGACACACCCACATTTCATCTAGCAAACTTTTGAGAGGTGAAGATGGACCGGATGTCTGCCTGAGTGGTTCCCATCCAAGACCCAGTGGATGTGGCAAAGTGCAGGATCAGTGAATGCGCCCAGATTTGCCTTGTATGTTGTTAAGAAATTTTCCGCTTATACTGGTGAATATTTTTGCCAAAATTCGAAAGCAGGTGTGGAGAACTTTCTGGGACGGCTACTCCATGAAGTTCCACCTTTGGCCGCATCATTCTGAACTATCTTAGACGGCTAAAAAAAATTTTAAAAAGACTACACCCTCAGCAGGCGCCTCCCTTCAGATGTTTGTGTTTAGTTAGTGCCCGTCCACCAGTGACGGAAGTGAGTGACGGAGTGACGGAATACAAAAGCAAAGCCAGTCGGAGGCCGGAGCAGATCGTACTACACAGTCGTGGCAATGATGGTGGCCATGGTAACCATGTGGGAAATAGTTATAATAAGCTAAATAGCTGTAGCTCATTAGCTCAGTCTGCACCAAGATCACTAAAAAAAAAAATTAATTAACTGTACACTTTCCCATACAGAACAAGCTTTTTATTTGTTGTCCACTCGGGTTTACAGCTGTGTGATCTTCACTTGCAAGATGCAGTAAATTCTGTACCTTTGGCTCACCCGCTGCCGCCACCGCAGTAACCACCTGCTTAGATTTGCTTTTAAGTGTCAGAGGAAGGGATATTTTTCACCCTCTGATGTGTGTGTGTGTACAGGGAGCATAAAAGCAGATCTATGTACCGCCTTAACTTACATGCTGCACCACGGTGCCACCTTGTTTAGTACTTTAGATAAAGTGAATATATCAGCTGTCCTGAGTGAAACACCTTTAAAAGTTAACAGGAGATGGAGCGTTCTGAAAACCACAAGAGCCCAGTGTCGCCATGCTCAACCCAAATTTTGTGATGCCATCATGAAAATCTGCTATATTTCACGAACGTATCACAAACTAACAGATTAAAAGGTAAAATGAAGGAAATTAGGAGCAGGTGTGTTACATTTATCTTGAAATTAGCTTGTTTGTCAGTTTCTTTCATTTCCAAAGCCGAGGTCTGTTGGCCACCAAGGCCACCATTTTTTGTTTTAAACTGTACTTTTAAATAGTCGAGTTTTAAACTGAATAGTCAAGAAAATTGTGAAGGACTAGTTAATGTAAGTCCCATACTTCATTCAGAGTGTCTGGGATGCGCTAGTTAGACTAGCACATATCCTGGCCATGGAGTGACCAGGTTGGTCTACTTCCACCGCCTTATACTTTCTCAAATGAAATTAGTCAGATGCAGTTCAGCACATTATTTTTTTTTAAGAAATTAATCAAAAATTTGAAAAACAACCTGCCTTGCAACATTAACGAAAGTGAGCCACTAAAAATTTTAATTGGTTCTTCTTTGGTCTATGCCCCACCCCTTCACAGAGTCTCATTAAACTTACTTTTACTTTCTGAATAACCATCACCTCCCTGAGATATATATATATATATATATATATATATATATATATATATATATATATATATATATATATATATATATATATATATATATATATATATATGAGGTCTGTGAGAAAAGAAACAGACCTTTTTATTTTTTTCAAAAACTATATGGATTTGAATCACATGCGATTACGTCAGCCAAGCTTGAACCCTCGTGCGCATGCGTGAGTTTTTTCATGCCTGTCGGTTGTGTCATTCGCCTGTGGGCAGGCTTTGAGTGAGCACTGGTCCACCCCTCCCGTCGGAATTCCTTTGTCTGACAACTTCCTGAGAGACTGGCGCTTTGCTTTATCAAAAATTTTTCAGAAACTGTGAGGCAGATCCGAGTGGACACCATTCGAGAAATTCAGACGGTTTTCGGTGAAACTTTTAAGGGCTGATGAGAGATTATGGAGTGTTACTGTCGCTTTAAGGACTGCCCACAGAGCCGGACGGCGCGCCGCGCCCCGAGCCGCCGTTGTCAGCCTGTTTCAAGCTGAAAACTTCCAAATTTAAGCCTCTGTTGACCCAGGACATCGTGACAGAACAGAGAAGTTTCAGAAGAGGTCGGGATCAGCAGTTTATCTGGACATTCCACTGTTAAAGGAGATTTTGTAATGAAAGACGTGCGGCCGGATTTGCACGTCGGCACCCAGCCGCTCATGGCGCAGCGCCACAGAGAAACACCTCTGTTGGAAGGCTTACAGGACAAGTTTGAACATGCCCAGCTGTTAAACAATTTGTCGGATACTCACTCGACTGAAAGCCATCGAAAGCCGCCTAAATCTTACGAATGGTTATCAACACGGAGGCGTTTTCATGTGGCGCCGCGCGATGAGCGGCTGCATCCCGAAGCGCAAATCCGGCCACACGTCTTTCATTACAAAATCTCCTTTAACAGTGAAATCTCTGGATAAACTGCTGATCCCGACCTCTTCTGAAACTTCCCTGTTCTCTCACAACGTCCTGGGTCAACAGAGGTTTAAATTTGGAAGTTTTCAGCTCGAAACAGGCTGACGACGGCGGCTCTGGGCGCAGCGCGCTGTCCAGCTCCGTGGGCAGTCCTTAAAGCGACAGTAACACTCCACAATCTCTCATCAGCCCTTAAAATCTTCACCGAAAACCGCCTGAATTTCTCGAATGGTGTCCACTCGGATCTGCCTCACAGTTTCTGAAAAAATTTTGATAAAGCAAAGCGCCAGTCTCTCAGCAAGTATTCAGAGAAAGGAATTCCGACGGGAGGGGTGGACCAGTGCTCACTCAAAGCCTGCCCACAGGCGAATGACACAACCGACAGGCATGAAAAAACTGTTTGTCAGGCAACGGCTTCCATACTACAGCGTCCCCGTGAGGGGAGGGTCTGGCCTGCTTCAAAAATTCGTGAGCTGCAGCTTAGCATGGCGGACGAAGAGCTAATTCCACCAGCACCGTCTTTGCTGAAGGCAAATGTTTGAGCGCATTTTGGATTTTATTATTTGCTGCGTAAGAAGGAGCTTGACATGACTTATGCAGTGTGCAAAATCTGCAAAATGAAAGTCAAGTACTTCGGAAACACTTCAACTCCGCAAGCCCACATGCTACGCTATGACCCGGAGCTAAAAGGAGCGACGACTGACCAGCGCTTCACTAAACTGCCAGCCAACTCTGAACGAGCAAAGCAGATAAGTAAATTTACATCTTTAGAATCACTTGATTAACCGTGTAAAGCTGCATTTTCTTAAACATAAACATTGTTAAAGTAATATAACAATTTCTTAGAGCTGTTTGAATCAAAAATCGATTCTGAATCGAATTTTCACCCCAAGAATCGGAATCGAATTGAATCGTGAGTTGTTGTACGATTCACATCCCTAATATATATATATATATATATATATATATATATATATATATAATTACCAGCGCTAACAGTGCTAACAAACAAATAGATTTTCAATCACCAAAATAGAGGAACAACAACTTTTTAGATGGTCTGTTAATCATAACAACACAGCAAGCCATAGTTTTTCAAATTTGTAATAAAATATTCAGAAAAGAGCAACTGGCTTGTTAGCAAGCAACCACTAGCATCTTTTTAGGAGCTGGATGCTAGCTGCAGACCAGGCCTTAAATATGTGCCACTTTATGGCTTAAAATGAGCATAAACTAATGAGTGATATGAAAAATCTGCAGGGTATAGTTGATGTGAAAAAAAAATTAACTATTGGGACCAAAAGGATTTGTTGTACCATAGACTCTATATATACACTGTGTGATGTCACCCATTTCTTTTCTATAGAAACCCAGAATATGAAGCACAAATCTGGGCGTCACCATGCCACTGCCTAACGATTTATTTTGGTGTGGACATTAAGTCATGAGCCGCTTAATTTTTCAGTAATCACGCATTGTTGGGGTTCAACAGATCAGAGTGCGACAGCTGCTAAACCTGCTAACACCATTAGCATGCAACATTAAATAAGACGAGAGTTTCACTCAGTACGAATATTGTAGCATTGATGATTTACAAGGTTTGTTAGGACGTTTCACCACACAAGAAAATATTATGAGCAGACAGATGGTATGAGAGTCGGAGTCACTCAAAGCGAGCATTATGGCTTAAACTGTTGTGAAAGTGTAGTGACACGGACCCACAACAGGGGGCGTAAATGAACGGACAATGAAAGAGTCGAATATAAACACTTTACTGTTGTGAATGAGCACAACACAGAGGAATGTGAAATTTTGCACAGTCAATCACAAGGGTGATGTGTGGGCAGGCTCGAGGATAGAAGACGTCTGTCCTGAGATGAATCGGAACCACACGATTTCCTCCGCCACCGAACCCGGAGAATACTGGAGCCGCCACGTCCCGAGTCCCCAGGTGGCCACCGCCCTCGGAGGTCGGATCTGGTACTGCTGGCAGGGAGCAGAAACAATAAGATATGGGTGTGTGCACACCCAGCAAATACAAGCAGCGACAATTCCTTAATGGTGGGTAAGACACCTCCACCTCCAAAACAGGAACACAATAACAAGTACAGTAGCACCTACTGAATACGGCTGAGAATATACTACCTGAACGGTTTGACGATATCTCGGCGATGAGGTGGAGATGACGTCCGGGTTTTATGGAGTGAGTTGATGAAGCATGAATGAGTGACAGCTGTCAGGAGATAATGAGTGACAGCTGTCACCCCCGGCTGTGTCCGTGGCGGCAGCGCCCTCTCGTGCCTGAAGCCCGCACTTCAGGCAGGGCGCCCTCTGGTGGTGGGCCAGCAGTACCTCCTCTTCTGGCGGCCCACACAACATAAACATCTTAAACTATGAAGGCAGAAAAAAATTCATCCCTCATACAACTGGAGGAGGAAATGATCGATAGAGACCAAAACAGTGTGTGCCAGGCAGTAAACATGTTTATTCCTGCTCTAAAGTTGAACATTTTAACATAGACTTCTATGGGAATGTGTTCAGTTTTGGAGCCAGCCTCAAGCAACCAGTCAAGAAACTGCAACATTTAACACTTCCAGGGGGGTTTCATCTGAGTCCATCTGTGGAGACTGACTTTGGAGCCAGCTTCAAGTGGTCATTTGAGGAACTGCAGCTTGTGGCGCTTCCACTTTGGCTTCATTTTTCTGATGCTTTGTGAAAGCGGTGTGGAAGTTGGTTTTGTTTAGTGAGAAAACCATGCTTTCAAGACAAGCTGATGACTTCTTGAACAATTTTTCAACTTGGCTAAAGCGGCTCTTTTAGTCTTTAACTTGAACGTTTGTGTATTTGACCTTTACGGTTTACATTGCACCCGAGGAGATCAGAGGTGCCTGAAACCTTGCATGGAGAATACAAAGCTTCAAGAACGTCACCACTTAGAGGTGTTTTTTTTAATATATAATTCCAGACAGACAGCTGGATTTAGGTGGAACTCATTGAGAAAAGCGTCATTTTTTTTCACCCCCTTCTCCCAAAACACAGTTTTAGCGCTGGCTTGTGTTTTAAAATAAATATCAGCCAATGATGCAGGAAAGCAGATTCCGTTATCTTGTTTGGTGCTCTTCACGAGCAGACTTTCTTATACTTGTCACTGCCTGGCACTTGATCTGATGCTTGCAATGATCAAATTCAGGACACAGCAAACGGTACACGTGCAAATTGGGAATACGTGCGGCACGTGCACGGTGGATTACCGTTGGACCCCGCGGCGGGGGGAGCTGCACGAAAAGATGAATGCACATAACTGGCGCGCAGAACACAGCCCTTCTCTCGTCCTATCGCAGAACCGTACAATACGGCACGAAGCACATCCACTGCAGAATCAGGTGTAGTCTGATCAAACACCCTGAGGTGCTGTCAGCGCCGCTCCCAATAGGCGATTTGATAGGTTGTCATAGGAACGCACACTGTTGAATGTCACCATGCTGTTCAATGCGTTGTGCTTTGGAGGCTGAAGTAAAAGAAAGCAAGAACAAAAAGGAGAA
Organism: Thalassophryne amazonica; assembly: GCF_902500255.1. Lineage (NCBI taxonomy): Eukaryota > Metazoa > Chordata > Actinopteri > Batrachoidiformes > Batrachoididae > Thalassophryne > Thalassophryne amazonica. The sequence continues at coordinate 18,964,787 of NC_047124.1, read as the reverse complement.
TGTTAACCACTCGATAGAGTAAGTGAGCCACTTCATGGTTAACTAACTTTCCCCCCCCCACCCTAGTCTTCAACGCGATCAATATCCCATTTGTGGGGTAGGGGCCTGCTGTGTTCCTCAGCTTTGAGCTCCTCAATCTGATGTTGTATCTGTAAATTACATGTGGTTTCTGTGTCCAGTTGCTCTTTTAGCTTTTGGCATTGTATCTATGGGAAATGGCATTGAGTCCTTCAACATATTCATTCTTTAATTCTTCTTTCTAAAGCATTCACAAATGTGTCAATCCCTTCCAGGTTCTGAACATATTAACTCAAAAAACAACGTATGCTATCATTTTTTATGTCTGTGAATTCAAAGTGCACATAATGAGGATATTCTGATTAAAATTTGATGAACTTTGATGCACCAGATCAATAGAAAAAGCAAGCTTGTTTTGCTTATGTGACAGACTATAAACGTGTCTGACACCTGGGCATGTCAGGGCTTGTTGCAAGGAATAATTTAATCATGATATGCATCACAGGAAATTAGGGTGGTAATGAGCTTGTTTGTCAGTTCCTTTCATTTGCAAAGCGTAGGTCTGATGGCCACCCAGGAAGTTGTTTTCACCCGTGTCTTTCCAATTCATTATCAGGATTATCCAAAAAGTGAAAGTAAGTTTAATGAGAGTCAGTGAAGGGGTGGGGTATAGGCCACAGAAGAACAGATTAATTTCATTTGAGGAAGTATAAGGCGGCAAAGACTTACCTGGTCACTCCATCACTCTGAATGAAGTATGGGACTAATGGGCCTTTCATACTGCACGTGGTATTTGCATATTTGGACACATCAAGGTGGGGCAGGAAAACATTTTCCCACTTTCCAAAACAAACACTGTACTGACCCACGTTTCCACATAAAAAGTCATTTTCTGCTGCTATTGTCAAAAGTTAGGGCCCCTCCACACATAACATGATATTTGGTGAAAAAGGCCAAAAAAGGCTGCCTCAAATGACTCGCGTACATTCCGCATGCAGCAGATCGAGAATCGAGGAAGCCTTCACCTGGAACATGGTACAAAACAGGAAAAAAAGAAAGAACACAGAACAAATCCCACAAGGCAGCAGAAATATGCAGAATGTACCCCCAGTCCCATACATGCCACCGGATGTCTGGGTGGCACCCGATGTCTGGGTACAAGCACTGTCATCCACACATCGGAAGACCTGTCATGTCCCACATTACACATCAGTACATGGGTTGGATTCCCCCCTGCACACACTTTCTCTCTCTCTCTCTCTCTCTCTCTCTCTCTGGAAATCAGCTGTTTACATACATATTGTGTCACCTACAGATATAAAGGCAGATAATTATGGCATTTGTAAAGATGTTGTGACAGAAAGAGAAGCTAAACTAATTTGCATTGAGAATGCAGTCAGAATGCAGTCAGAATGCCGTGAGAATGCAGTCAGAATGTCGAGAGAATGCAGTCAGAATGCCGTGAGAAGGGTGTGAGAATGCAGTCAGAATGCCATGAGAATGCAGTCAGAATGCCGTGAGAAGGGTGTGAGAATGCAGTCAGAATGCCGTGAGAATGCAGTCAGAATGCCGAGAAAATGCAGTCAGAATGCCGAGAGAAGGCAGAGAATGCAATTAGAATGCCATGAGAAGGCAGTCAGAATGCAGAAAGCTGTGAGAATGCAGTGAGAAAGCCATGAGAATGCAGCGAGAATACAATCAGAATGCCATGCCATGAGAATGCAGTGAGAAAGCCATGAGAATACAGCGAGAGTACAGTCAGAAAGCCATGAGAATGCAGCGAGAATACAGTCAGAATGCCATGCCGTGAGAATGCAGTCAGAATGCAGCGAGAACACAGTCAGAATGAAGTGGGAACGCAGTGAGAATGCAGTGAGCAAGTCATGAGAATGCAGCGAGAAAGCCATGAGAATGCAGCTAGAACACTGTCGGAATAATGCTGTATCTGCGAGGGAATAAGAATTCCAGAGGACAACCGTCGGAACACCCAGACTGCACTCCGACCCTCCCCGACTGATTGATGTACGTACTGTACACATGAGCCTCCCAACGGAGTACAAATGTATGTGGAACACAGTAAGAGTACCTCAACAGCTGCCGGCATGCAGTAACAACAATTAGAATGTACTCACAAGCTGTACGTTTGCGTTCTGTGGTAAAACCAGTTCAAACCAGTTCCACGTGCATGGTTAAACAGATAAGAGAGTAAAAGTATACCAAACCATGGGTGGTGCCAGGGGGGTGCTACAGCTCCCCCTCGATTTGTCATAGCACCCCCAAGAAAATAATTCCTCATTTATTATTTTAATTTAAATTCATCCCATGTTTTTAAGGCCTTTCTAAACTGAAACTGAACTTCTACTATCCAATCTTTTTCTTTGTCATTTTCAAAAAGTGTTCCATTCAAGAAATATTGCTGTTCTCACAGATCTCAAAGATCCAGTGAAACCATGTGAAAATGCTGTAGTGCACATGCCAGGCCTATGTATGTAGCGCTGTAACGCTTCTATGAAAAAAAGGACAAGAAGATGCGGGGCTAATTAATATAGCAACAGATGCTAAAACTATACAAGGTGGTACACAGATTAAATAAAGTCTTTTAATCTGACCTATTGCCAGAATTCATCACCATAGATAAAAACCTTTCTGCACATGACAACTTTGTTTTGGAAGATGATGTCTGGAAATGCGTTAATTCATTATGACGGAAGTTACTTGTTAAGGGTTTTTTGTTTTGTTTTTTAAGAGTTTTTAAAGAAGTCCCTCAGTGTTTGTCTGCTCTGGGTGAGTTTCTCAGCCTAAGCTGGAGGAAGCCAGCACTTTGTCCCACCACCAACAAGAAAAAAAAAAGAAATAACATGCTAAATTAGACAATTACACTGTTAACAACATGTTACAGAGGCAGGCCGATGACATCACCCTTTCAGTTTTCCACAGTAAGACACTTCTTGTTGTGAAAGTGTAGGAACACGGACCCACAACAGGGGGCGTAAATGAACGGGCAATAGATAAGCCAAACAGTATCAATTTAATGTTGTAAATTGTGCACAACGGAATACAGACAATAACAAGTTTGGAACTACAGTCAATTACACGTTGGGTGACGTGTGGGCAGGCTTGAGGATAGGAGACGCCCGTCCAGAACCGAGCCGGATCCCACACAGCCCTCACCGCCAATGGACCTGAAGAACACCGGAGCCGCCAAGTCCTGAGTCCCCAGGTGGCCACCGTCTCCAGCTGTCAGACCTGGTACTGCTGGCAGAGAACAAAAACAGCACAGGTGAGTGTGAGTAAGCACACTCAGTAATCCCACAGTCTGTGTTCTTTAGGGAGGGAGCACCTCCACCTCCAATCACACACTCGTGCAGCTCCTGTTTAATCACTTGTCTGGTTGGGGTGTGAGGCGAAGTCGTCGCTAATCACACCAAACTGCCAATCCAGCAGATAAGGAAACACCACAGGAAAACCGTTCATGATAATAATAATAATAAATTTTGTTTATAATGCACCTTTCATTAATAAAAATCTCAAAGTGCTACCAGAAAATAAATAAAACCAAGGATAAATAAAGAATAAAAACAGAAAATCTTAAGATAAAAACAGTCAGCAGAATAGAATAAAAAAATAATAATAATAATAAAAGAGAATAAAAAAGACTAAGATGCAACAGATTCAAAATATTGAGACCTGTGGTAGGCCTGTCTAAACAGGTATATAAACAGGTATTTTTTAAAAGCTTCCACAGTTTGTGGAGCCCTCAGATGGTCAGGGAAGGAGTTCCAAATATGAGGGACAGCTGAACAGAAGGCCCTGGTGTGAAGTTTGGTGCGAGGTGGTCGAAGGAGATTAGTGTTGTATGCACGGAGGAAACGGGAAGATGTGTGGGCAGTGAGGAGGTCTTTGAGGTATGTGGGGGCATTGCCATGGATGCACTGCTGGGTGATGAGAGCAATCTTAAAATGGATTCTGTAGGTGATGGGGAGCCAGTGAAGGTTATGGAGTATAGGTGTAATGTGCTCCTGTTTACGTACTCTCATCAGAATTCTAGCTGCACTGTTTTGAATGTATTGGAGCCTTTGAAGGTTTTCTTCCAGTGATCCCAAAGAGCAGGGAGTTACAGTAGTCAAGCCTAGAGGAGAGAAAGTTATGGACAGGTTTTTCAGCAGCAATGATGACGCCATACTGCAGTGAGTGTAGTTTCGAGTTACTGAAATGGTTCGTTTTTGCTGCCCAAATTGGAAAGAAGTGAAGTCTGTGTCACCTAAAGAACAGCAGTACAGACAAACCAGTGACTCACAAATGGCCCTTGAGCAAGGTCCTTAATCCCCTAGTTGCTCCCAGTGTGTAGTGAGCGCCTTGCATGGCAGCACCATGACGTCGGGGAGAATGTGAGGCATTATTGTAAAGCGCTTTGAGCATCTAATTCAGATGGAAAGCGCTATATAAATACCGTCCATTTACCATTCTGTATGTCATTGGTGACTGTCACAGATGACAATGTGGCTATGTGTACGCATGCCTGTGAATGTGGCAAACTACAACCCCTGGCAAAAATTATGGAATCACCGGCCTCGGAGGATGTTCATTCAGTTGTTTAATTTAGTAGAAAAAAGCAGATGACAGACATGACACAAAACTAAAGTCATTTCAAATGGCAACTTTCTGGCTTTAAGAAACACTATAAGAAATCAGGAAAAATAATTGTGGCAGTCAGTAACGGTTATTTTTTTAGACCAAGCAGAGGGAAAAAAATATGGACTCACCCTGTAATTTTTCATCCCCAAAACTAACACCTGCATCAAATCAGATCTGCTTGTTAGTCTGCATCTAATAAGGAATGATCACACCTTGGAGAGCTGTTGCACCAAGTGGACTGACATGAATCATGGCTCCAACATGAGAGATGTCAATTGAAACAAAGGAGAGGATTATCAAACTCTTAAAAGAGGGTAAATCATCACGCAATGTTGCAAAAGATGTTGGTTGTTCACAGTCAGCTGTGTCTAAACTCTGGACCACATACAAACAACATGGGAAGGTTGTTAAAGGCAAACAAACTGGTAAACCAAGGAAGACATCAAAGCGTCAAGACAGAAAACTTAAAGCAATATGAGGTCTGTCAATAAAGTAAGGGTCCTTTTTATTTTTTTCAAAAACTATATGGATTTCATTCATATGTTTTTACGTCAGACATGCTTGAACCCTCGTGCGCATGCGTGAGTTTTTCCACGCCTGTCGGTGACGTCATTCGCCTGTGAGCACTCCTTGTGGGAGGAGTCGTCCAGCCCCTCCTCGGAATTCCTTTGTCTGAGAAGTTGCTGAGAGACTGGCGCGTTGTTTGATCAAAATTTTTTCTAAACCTGTGAGACACATCGAAGTGGACACGGTTTGAAAAATTAAGCTGGTTTTCAGTGAAAATTTTAACGGCTGATGAGAGATTTTGAGGTGATTCTGTCGCTTTAAGGACTTCCCACGGTGCGAGACGTCGCTCAGCGCTCTCAGGCCCCGTCGTCAGCCTGTTCAAGCTGAAAACCTCCACATTTCAGGCTCTATTGATCCAGGATGTCGTGAGAGAACAGAGAAGTTTCAGAAGAAGTCGGTTTCAGCATTTTATCCGGATATTCCACTGTTAAAGGAGATTTTTTTAATGAAAGACGTGCGGACGGGTCCGCGCGTCGGGACGCAGCCGACGCGGTGCGGCGGCACAGGAAAAACACCTCCGTGTTGATAACCATTTGTAAAATCCAGGCGGCTTTTGATGGCTTTCAGTGGAGTGAGTATATGAGAAATTGTTTAACAGGCAGGACATGTTCCAACTTGTCCTTAAGGCTTTCAACAGAGGTGTTTTTCCTGTGGCGGAGCGTTGCGGCGGCTGCGTCCCGACGCGCGGACCCGTCCGCACGTCTTTCATTAAAAAAAATCTCCTTTAACAGTGGAATACCCGGATAAAATGCTGAAACCGACTTCTTCTGAAACTTCTCTGTTCTCTCACGACGTCCTGGATCAATAGAACCTGAAATGTGGAGGTTTTCAGCTTGAACAGGCTGACGACGGCGCCTGAGAGCGCTGAGCGACGTCTCGCACCGTGGGAAGTCCTTAAAGCGACAGAATCACCTCAAAATCTCTCATCAGCCGTTAAAATTTTCACTGAAAACCAGCTTAATTTTTCGAACCGTGTCCACTTCGATGTGTCTCACAGGTTTAGAAAAAATTTTGATCAAACAAAGCGCCAGTCTCTCAGGAACTTCTCAGACAAAGGAATTCCGACGAGGGGCTGGACGACTCCTCCCACAAGGAGTGCTCACAGGCGAATGACGTCACCGACAGGCGTGGAAAAACTCACGCATGCGCACGAGGGTTCAAGCATGTCTGACGTAAAAACATATGAATGAAATCCATATAGTTTTTGAAAAAAAAGAAAAAGGACCGTTACTTTATTGACAGACCTCGTATGTCTCAAAAATCGAAAATGCACAAGAAAACAAATGAGGAACGAATGGGAGGAAACTGGAGTCAACGTCTGTGACCGAACTGTAAGAAACCGCCTAAAGGAAATGGGATTTACATACAGAAAAGCTAAACGAAAGCCATCATTAACAACTAAACAGAAAAAAACAAGGTTACAATGGGCTAAGGAAAAGCAATCGTGGACTGTGGATGACTGGATGAAAGTCATATTCAGTGATGAATCTCGAATCTGCATTGAGCAAGGTGATGATGCTGGAACTTTTGTTTGGTGCCGTTCCAATGAGATTTATAAAGATGACTGCCTGAAGAGAACATGTAAATTTCCACAGTCATTGATGATATGGGGCTGCATGTCAGGTAAAGGCACTGGGGAGATGGCTGTCATTACATCATCAATAAATGCACAAGTTTACGTTGATATTTTGGACAATTGAAAGGATGTTTGGGGATGATGAAATCATTTTTCAAGATGATAATGCATCTTGCCATAGAGCAAAAACTGCGAAAACATTCCTTGCAAAAAGACACATAGGGTCAATGTCAATGAGCAGATCTGATTTGATGCAGGTGTTAGTTTGGGGGATGAAAATTTACAGGGTGATTCCATAATTTTTTCCTCAGAATTGAGTGATTCCATCTTTTTTTCCTCTGCTTGGTCTAAAAAAGTAACCGTTACTGACTGCCACAATTTTTTTTCCTGATTTCTTATAGTGTTTCTTAAAGTCAGAAAGTTGCCATTTGAAATGACTTTAGTTTTGTGTCATGTCTGTGATCTGCTTTTTTTTCTACAAAATTAAACAACTGAATGAACATCCTCTGAGGCCGGTGATTCCATAATTTTTGCCAGGGGTTGTAAAAGTATAACCATTTAGGTAACGTAATTACGTAATACCAAAACAAAATAATATATAAACACACACATATCTAACACTAGTAAGAACAGGATCTAAATTGTGGAGTTGTTGCTGATATTGTTGTCTTTCTGTTTCAGTTTTATAATCATAAGATTAATCAGCAATGAATCAAAATCCCCTTTTATCAACACCTGAGAGGTCAGATGTTTAACAGATCATTCGGATTGTTTTCTTGTGCACCTGCCCAAGATCAATAGCAAATACCTTCGTACGGACCTGAAGGCATTTTGGCGGCCTCATCTTGCTTTTATGCTTTCTGTCAAAGTAAGAAATCCTGCTGTGTAGCTTGTTTGAAAAGAATTACTGATGAAAAGAGTGAAACAGTTCTTTAATTCACGAGGCCAATTTCAGTTTTTGATGAAGCAAAACTGCAGCATGAAAGAGTTTAAAATGACTCCCAGTCTTCCTTGCTTTTTTGCGAGTCTCTCTCTTGAGAAGTAAGGCAGCTAAATGCCTGAAATGTAAATCAACAGGACAGGCGTGAAAATCCTTGATAGAGGATTGGATCAGAAAAGCAACTTCAGTGCCCTGTGAATGAAATATATATCACTCAAAAAAGAAAAAAGTTTTACTCTTGGGCATCAAGTTCATCTTTATCAAAACCCTGTTTGTATAAGAGACACGTCTAGTAAAAGTAGCTTGAACACATGTTGGGGGCACAGAGAATATGTATACTGGATAAATCCTCCAGGATGTCACCCGTAGCTTTTCTGAAGAGCAGGTATGGCCGAAGAGGTGGCGCATGCACAGGAAAGAACCTCAAACATGCCCGCCAATCTCGGCTAGCTACTGCAAATAAGCTGGGACACATGAAATCATACTAGCATACTAGGAGTCTGTTATTATAACCAGTAGTGGGCACAGCTAACCGAAAAAGTTAGCTTCAATAACTGCTAATCCGCTAACTGAAAGGTTACCTTTTATAATGCTAAACCAATAAACTGCTAAAAAATTTTTGCAGGAGTTACAGCAAGCCATGACTTTTAGTATGACTCGGTACACTGTCGGCTACTGACAAGCTAGTTTTGAGTTTACACACCACAGGGACGTCTGGGTAATTTCAGTCATGATCACAAACTCAAAACAAACACACAAAAAAAATAAATTAATTAATTAATTAAATACCAAACTGTAGAAAAACACAACAAATGTATAACACTAACACCACCGCTAAACTAACATAAAAAACCAACAAAAACCCCAAAATCCCATAATGCATGGGAGTTATGTTGCTCGTCACAGTGGCCTGACTGTTGCAGATACGCAACAGACAGGAACTAACATGTATGATTTTAGGGTTTTCACATGTTTTTGCCCGTTAATCTTTACTCACTATGCCAGCAAAAGAATGTTACCGGACTGAAAGCTAGCGGAACCAAATTTAGCTGAAGCTAATTGGTCTGCTGATGGTTTTCAAAGTTAGCTGAAAAGCTAATCCACTAACAAAAAAGTTAACTTCGCTAATTAGTGGTTAGCGGAACTGTGCCCACCACTGATTATAACGACCAGCTTGGGCATGGGTATTAAATCTATAACCAGTATATTTACTTTCTAACCATTGCACTATCACTGTTGCTAGCATTACCAAGCAAGAGATACATGCAAATTAGCTCCAACTGTACAAACGTACAAATTAAACAATACTAAAATTTCAGTTAATTAAAATACTGAAACACAAAACATCTCAGATGATCTGTTAGTACAATTAAGTGCATGGTAAAACATTATTTCAGATATTTATACTAAAATGCTAAAGGGCTAACACAGTTGAATCCACAACAGCTAGCAGCCCATCCTTAAATATGCATAAATTTATGGCTTAAAATAGCTTCAACAGAAGAGTTATATAAGAATTCATTGCCCATTCTGTCACAAATTAGGAAACTCACTTTTGAGACCAAACAACAACAGAACAAAAAAAAACTTTAGACATTGCAAAAGTGTATTTTTGCTGTAAAGGTTGGACACTGTAACATGGGCTCCACCTGGGTACAGCTATCACACAGGAGAGGTTGATGTATTTAATGTTATTTATTTTTTTGGAGACCATAGCATACTAAGGATGGTACCAGTTAGGTCAAAATTGGTCTGCAGATCCATATAATAATCTACCACGTCCTGAACACTGACACCTTCTGTATGATTTGTGGATGATGGAAATTAGAAACAGGTGTGGTTGAAATTACACATAGCTTGAAATGCTATGTAAACTATCTTGCTTTTCCAAAGTCTAGCTCTTGTGGCCAGTGGAGCAGATATCAATTTTTCAGCAAAACTGTGCAAATGCTTGTACAAGCATTTGCACAAAAGTCACAAAATCACAGTCACGTCCCAAAGTCCCAAAGTCCCAAAGTCACAGGTGCATTTAAGCATGTTCTGCGATGACCCAGTCAACTGCCACATCCTGCTGACAACGCCAGTTTGTGACCGGAGGACTTATTTTTGCGGCAGGGATGGCGGTGGGATTCGAACACTGGATTGCTCACACTTGAGACCAAGACTCTACCAGGTCAGCCAAAGGGGAATTCCCTGCTAGTACATCTTTTCAATCTGGGCTTCACCTTGCTACAAATGTAATAAACTTTGGCACATAAGCAAAATACAACATAAATAGTAAATAAAATAAAATATACCTAAATGGAATTTTACATCAGTATCTTAAAAAAAAAAAAACAATGAAATGGGAGCATTTCTACGCAAAAAAAAAAAACAAATTAGATTTTCAATAGGTTATGTTGGCGGCCATCTTGGAAAATGGCCACCATCTCACATTTCTAAATGGCCAATCAACCAGATATGCAGAATAATATCATGAGAATCACCAATAAGCCACCAAGGTCATTGCTGTTCATCTTACATCTTATGAAGACTCGTTTAAAACAGGAAATCGATGAAGTTTCGACGCAGAAAGACAGATTCACATACGGACACAAAGACAAGAAGAGGGCATGTGGTCATCAGCCGGCGCATTTAAACCGCTGCAATAAAGGATTTCTATTCCTGTAACTGCCAAATTACAGGCCGTTTACAGCTCTGAATCTCATTGTGTCTGCCATTACAAGCTACACGGCAGCACTTTAAAGTGCAGCTGCCACGTTTATGCGTCCTTCTAGGACCAACCTCAAATACAGCTTTTATGTGCAACACCGTGAGTCCTCATCATCGGTCATTGCAGGGGTGGACTTTGAGTCAGTGGATGCAGACGGGCTAACGAAGGTGTCAACGGGTGTCCGTTTTACCGGGCGGGAGCTGTCAAGACGTCTATTCACGCTTGATTCACATCTGATAATTACTGCCGTCTCAGTCTGGCGTCCGCGGCTACCGTCCAATCGGCGCGCTGCGCTGATGAGAGTTCCAATAACCACCTTGAGAGGTGCTCAGCGGTTGTAACGACGTGGCTGAGAGCACCGCGCAATAAGAGGATGGGGAACTAGATGTGGGAGTGAAGTGCTCGAGCCATCAAAAGCAAGTACACCCCTGACCCTGTGTGTTCTGCAGCAGTGCATTTTCAGCCCCCGCGCACTCAAACATGCACAAGCTCACACATTTATACAGATAGATATATAAGTGCAAGCACAGAAGCACTCAAAATCAACCTTGCACTTCATCATGAAATCCATTTTGTCTCCATTTTATTGTCCCCTGGTCTTCTGCCTGCCCTCGGTATCAAACAAAAACACTTGTAATGTTTCGGATCGCTCTTAGATGCATTTCTGCACTCTGCTGTGCCCTTTTCTTATTCTCAGCGGAAAACAAACTATAATTGCTGTGCAGCAGGGGCGTAGCTAGGGGTGGGTGATCTTTTTCTGAAGAGTGGGTTTGAACCTCAAATGGAGTGGTTCCAAATGTTGTGTTATTGGCTGTGCCTAACCCCTAGCCAAATCATAAATAGGTCAATAGGTAGAGCTAGGGAAAGACTAGCATGACACCTGAACACAATGCTATCTCAAAGTTCCCAAACAAGCTCAGGCTAACAGGCTAACTTTGGTTCACAACGCCTATACTTTTGGACTGGGCGTAGCATTCAGAACAGGTGTATTGGAGCTACAAGCTATGACCACTGTCTTAACATTTCATTCTACCTATCGAGACATCCTAAAGAGGTTTAGCGCTCATGCACACAACACAAACATATCATGTTTTTTCCACTTTAGTGAAGTTAATACTTGATGTCAAATCGTTGAATTTGTAGTGTCATGCAACAGCGAAGTCTTGCCTGAGTTGTTGACTGTCTTAACTTATTGTTCGTAGCTTGTTTTTTGACTGCTGTCCTCTGCATTAGCATACTTGTAAGCATGGTGTTAGCTTTGTGGACCCTGTCCATTTGGTGTCACCAATAAAGTTCTGTTTAGATTGATCCTTCATTCCAGTTTTGCTGGTTTCACATCATTCGAAATAACAGATACTGGGTAAATGATAGAATTTATAACTACTGTAAGCTACTCAACAGTTGCGTCTATAAATTCAGCGTATGGTAGAATGTTTTAACAAAGTAGGATGGTTAGTCAGAACACCAGCCTACTGGCCAAGATAACATTTGCACTGCAGTGGATATTGAATTGAATTTGAATTTATTGAATTAATTTTTTTATCATGTCATAAAGCTACAGATACCTGCTAATTAGTGCCAATCTGTTGCTAACGTACATATTAAGTAATACCAAACTTTCACACAACATAAATACTGGAGCACAAACATCTTAGATGGTACACCAGCTCATTTAACCACAAAGTCAATAAAATTTTCTCATACTTGTAATAAAATGCTCAGAAAGGACAAAAACAGGTAACACTATAGCAGCTAGCAGAAACTGCTAGCGGGGCTCTGGAGTTTGTCACTCAGAGTGGCCATGTCTCTTATTATTCATAAGTGCTGAGTTCTTTTTTTTTTTTTTTTGAATGAATGAATGAATGAATTGAACAAATGACAGATGAGTGCAAGTACTCTCGCTATTTAAACAACGTGGACGGGAAAATGACAACTGTGTTGGATGCAAACTAGCGCCGGGTGCAAGATGGGGCTAGCTAACCTACAATGAATTCCTGTCTATGCGCGTGACCTGCAATGTCCTATTTTTCCATTTCCTTGCTGGACACCGGCTGTCTGCTGGAATTATTTTGGAAGCACAGAGAGAAAGATGTGGGATGTTCAAAAAGAACGTCAGCTGTCCAAAAAGAGCAGCGGTGAAGAAACCGAGAGGACGGTAGCATTCTATTTGCATTTGAAGACAGAAGGTTAATAACACAAGCCCTGCTGTGACAAAGGAGAAAAAGAACACAAAGGAGGAGAGAGAGAAAATGCTGATCCTCCGCTTTTGGCTCCTGAGAATCCATCTAACACACAAGGGAGGAGTGTGGAAGTAATTAGAGCCGTGGATGTATGATGGGTTTCATGTACGGCACAGCCTCCTTTTCTCTGCGGCATCTCGTTTCCCCCATAATGCACGCCGAGATGGGACGTGGCGGCCAAATTATTCAATCTCTAAAGGCGTTTCGTGAGACGCTGGGGGAAACGAAAGGAGGGCGGGGGACTAAATCCCGTTTGTTTTATCAAAGAAGCCAAAACAACTTGATGTCAAGCTGAACAAACACAAATGCCTCAAGCACACGGACAATCTGACGCCTGCCGGTGTGGAAAGAAGAAAACTCTCCTGCAGAAGTTTGAGGCTTTTTTTTAAACACACTGCAGCGTGGCTGAAGAGAGCAGTTCAGAAGTCACCAGAGGGAATTGATTATCAACAGGTAGGGGCTGGATCCTTCCCCGCTTTAGCATAATGAAGCTCTATTTCGGGACCATCAGGTGCTTTTTAGGCTTCCCTTCGCTATTCCTGAGCTCGTTTGCCACATCCTTGGATCACACCAGCCCAGATATGAGTGCACTGGGAATACAGCATGAATACATTTTTTTAAAGTATAATTCAAAGTTACAAAGTCTTCTCTTTGGGTATAAAACAATGGATTGCAGTTATCGCATTAGCACGATAATTTTGCACACGACTGTGCTTCAGCAGTGTTA